>NC_037337.1:27083492-27390861 GCF_002263795.3 Bos taurus
CTCTTTGTAATAAAAAAGTTTGCAGAAGAAGAGTAAGCTTCATATATTTTCAACTAGAATAAGCATTTAAAAATGAAATTGGTATGCATGAAGGAGGGTCACACTGCAAACTAATATAATTCTCTTTTAACTGAAATTTACCTTAAGTAGAGGACACAAGCTTCAGTGCCCAGTTGAAATTTATCATATGCTGGGAAAGTACCTTATGATGGTACTCTCAATATATATTTTGCCACGTAGAACAGAAATAACTACAGTGGTATGAGTCATTAAAGCACTTTTGAGTTTTGAATTACATTAATTGGAGATCTGTTCACGGACTATTTGTTCTCATTATTCTCTATCTCTTTTGCTCGAGACTTCTATGTTAGAGTTCCTTCTGGTTGCCTTGACCTATAAATGTTGTTTTAGGACCTAGTCCTTGATATTTTTCCTTTTCTAATTATGCTCTCTCTGTAAGTGATGTGACAGCTAGCCCTTTGACATAAAAACTACTCATGTAAAATGAAGCCACATTTTCTCTAACTGTGAAGTCTATCTTCTGTAACCTGGATTTATCTACCCAATTTCTTACTCAGCATCTCCATTTTCTATTGAAGGTAACTAAAACAAGAAGCCCATGACAAAACTCTTGATTTTTCTCACCACAAACTGGCTGATCCTTACTTCTTTGCCATATCACCCAACAGCACCTCCATTTACTCAGTTGCTCAGGTCACAAACTTTGGCCACATCCTTACCACTCCTTTTAATACTCCACATCCAAACCATCAACAAATGCTCTAGGCCTCCTGTTCAAAATATAATTTAAAAAAAATCTGATCATGTCAACTACTTGCTCTCAATCTTTCAAACATACTTACAAGAGAGTCTAAAGCTCTTCCCACAGTCTGTAAGGCCAACGAGACCTAACTCCAGGCCCTCATTTCCTAGCACCTTTCCCTCTACTGACCCCACTCCAGACACACTGATACTTGCCCATGCCAAGTGTGGCCAATATCAAGGTCTGGAATGTCCTTTATTCCTCTTTGCAATATTCATAGGCTTTAACTTGTTCCTTTGTTCAGGTATCTGGAAAAATCAGAGACTCAGAGAGGCCTTTCTTAAACTTACACGTGTGAAGGCTCAATCGCATCTGACTCTTTGTGACGCCATGGACCGTAGCCCACCAGGCTCCTCTGTCTGTGGAATTTTCCAGGCAAGAATACTGGAGTGGGTTGCCATGTCTTACTTCAGGAGATAGGAATATCTCCTGAAGTAAGGGATCAAACCGTGTCTCTTGTATCTCCTGCCTTGGCAGATTCTTTACCGCCTGGAAAACCTTCCTTGATTTAGCCCATCTTTACTATTCCGTTTCCCAATTCTGCTTTGGTTTTCTACAAAACACATATCACCACCTGGCATTGTATTATATACTTAGCATGTATTTTCTATCTCAATTGCTTGAATATAAGAGGACATCATTTTGCTCACTGATGTATTCCCAGAATCTCGGATAGTGTTCAAGACATATTTTTTGTTGTTTAGTCTCTCAGTCGTGTCCGACTGTTTGCAACCACATGGACGATAGCCCACCAGGCAAGGCATATTAGGGATGCTCATTAAATATTTGTCATCTCAATCAGTGCCTTGCCCTAATAGTAACTAAACAGGAAAACCATTCCTTTAGACAGGGAAAAACGTTTAAGAAAATGTAAAGACTGGTTTCTCCAGTTTGTTAAAAACACAAAAGCAAGGCAACACCTTTTGTATGGGGAAACAACCTCAGCCTTCATAAGCAGGAGATCCATGAGAGGAGCCCACTCAAGACAGTCCTACCAAAGCCACCTCTCTCTGTGAATCACACTGTCTCTATGTTCCTTTCATCCACTCTGCTTTGTGCTCTGTGCTTTCTTCTTGTTGCTAAGTGAAAATCATGCTCCAAGGGGTGTGTGTGTGTGTGTGTGTGTGCATGCACAGTTTTCTTTATCTATTCTCTCAATCTATTTCTATATCTGATTGTCCATATTTTAAAAGAATGATTTTTATAATTCTTTTTTTTCTTATTTTTAAATAGGTAAGTGAACTGTTTTTGATTTCTCCTGCCTAAAATCAAAAGAGCAGCTTAAAGAAAATGTGGCTGTTCAAGTTACTTTAACAGAAAAATGCTCTTACTCCCTGATTTTTCTTCCGTATCATATTCAGGGTCAGGAAATCTGGTACATCTGACTTGAATATGTAATAAGATATAAAATAAACTTGTCATCCACAGTTTATTCTTGGCCCATGTGGTTTTGTGATATAGATAACATATTCATTTAATAAAAATATTATTTTGTTCAAATATGTTTACCTATATTTTATAAATGAAACACACAAAATCTAGCACTTAATCAGACCAGTTCTAATACCAAAGGCAATGTTGTATAATTGAGAATCTAACCACTTTCCATTATGAGGAAGCTATTCTAATTTACATTTTCATATGGAGAAACTACAACATAGGGTTAGAGGAAAGTGAAAAAGTCACTACAAAGAAATTTGAGCTGTATATTACCTGAAGATCTTGTGTGAGAATTACAGAATCTGGCAGAGAGCAGAGTTCAAATTTAGGTTTTTCTCTCCTGGAATATGCAGTCAGCCTCAGTCTCCTTGTTCTCTCATTTCAGCAGAAGAAATGTGCAGCAGAGCCAGACAGTGGGGCTGGCATCCGAGTATCTGATGGCTTCTAAAAGGGGGTGAGTATTGGAAGGTAATATTATCAAACATAGCAATTATTTGAAGGCCATACAATGACTATATTGCTTAAGCAACTTGAAAAGGTGGTTATATGCAGTTGTAAAGGACACTGGTCTTTTCTGGTTTGGGAAGAACCAATTCCATTCCTGCCTCTAAAGGAGAGTATGTTAACAAACACATTCTGAGTTATGGCTGATCTGTTCCAGGCAGTCCATCTTGAAGGGAAGGTGATCCAGGGCACTCTGTGTAGTCAGCTTTTAACCATGAGCTCCTGTTCCCCACAGAGTTTTTAATAATATGCCGAGATTGTCTCTGACCATCCTGAATTACTGAACTTTTCCCTGTGGCCTCATCTGGGGATAACAATGAGAAAGTTTTGGCCAGACCTCAGAAAGTATTTCAAGTGTGGTCTAAATTGGTCCAACCTCTAGAGGAAAAGGGAAGGATGATGAAGCCTGGGTCTAAGGTGAAAAATAATTTGGCCTTAAGCCTTGGATGAGAATATTAACTATAACTAGAAGCATCTGTATGCATTTTTATAGTAATGCAGCTTTATCTTCCCATGTTAGAGACGATACTGGGTTTAGGAAAGAAAATGTAAGAGCAAAGACTCCTATGAAGCCAAAAGATATGCAGACAAGGTTAGTTGTTGCAAAGAATTAAAATAAACCTTCAAAGCCTTTTTCCACAATATTCCTTTCTTTCCACAATTCTGCATATGTACCAGCCCCACATATACTATGGTAATGTTGAGATTTTCGGATCTGTAACAACTGCTCCATTCATTCTTGACTATAAACTATAGCTCCACTTGTTTTGTGAATTTGTCCTTTCAATCTCACTTCAGCCAGAGAAAGGTAAACATTTAAATCAAAGTAACAACTCCAATGTCTGAAATTATGGCAAATAATTTATAAAAATCTTTTCTTTCTCAACAAAGACTGACTTTACAACTGTTCTTTGAATGACAAAATTCAAATGATCTAGGGAACTAGTTCACAGGAGTGTGTCATAACAATTGTGTTGAAAATGTGCAAAGTCACTAATTTATTTTCTTAAATATTATATTTTCTTAGTCATATAAGTCGAAAGAAACGAGAATTAATAATGTAAAGTGATATGAAATGCAAAATACAAGTAATATAAACTTGGAGAAGAACTGGAAAATATCTCTGTGTTAATCAAGTAAGAGGTTATTACTAACCTTTGAGACTTCAGAGTCAGAATAGCACCAGTGAAAACCAGTGTATGAACTGGCCAAATGAATAGTGCATGATGACAAAGGGAGGCAACTGGTATTTCACAATTTCTTTTTTTTTAAGAAAAAAATGTGGCAAATAATTTGCAAGATTCTTAGAGTTAAGGAATGTCTTCAAGTTTGGATGTGGTCTAAACAGCTTTCCTCTCTGAGATTAAATAGCAATGAAAAAGAAAATATTGAAATTTCAAAAGGAAGTGCTTGGTCAAAAGAACACATGGCATCAGGGTACAGAAAGAGAGCTTGGCAGAAGGGCAGGATCATTCTGATTTAAATATTTTTTTTGGTGTGGACCATTTTTAAAGTCTAATTGAATTTGCTACAATATTGCTTCTGTTTTTTTTTTCGTTGTTGTTGTTAATATTTTTTGGCTGCAAGGAATGTGGGATCTTAGCTCCTAGATCAGGGACTGAGCCCACAGCCCCTGCATTGGAGGCAAAGTCTCAACCACTGAACCACAAGGGAAGTCCCAGGGCAGGATCATTCTGGATAAGAGAAAGTCCACAGCTTTTGACAGAAAATAAGGAAAGCAAAAAAAGTAAAGAAAGATTTTTCAGTTTGTTAATCTCTTTATTTTCATCCAGTTTTCACTACGACACAACCAATTAGATAAATATTAAGGATGTATGACTTTTAAAAATACTTCAAAAGAACTATGTTTAGTACAGGCCTTTTTAAGCTGCAGTCCACTTTATCGCTATTTCTAGCCCTCAGTCTTTAAAAACTAATACAAATACAACTTAAAAAATAAATTAACATTATGATTGCCATAATTACTAATGTGACTAGATATTTAAATGAAGGTAAAGATCTAATTCTGTTTGATTCTATCTGTAGATATCAGAGATAGAACCCTTCATAAGTCCTGGATCTCACAGTTTAAGAAGAACATGGGCAAAGATCAGTGAATTTGGAAAGGGGCTTACAAGTATCTAAAAGAAGTAACAGTGGAAGGAATTAGAATTTTAAATTGGAGTAAAAAGAACAAAAGAACCTCAGAACAAAGGAAGGATCATTGTTTAACAGAGCAATTGCTTTTGTCTCATTTAATCCCCCCAATATAGAATTTAAAATAATAGTTTTTAATAGAAGTTATCCCCACTCCAGTACTCTTGCCTGGAGAATCCCATGGACGGAGGAGCCTGGTGGGCTGCAGTCCATGGGGCCGCTAAGAGTCGGACACGACTGAAGGACTTCGTTTCACTTTTCACTTTGATGCACTGGAGAAGGAAATGGCAACCCACTCCACTGTTCTTGCCTGGAGAATCTCAGGGACGGGGGAGCCTGGTGGGCTGCCGTCTCTGGGGTCGCACAGAGTCGGACACGACTGAAGCGACTTAGCCGCAGCAGCAGCATAGGGAGATACAGGCTTTCCTGG
Source organism: Bos taurus (assembly GCF_002263795.3). NCBI lineage: Eukaryota > Metazoa > Chordata > Mammalia > Artiodactyla > Bovidae > Bos > Bos taurus. The sequence continues at coordinate 27,088,847 of NC_037337.1, forward strand.
TAGCCCAGCTAGTAAAGAATCCACCAGCAATGTAGGAGACCCTGGTTTGATTCCTGGGTTGGGAAGATTCCCTGGAGAAAGGATAGGCTACCCAGTCCAGTATTCTCAGGCTTCATTGGTGGCTCAGCTGGTAAAGAATCCGCCTGCAATGTGGAAGATCTGGGTTAGATCCCTGGGTTGGGAAGATCCCCTGGAGGAGGGCATGGCAAACCACTCCAGTATTTTTGCCTGGAGAATCCCATGGACAGAGGAGCCTGGTGGGCTACAGTCCATGGGGTCAGAAAGAGTCGGACATGACTGAGCCACTAAGCACAACACATAGGGAGACACATTGTAATTAAATGTGGAGAATAACTTCGAAAAGGATTCCTAGCCAGTGATGAATAAGCTGTTTCAGAAGACTACTTCCTATCATGGATTTCACCAGATAAAGGCTGAGAAAATGGTAGAGCAGGTTTAAACATCAGATGCAAATTTCTCTTACAACTGAAATTTGGTTATATGCATTTAAAATGTATCAAAAAAAGAAAAAAGGAATAATGTGAAATACTAAGTTTAATGAGAACTTGAGCTTTTCACATTAACGTTGATAAAAAAGAATAGTATATTCTAATGGTCAGCTAATGACATTAGCTGACAGCAGACAACGGGGGCAAAAAGGGAATTCTGGACTGCAGCTTGGTCAGCAAAGTCCTGGAGTTATATACTGGGACTACAAATAGTCTAATCCTATTAACTGAAGAAATTGGCATTTTTTTACAATGCCAATTTTTCATGCACACACTGAAAAAGTGTGTGTGGAACTCTTTCACTCTTTGAGCCTAAAATTCAGTGGCTCCTTGGTTTGGCCAAAGATAGTTCTGCAAGGTGGGTGTAAGTGCTCAAGGGACTTCAGGGCTGGACAAGGAAAAAGATATGGCCTCAAGGTGGCCGTGGTACACATAATTTTGTCTGGTGACACTGCTTTTACAGATCAGCTTGCAGGAAATCCCTCAGAGCAGGAGACCTTCCAGAGGCTTATAGACTTGGGGGCCACTAAGAAGGGAAGCAGAGCTAAGGAACTCCTAGGAGAAAGAGGGAGAACAGAGAGAAGGCTTACTTGTCTAAGTGATGTCAGCCTAGTGAGGGTGAGGACTCTGTGCCAAAGACTTCTGAAAGGCAATAATTTGGAACATTTACCCGTGGCCAGCAGGTGTTGGGCACAGTTTTCTGGAATGTGCAAAGTAGACAGGCTCTCAATGGCTAAAAACTTGCACATCTGGGCCACGAATGAAACTGCTGGATGAGTAACAATTTTGTCCTGTGTGAGTCTTTGAGCTAGTAAAATACAGTTTGCTGTGAAGAAGTAAATAACCTCTGGGCCAATAAGTGGAAGCCATCTTTGGCTCCTTTATATGACAAATGGTCTTTGAAATCAGTGGTTTGTAATGGCTTTTCACTCTGTTTCCTCCATTTACCCAGATTTCAGCATTCATGCTTTCTCTAAAGCTCCCATTGTGTCACCATAAGGTAGAGATTACTTAATTCAGTTTGTATTAAATGGTTTCACTTTTGAAAGAGATTTTATTTTATTTTTATTATTAGGAAGTAATACCTGCTTATTTTTAAGAAAAAAGGAATAAAAAAGAAATATATAAGAAGTTTAAATTATCCACAATTCCATTTCTGGGGCCATTTCTAATTTACATTTCTAATCTTCTCTCTTCTGGTGGTTTAGTCACTGAATCATATCTGACTCTTGTGACCCCATGGATTGTAGCCAGCAGGCTCCTCTGTCCATGGGATTTTCCAGCCAAGAATACCGGAGTGAGTTGCTATTTCCTTCTCCAGGGGATCTTTCTGACTCAGGGATTGAACCTGGGTCTCCTGCATTGTAGGGGGATTCTTTACCAATTGAGCCACCTGGGAAGTCCAGTCTTCTCTCTTCCACATATTTCCTATCTTAGGTACATATGCAACTTTTTCAAAATTGGATTATAGTACAGGCAGTTGGTAAATTTTTAAAACATTTTAAAATTGAGTAGAATGTTGGTTTCAGGTGTACAGCAACATGAATAAGTTATATATATACATATATCCACTATTTTTTAGATTCTTTTCTCATATAGGTTAATGCAGAATATTGAGTAGAGTTCCCTGTGCTATATGCTGTGCTATGCTCAGCTGTTTCAGTTGTGTCCAATTCTGAGGCCCCATGGACTGTAACCCACCAGGCTCCTTTGTCCATGGGATTTTCCAGGCAAGGATACTGGACTGGTTTGCCATGCCCTCCTCCAGGGGATCTTCCTGACCCAGGGATCAAACCCGCATCTCCTGTGTTTCCTGCATTTCAGGCAGATTCTTTACTGCTGAACCATTGGTGAAGCCCCCTATGCTATATAGTAGATCTTTATTAATTATCTATTTTGTATAGAGTAGTGCATATAATGGAGAGGGCAATGGCAACCCACTCCAGTACTCTTGCCTGGAAACTCCCATGGAGGATGGAGGAGCCTGGTAGGCTGCAGTCCAAGGGGTCGAGAAGAGTTGGACATGACCGAGCAACTTCACTTTCACTTTCATGCATTGGAGAGAGAAATGGCAACCCACTCCAGTGTTCTTGCCTGGAGAATCCCAGGGACAGGGGAGCCTGGTGGACTGCCGTCTATGGAGTCACACAGAGTTGGACATGACTGAAGCGACTTAGCAGCAGCAGCAGCAGCAGCAGTGCATATATGTTAATGTTATGTTACAAGTCTTCCCCATAAAAGTACATATCCTTTAAGCATGATTTTTAATGGGTGCATGATATTCCATTTTAATCAATGTGGTTAAACTATCTTCCTCTTTGGGAACACTTATAACATTATATAATCTGGTAATTTTTAAAATTTTTATTTCTTTAAAACATTTTGGGGAATTGATCCTATATTTGCATATTTTTAAGATGTTATCCATGTTTGCCTATTTTAACTTTGTAGGAGGCCAAGTGGTCGTAGGTTAGAGATCACGGAAGGCAGTAGAGTGGAGCTAAGGAGCAGCCTCTAAGAGAGGCCCAAGTCTCTGAAGCGGGAGATGGAGTGTTCCTGAGGTTTCAGATTTCTCAGTGCCAGCACCTGGAACTTTAGAGGCAACTCCTCCAGTAGCATCTCCAGCTTCACTGAACTTGGTGCATAGCACATCCAGGTCCCCCAGCTCCAACACTTGCGGCCTGGGCATCACAAATAGACATAGACCTTCTGTACCTTCATGATCAGACCAGAAGTGCAACTGCTCCAGAAGCGGAAGCTATGGGAGGAATCTCTAGATTAATGGCTAGAGAAGATGGAGGGGATGCAGCCTCTCAAAGTGAGGTGACGCAGGGTGGACAGTGTCATCTGGATGCAGCAGCATATGTGAAGGTTGCAATGTGAGATTCTCCAAGAACAAGAAGGGGTCTTTATAAACTCACTGCAAACTTCTGACCAGACCTCCAAACAGTGCTATGATGCTAAGGAGACCTCAGTCCCTCCAGGTTCTTGTTGGGTAAGTTGGAATTATTGTTACCACTCAGCCAGAGCTCCTGGAGTTGAGGGAGAAAGGAGAGGACCCCAGAGTTTGTTGTGGGACAGATCTACCACCCTCAGGTGCAGCTGAACTGGCACACTGGAAGCCTTCTGGGCCCAGTTTATTTTGACAGAGTGAGCCTCTGAAGCTGGGCCAGGGCACTCAGGAGCCTGGAAGGAAGTGACTGCAAGCCATTGGCATGAAGGCTGAGGTGTTTCAGGGAGCAATAGCTCAAGAAATTCCTGTCCTTTACAATTTGAATTTGGTCCTTCCCAAGGTCAAGTATACAAAGCTGGAAGCAGTAGAAATAAGTGGTAATCGCACATCGCTCATCCCAGCCCAAGAAAGATAGAAAGAGACAGGCGACCAGACTGGTGCCCTGAGAGACCAGATGTCAGTTACAACAGTGAAGACACCCTCCTGAGAGGGATTTAGCTTTTTCAGTAACTCATGACTTTGGGCAAAGGAGGATTTGGTATTGAAAGAAATAGACTTTTCCTCCTTCCCTTCGGTTGCCCATGAAGACAACATGTCTGGGTGATCACAAAAGGGCTGACTCTGAAAGCACTAAACTACCTTTCCTCGAGCAACACAGTTGTATGTGTCTCGGACTTCAGTGAAAAGTTCAGAGGAGGCATGAGGAGAAGGGCCTGGGCATATTCATCTAGGTAACTTGACTTTGCAAAACCACCAGCCTCATATGTCACTCAACATACTTCATGCCGAGTGCTTCTGTCTCCATGGCTATTCCTTGCATTTTAGAAAGACTGCTTCTTGAGCTCACCCCATAGTCCTCTAAATGTCAAGTTGCATGCCAGAGCCTAGGATAGATCTCAGACTAGGAACACACAGTGACCTTAGAATAGAGATCCAAGGAATACAGAAGAGTTCTGGGCTGTGGAATGTCCTTTTGTCCTTAGGAAATCAGCCTTGTTGGCATCACTTAGATTGTCCACAAATGATGGTTCCTCATTTGGCCAGTTAAATGTTGCTAGTTTTAACCCAAATGGTCCCCTTAAGCTCTGCCCATCCTCTGCCTAACTTGAGGCTTCTGGCCTCCCTTGGAGAAGTCCAGGATCTCTATGTAGGAGAGAGTCTCCATTTTTGCTTTCATCCTTGTTTGTTTTCACTACTTGCTCTTCCACACTGTCCACAAAACTTACCTGGCACTGGAGCAATTTTTTACATTTGAACAGAGGAAATGAAGATCAGTGGAGACAGAGTTGACATTTCTGAGGAAGGATTTTTTCTCATCTTCTTTTCTATTTTTTGGGGCCTCATTGGATCTTTGTTATGGTGCGTGTGCTAGTTGTAGAGTGCAGGCTTCTCTAGTTGTGGTGTGCGGGCTCCTCTAGTTGTGGTGCGCGGGCGTCTCTGGTTGTGGTGTGCGGGCGTCTCTGGTTGTAGAGTGCGGGCTTCTCTGGTTGTGGTGCGCGGGCGTCTCTGGTTGTGGTGTGCGGGCGTCTCTGGTTGTAGAGTGCGGGCGTCTCTGGTTGTGGTGTGCGGGCGTCTCTGGTTGTGGTGTGCTGGCGTCTCTAGTTGTAGAGTGCAGGCTTCTCTGGTTGTGGTGTGCGGGCGTCTCTGGTTGTGGTGTGCGGGCGTCTCTGGTTGTGGTGTGTGGGCGTCTCTGGTTGTGGTGTGCGGGCGTCTCTGGTTGTAGAGTGCGGCGCTCTGGTGTGGTGTGCGGCTCCTCTGGTTGTGGTGTGCGGGCTCCTCTGGTTGTGGTGTGCGGGCTCCTCTGGTTGTGGTGGCGGGTGTCTCTGGTTGTGGTGTGCGGGCGTCTCTGTGTGGTGTGCGGGCTTCTCTAGTTGTGGTGTGCGGGCGTCTCTGGTTGTGGTGTGTGGGCGTCTCTGGTTGTGGTGTGCGGGCGTCTCTAGTTGTAGAGTGCAGGCTTCTCTAGTTGTGGTGTGCGGGCGTCTCTGGTTGTGGTGCGCGGGCGTCTCTGGTTGTGGTGCGTGGGCTTCTCTAGTTGTGGTGTGCAGGCGTCTCTGGTTGTGTGTGCGGGCGTCTCTGGTTGTAGAGTGCGGGCTTCTCTGGTTGTGGTGTGCGGGCTTCTCTAGTTGTGGTGTGCGGGCGTCTCTGGTTGTGGTGTGGGCTTCTCTAGTTGTTGTGTGCCGTCTCTGGTTGTAGAGTGCGGGCTTCTCTGGTTGTGGTGTGCGGGCTCTCTGGTTGGGTGTGCGGGCTCTCTGGTTGTGGTGTGCGGCTCTCTGGTGTGGTGTGGCATCTCTGGTTGTGGTGTGCGGGCTCCTCTGGTTGTGGTGTGCGGGCTCCTCTGGTTGTTGTGTGCGGGCTCCTCTAGTTGTGGTGTGCGGGCTCCTCTGGTTGTGGTGTGTGGGCTTCTCTGGTTGTGGTGTGTGGGCGTCTCTAGTTGTGGTGTGCGGGCGTCTGTAGTTGTGGTGTGCGGGCTTCTCTATTTGTGGTGTGTGGCACTCTCTTACTGTGGTACCCAGGCTCTGGAGCATGCAGACTCAGTAGCTGCAGACCAGGAGCTTAGTTGCCCCGTGGCATATGGGATCTTAGTTCCCTGACCAGGGATAGAACCTGCATCCCCTGCCTTGGAAGGTGGATTCATAACCACTGGACCACCTGGGAAGTCCCTCTTTCTCATCTTCATTTCCTCTGTGATCTTTTCTTCCTCTCATCCACAAGTGTGACACCCTTTTCAACTGAAGGTGGGAAGTTGTCAGGGCAAAGAGTAGAGTGCTTTGTTAACCTCTTTGTTAACTTCTCCAACTTACAAGGTTTTCTTTCTCTTTTCCCTCTTAATAGCTTTTTCTATTTCATGATTTCTCTTTGCCAATCTGGTTTGGGGGTTTCAGTTCTCACTACTTTTGTGTCATACCTCCTGATGTCTGAAATAATGAGATGCTTCTCTGTTTTCCAGGAGAGTTTATGTTCTTCCTTATTGTAAGTACAATCCACTATCTTTACCATTTCTATCTCTTTCCATTTAGTCCTTCCACTAGTCTTAATATTGAGTCCCTTTGTATTAGGAAGATTAAAGATGGGCCCATGATTTTTCTGGAGAGAACTTGACCATCAAACTGTAGATTGGGAGTGTAGAGGAGGAAGGAAGAAGAAATAGAATGGTAGATTTCTACTTGAATGGTATTATCTCCTTATCCAGAGGATGTAGGCTATTGAGATAGTTCTGTGAGGAAGTCATGAAATCAGAACCAGGGTTGGGTTTTGGTAACTTCATGTCCCAAAGAGAAGGCTCCCTCAATTCATATCATGCTTGACTTGACTGAAATTCTTTTGGGATTTTTTTTTTTTTTGCCTGTTTTTGGAGTAACAATTTCATAAATTTGAATATGGATATCTTGAAATATTTCTTTTACCACTTGTATCAATAATTCATTTTTTTTTAAAGTACTGTATGAGGTGATTTTGTTTGTTGAGGGTCAGGGAAATAAAAGTTTATTTTTTCCACATACATTCATGACTTTTTACTGCTCTACAACCCTTGCACAGTATAACATTATAATTTGTATATGACATTTTTTCAAGGCCAAACTGTATCCCAAAGACAGAGCAAAAGAGAGAGATGGAGGGAGAAAGAGCACTAGGAATAACAGTAAGAAGATAGTGTTCTTTTTGTTTGTCTGTTTCTGAGTACTTAAGCTTTCAAAAGAACACAGAAAGGTGATGTTTAAAAATAACTGTGTTGGGAGAATGGCATTGAAATATGTATAATATCATATATGAAATGAGTCGCCAGTCCAGGTTCGATGCATGATACTGGATGCTTGGGGTGGTGCACTGGGACGACCCAGAGGGATGGTATGGGGAGGGAGGAGGGAGGAGGGTTCAGGATGGGGAACACATGTATACCTGTGGCAGATTCATTTTGATGTATGGCAAAACCAATACAATATTTTAAAGTTAAATAAAATAAAATTAAAAAAATAAAAATAACTGTGATGGTTAGTGGTTTCCTCAGGGGAATTAAAAAGAAAAAGTCAGTATTTTTTTTACCTTTAATTTGAGTCATCATATTTATTAGCTGCCTTTAAACCCTTGTTAAGCTGACCAAACATTGACTCTCCTTCAATGCTGCTAACTCCTTTGCAAAGTTAAATTTATTTATAAAATCATACATTATTAATGTTCCAGATTCCAGGAAAAATAAGGGCATGTAGGACATGGGAAAATAACATTGCAAGAAAAAAGAAAGTGAATTTATGAGTTTAACAAGTTTTGCATGTGCAAATTCACCACTACAGGGCTTGTTGTTGTTGGCTACTTTGAAAAGAAGAATAATTAACATTTTGAGCCACTTGTTTTGTGTCAGGCACAATCTTAAGTTCTTTACATATATTAATGAATAAATGAAGCCAATCAAAATAGCATATTATACATGATATTATAGAATTGATGTCACTTTGTTGTTCAGTCACTCTGTTGTGTCCAGCTCTTTGTGACCCCGTGGACTGCAGCACGCCAGGCTTCACTGTCCTTCAATATTTCCTGGAGTTTGCTCAAACTCATGTCCATTGAGTCAGTGATGTGCTGCCATCCAGACATCTTGTCCTCTGTTGCCTGCTTCTCCTCCTGCCTTCAATCTTTCCCAGCATCAGAGTCTTCTCCAATAAGTTGGCTCTCTGCATCAGGTGGTCAAAGTATTGGAGCTTCAGCTTCAGCATCAGTGTTTCCAATGAATACTCAGGATTGATTTCCTTTAGGATTGACTGGTTTGATCTCCTTGCTGTCACTTAATTTTATGAAACTCTTCCATTAGCAAAGCTCTTTAACATTTACAAAACACTTTGACACAGTGACTGCAAGCTTTTGCAAATTATTTGACCTTTCTTTTTTACTTTTTAATCTATAAAATTGAGCTAATGAGAATACTTTCATTATGTTTGGGGTTATAAGAAGAGGTCATTGAAAACCAGTGGCTGCAGAAACATATTAACTTATTAATATAATTTTAATAAGTTAACTCGGTTAGCATATTAACCAGGGCAGGGTGGAAATATTTCCTGCCTCAATTACTTCTTCTTGAACCCATTTCTTACTTGATTTCAGGAAATTTAAAAGTCATGTAGCCTGGAAAAAGGCATAGAGTTAGAAAGCATCTCAATGGACTAGAGAAGCCAGAGATTATATGGCAGAGTTGTGATAAGTAAGAATGAGTTAGGAGCTTGAGCACCCCTCACATCAAAAACAAATAGTTTTATTCCCTGGAATGTCCACTTCAAAACTCACAAATGCATTCCTATGTTTTGAACTGAGTCATCATCTCTTTCCCAGGAATAAAACAGGGAAAATTGTTACATAAACAAAATATTCTTACATCCTGGATTTTCTGGGGCAGTTTTTTTGAGGTTAAGTAATGAGTCCTAAATTAGGTTTGCAGTATCTCCACTGCAAATCTTTATAAAGGTTTTATTAAGGTACTATTTTTTACAATAAAATAATGAAAATAATATTCAAGAAAAGGATTGATAGTGGATGGAACAGGAGTCTGATTCCCTGACTACTAATTCTGTAAGCAGTCATTATTATTTAGTGGTAACATATATTTTTCTCTTAATCTACGTTCTGAAAATTCCTTTAGATCCTTCACAAGTCAGCTACAAGGGACTTGGAGGAACAATTTTCCTTCTGGAGAATAGTCACTTCACTACGTAAAAACTTACAATCCATGACACATATTTGAATGGAATATTATAGTTTCTAAAAATAATTATAGACTCATCATAATATGGAACAAATTTGACATTATATTAAATGAAGCATATATACAAATGAAAATAGCTTTATTGCAGGGATTGAATTCTGGATGCTTTTCTTTAAAGTTGTCCCTCAATGTTATTTTAACACTGTTTTAGTAACAAATAACCTTGAAATGTCACTCATTTCTTTGATCTTAAGTAGTATATTCCCAAGACCATTTCTCTCTCCAGTTTCTAGGTGGAGATGTTATGTACCTAAACCCTAAAGACCAAATTTGGTACCTTGATGAGATATAGTATTCAGAATACTACATTTCTGAATACTTTGATTGATGCTGCTATGTAGCATAGAACTCTTTAAGGCTTCAGAGGTATAGAAAGGAAAACTAGTGATGTCATAGGCTAGCATTGACATAGTTCAACAGAGTGAAAAAAAAAACTTCTTTTTTAAAATTGTACGGCGTTATTGCATGTAAGGAAACCATCTGCCAGTACAGGAGATTAAGAAGTGGGTATCCTGGTTGGGAAACGCTGGGAGGCATTGCACCCATCCAGTACTGCCTGATCAAGGACAGAGAATTGGTGGCTACAGTCACAGGTCTCAGAGTCTGACCCAGACGACTTGCACATGTGCAAGCGATTAACATGTGGAAGTTAGTGGGAGATGGACACAGCCATATGTATCAGATCCATTCTACCAAACACCCTCCCATTCAGGCGCCCATAAATGAGCAATTCATATACGAGTCTTTGGATCCATAAAGTGATAAAGGACTTAGTTCTACGAATTGATCCTTTAGGTTTATTACAGAAGATCATCACAAATATAAAGTCATATGAAAGAATACATGGAAAAAATATTAAGTCTTTTGATTAAACTAGCCACTAAACAGCAAATGACAAATTAAATTATGATCCCAGAGCTATTAACCTAAATTATCAAATAGAATATAGGATTGACAGGTGAGCATTAACTATAAAAAATCTAATGTGGTGTACATTTCTTTAATATGGCTAAAGCAGAGGAACCCAACCACCATTGATCTATAAATCTCGATTTTGAATACATAAGTTTTATTCACAGGTGAATAAGTATATCGCTAACCCATTTGACTTAGATAATAATCTGTGTTTATGTAGACTTACTGACCGACAACGATGGATCATCTCTATGTTCATTATGTTGAAACTCCCAAGAAGTTTCCTCAAGGCTGCTTTTATCTCCTTATTTCGGAAGCTATAGATAAAGGGATTGAAGAGTGGGGTCACCATAGCATAGAATAAAGTTGCAACTTTCTGCATCCTAGCAGAATGTCCAAGTCCTGGGCTCACATACATGACCATGAGAGAGCCATAGAACAGGGATACCACAGCCAAATGAGACCCACAGGTGGAGAAGGCTTTCTGTCTCCCAGTAGCTGAAGGCATATGCAACACAGCTGTTAGGACAAGAGTATAGGACCCAAGGATGAAGAGGAAGTTACCAAAGATAACTATTGAGCTTAAACTGTAGCAAAGCAGTTGGGTTTGGGGGGCAGAGACACATGCCAATGCAAACAGTGGCCCTGGGTCACACACAACATGGTCAATGATGTTTGGTCCACAGAAAGGCATCTGAGAAATGAGAACAATGGGGATCATGAACCACAGAAATCCACAGACCCAGCAGATAAGGACCAGTTTGATACAGAGATGCCCATTCATGATATTAGGATAGTGCAAGGGACGGCAGATAGCAAGGTACCGATCAAAAGCCATGACAGCCAAAAGTAAGCATTCAGTCGTTCCCAAGGAAAAAAAGAAATAAAATTGTAGGAAACATCCAACAAAGGAGATGGTCTTTTTATGTGAGAGGAAGTTGACCAACATCTTGGGGACTGTAGAAGAGACATACCAGATCTCTAGGAAGGAGAAATTCCCCAGGAATATGTACATGGGGATGTGGAGTCGCTGGTCACACCATAAAGCACAAATAATGGCCCCATTTCCTGTTATGGTCAGAGCATATATTGTAAGGAAGAGTGAGAAGAGGAGGCTCTGAATCTTCCATTCATAAGAAAAACCTAGGAGTATAAATTCTCTTACGAAAGCAAAGCTGGAATCTGGCTCAGAGATGTTCATTGGATCAGTAACCTGAAAGTTCAAAAGAGATGTATTTATTATTTAGAATTAGTTTCAAATGTGTTCTTGTTTGAGAATGAGGAGAAGATATTTTTCCAAAATTCATCATTTGGGAAGAGAATATAGTCTGCTTGTTCTTGGCTATATACTCTGAGTTCTGGGCATAATAGGTAACTGGTGGCACAGAAACAAACTTTTGCCTGCTTCTGAATCTCTCCCTTACTTTGATAGAACTTGAGAATTTTAAACATATTTTGTAAGCTTGTTATTTTGGGGACAGAGATGATCTGTGACAGTTTCTGTATAGCATGTAACACAAAGTTAACACCATAAATATACTAGTTTTTTTTTTTTTTTTTACTAAACCCATCTTATGGTCAAATAGCAGAGAAGATTTTACAATTTACATCTCAGTTGAATATATTCCTTATCATATCACTAAAATGTGAAAAATAAATGGACATATTTTACAGTAAGTTGGCAGTAACCATTTTAAGGGCAATACCTCTGTTTTTCTGCAACATAAAAATATAAGAGCATAATGTTACTTACCGACATTGGCTTTTGTGATGTTACAGTGATTCGCTAGAAATCAGTGGCTTTCAGTTTGCACTTAGTCTTTTACTTAAAATTGTGTAGAAAAAAGCAGCTAGGTATGGGACTGTATTTTGTAGTATTTTTTTTCTGGGATTTTTGGGATTGATTTTACTTATAAGCTAGTTAAAAGTAAAACATTTCCAGGATTCAAGAGAAGGCAAATGCTTTCTTTTGTTGTAAGCAAATTTCTTTTTACTCTACATTCTCATGGAAAGGATGCCAGATATCTGAGTTTCTTAAAAATTTTTTTTGTGGCAATATGCAGGCATGTGAGTCCTAAAAGTTATGAAGGCTTATATTTTCAGCACAAACACAAAATTTTCAAAAGTAATTTTCTTCCACTTATTTTCCACATCAGTGTTCTGAGAAGTCTTTCATAATGATTTGGTAAAAGTGTGTGCATCTTTTAGTAATCTAAATCCTTTTAAAATCACTCCAAGTCCAAGAGCATTAGGAAATCATAAGGAGATGGGGATAAAAGGGAATTGGCGTAATGGTGTCAAGACTCTCTGCTATGCTTGAAAGAAAGACCTGTGGTTTAATGTTGACCAGATCTCTAAGACCTGTTTAAAAAATCATATCCTTCTGTCTCTAGCCGGATAAAGAGTTTATTGCTTCACAAAATTAAGATTTCACTTTCTTTATCACAGGTTCTCCTGAGACGTGGCCTCTGTAGCTTTAGAGAAGTTCTCTTCCAAGCCAAAGTTTCTTTATAAAGTTAAATTAGTGCACATTCTCTGAGGGATCAGTAAAGAGAAGTAGCAACTTCTCTGAGGGCCCATTATTTACAAATAACTTGCCCATCTGAAATATAGATTCCAAAAGTTTCCAGAAAACACGGTTTGTGGAACAAAAAAGACACACCATGTCAGCCAAAGTTCTGATAGGAATATTTCAAATATCATTGTGCATATTTTGGAGAATAGAGAGGGGATGTTCAGAGACCCCAGTGAGGCAAATGTTGAGATATAGAAACTGTAGGACACTGATGACAAAAATTTGGAGAATTTGGAAGTATTGTTTAGAAAGGCAGTATGGTAGAAGTCTTTAGATTTGAGAGAAAAGAGCGAGAAATATCAATATTTAAGCTTATTGACTAAAATACTTCAGAGGAAGGTGTGACTTCCCAATTAACATATAAAAGCAAACTCTTTACATTGAAAGACTAAAGAGGAAAAAGATTACTTAGATGTTATTACCTCTTGGTGATACTAGATCAGATCAGATCAGATTAGTCGCTCAGTTGTGTCCGACTCTTTGTGACCCCATGAATCGCAGCACGCCAGGCCTCCCTGTCCATCACCAACTCCCGGAGTTCACTCAGACTCACGTCCATTGAGTCAGTGATGCCATCCAGCCATCTCATCCTCTATTGTCCCCTTCTCCTCTTGCCCCCAATCCCTCCCAGCATCAGAGTCTTTTCCAATGAGTCAACTCTTCGCATGAGGTGGCCAAAGTACTGGAGTTTCAGCTTTAGCATCATTCCTTCCAAAGAAATCCCAGGGCTGATCTCCTTCAGAATGGACTGGTTGGATCTCCTTGCAGTCCAAGGGACTCTCAAGAGTCTTCTCCAACACCACAGTTCAAAAGCATCAATTCTTCGGCGCTCAGCCTTCTTCACAGTCCAACTCTCACATCCAAACATGACCACAGGAAAAACCATAGCCTTGACTAGATGAACCTTTGTTGGCAAAGTCATGTCTCTGCTTTTGAATATGCTATCTAGGTTGGTCATAACTTTCTTTCCAAGGAGTAAGCGACTTTTCAATTTCACGGCTGCAGTCACCATCTGCAGTGATTTTGGAGCCCAGAAAAATAAAGTCTGACCCTGTTTCCACTGTTTCCCCATCTATTTCCCATGAAGTGATGGGACCGGAACCGTACTGGCTTCCCTGGTGGCTCAGTAGTAAAGAATCTGCCTGCCAATGCAGGCGACACAGATTTGATCCCTGGGTCAGGAAGATCCCTTGGAGAAGGAAACCCACTCCAGTATTGTTGTCTGGGAAATCCCACAGACAGAGGAGCCTGGCGGGCTACAGTAGGACACGACTTAGCGACTAAACAACAACCACAATTATTTGTAAAATCAACACCTGGGGCACCAAAGTAAAAAAAGACAACACCAAGGTGCCTGACAATATTACATTATATGCACAGATGGGAAAGAAATTCAGAGGGAAGGAGAGATGTATGTAGGTTACAACTCATTATGAGAGACTTCTTAGGAAGCTCATTGAAGAAATGGCTTGAGATCACATATAAGTGATAACACACAGTATTTGCCTTTCTCTGTATGACTTATTTCATTACATGTAATACATTTCAGTTCATCCATGTTGTTGCAAGAGGCAGAATTTAATTATTTCATTGACTTATATTCCATTGTGTATATATTTATATCTATGTTACATCTTCTTCATCCATTCATATATTGATGCATACTTAAATTTTTCTGTATCTTGGCCACTGAAATAATTGGGCAATGAACATCAGGATGCATGTATCTTTTCTATTAAAGAGGGGTTATCAAGGAACATAAAGGCTGATGGATATGTTCACTATCTTGATTGTGATGATGTTCATTGTTGAACACATGTCAAATTTTATCAAATTGCACACTTTATATGTGCTGTTTGTTATATATTAATTACACCACAATAAAATTATTTTAAAGGCCCAAAAGATCAAATTAAATGTATTTTATGCTAATATCAGTGTTCTTTTGAAGATATTTTAATAGTTTGACATCCAGTGCATAACTATCAGGACCTGAAGTAATCATAGATAATGTTGAAACAAATTAGTCAGGCAACCAACATTACCTGTCTATTTAGAAAACATTAGGCCTTCATTAGAGCATGCCATCCACATCAAGGTTTTCTGTTGGTGGCCACATATCATAGTGGCCAAGATATGATTTCTCTTGGAACTGGAACTATTAATGAAACCTTAACTGTATCTGATGATTTAGATTTAGTTAGAGACTAAGATTGCAGAAGACATCTGCCTAGTACTTACACGTTAAACGAAAAATAATCTAAAACTTCACTTATGGTTAATGCTTAGCTGCTTTATATGTGGATTTTCTTGTCTCTCTAATTTGATTATCAGAATATGCAAAATTTATTGCTCTTAACAAATAAGTTCCCAAGAGATGTCCAATGCAAATTATTTTCATGATTCTTGTTCTGTCCAAAATAGAGAATAGGAAAATTTCACTCAAGGGATTCCTTCCAGTGGTAAATATGTGTCAGGCTGAGGGAAAGTTCTTGCATGGATACTGTCTCTATCCAACAATGGAGATTATCTCAAGCATATATTAGAAGAGAAGAGTAAAAAGTAATCTGGTCTTAGAGAAAATTGTGTATGGTAAGTTATCTCATATTCTCTGGGACTCTGTTCTTTAAAAGAATTTTTTTTTCAATTTATGTATTTATTTATTTTTTACTTTACAATATTGTATTGGTTTTGCCATACATCAACATGAATCTGCCACAGGTGTACCTGTGTTCCTATATCTGTTTCTGTCTCACACATGCCTGTTATGCTTGGAACTGAGTATGGCTCATTTAACTTCTGAACTTTAAAGAGATCATTCATGGGTTTTCTCCTCATATTCTATTCCTACTGGATTTTCTGCAGTTTCTTTAACAAATGGACATATCATCACGATGCTGTGTCTCAGAGATGCTCTCAAGTCTGCTTTGGGAGATCAGAGGGCTTTGACAGCTACTTGATTATGAAGAACTTCCAGCTATCCTGACTAAATGGCTCTTAACATTTAAGAAAATAAATGTTTTATATCAGAGAGAGTATTGCATACTAAGACAAATTTTAGCATAGAGATAGAAGTGAAAAGAGTTATGTACCCAGTGAGAAGTGATATAAAACTCATTTATTATGGGATTAACAGGATTAAAATTCGTAACTTGAGAAAAAAGGAAGGCAACATTAGGTAGAAGAAGGAACTTGGAGTATCTCCCTGTGTACCTCAACCAGTGTTTATATCAGGCAATCTATTAAATTCTCTGCGTCCAAGTTTCTGTTTGTAATATTATAAGTGTTGAGAATCTCACAGCTTTAGGATTACTATCATGAAAAAATTAATGGAAGGACATTGCATCCAGACTAGGATGAAAAATATGTTGCTATATTTTTTTTTGTTGCTATATTTTAATACTCAAAAAGAGTAACTCAGTTTATTTCCTTTCCCTGATTTTTCAATTTCACTAATCCCAACTGAAAAATTCAAATCTTTCAATTTTACTACCTCCTTTTGTGAAAATCCACCCTAGGTTACAGAATTCCAAAGGTGCTTTAAAAGAACGTGTAACTACCTCTTGTCAGTCTTTTTAAAATATTAAATGCCTCCTGGATAAAAGCAGAATTGAAAGGTAAAAAGGTTATTAAGCTCGTGGAAAGCAAGAAGCAAGTCTGATAATTCAGTTGCCTCTACATCCTATAGGGTTGCTAAGCATCTACTTATTATTTTAGAGAAAATATAAGCAGTAGGTATTTTAGGGTCAAACTGGGGTCTCCTGCATTGCAAGCAGATTCTTTACCAGCTGAACTATCAGGGAAGCCCACAGAGAAAGGTTATCGCATGTATTTTGGTTACAGAAGGTGGTTGGCCATTCACTAAGATTTTTGCCAGTAAGTTTTGGAAACTGTAGAGCTTTAGGTTGCATTTTAATGAATGAAGAAGGGAAATAACTAATATTTATTAAACATGCACTATCAAAATTTTAATTGCTTTCGGTATATTTTCTGACTTGATTACAAGTCTATTAGATTGAGTGTTGTCTTTTTTACAGATGAGGACATGGAAACAGAAATAAATTTAGGTAAAAGGCATAAGGTCAACAAGTAACAGGGTTCAGACTAGATCTGACTATTTTAAAAAGTCCATGGTTATTCTATGGATTATCCCAAATGTTGGACTGATATTGATTGAATAATATCTCTACTAACATTGTGAAATATTAGCAATTTCAAAACTGATGAAACAATATGATTTCTTATTGATAAATTGTTCCCTTGCATTATACATATTCATCTTTTAGCAAATTTCTCTCTCAAACACAGTTGAAATTCTACTTTTGCTATTATTTATCTTCCATGTCTCTTATTCCAATCGGTACAAAACTAATTATTAAAAAATAGCTTTGGAAAGATTTACCTTGACAAAAGTTAAGTTCAAGGTAAAGGTCAAATTATTCAAATTTCTAAGGAGACATAGGCCATTTGAATGCAGAGTTCCAAAGAATATCAAGGAGAGATGAGAAAGCCTTCCTCAGTGATCAATGCAAAGAAATAGAGAAAAACAATAGAATGGGAAAGACTAGAGATCTCTTCAAGAAAACTAGAGATACCAAGGGAACATTTCATGCAAAGATGGGCTCAATAAAGGACAGACATGGTAGGGACCTAACAGAAGCAGAAGATGCTAAGAAGAGGTGGCAAGAATACACAGAACTGTACAAAAAAGATTTTCACGACCCAGGTAATCACGATGGTGTGATCACTCACCTAGAGTCAGACATCCTGAAATGTGAAGTCAAGTGGGCCTTAGGAAGCATCACTACGAACAAAGCTAGTGGAGGTGATGGAATTCCAGTTGAGCTATTTCAAATCCTGAAAGATGATGCTGTGAAAGTGCTGCACTCAACATGCCAGCGCATTTGGAAAACTCAGCAGTGGTCACAGGACTGGAAAAGGTCAGTTTTCATTCCAATCCCAAAGAAAGGCAATGCCAAAGAATGCTAAAACTACCACACAATTCCACTCATCTCACACACTAGTAAAGTAATGCTCAAAATTCTCCAAGCCAGGCTTCAGCAATATGTGAACTGTGAACTTCCAGATGTTCAAGCTGGTTTTAGAAAAGGCAGAGGAACCAGAGATCAAATTGCCAACATCTGCTGGATCATGGAAAAAGCAAGAGAGTTCCAGAAAAACATCTATTTCTGCTTTATTGACTATGCCTTTGACTGTGTGGATCACAAGAAACTGTGGAAAATTCTTCAAGAGATGGGAATACCAGACCACCTGACCTGCCTCTTGAGAAACCTGTATGCAGGCCACGAAGCAACAGTTAGAACTGGACATGAAACAACAGACTGGTTCTAAGTAGGAAAAGGAGTACGTCAAGGCTGTATATTGTCACCCTACTTATTTAACTTATATACAGAGTACATCATGCAAAATTCTGGGCTGGAAGAAGCACAAGCTGGAATCAAGATTGCCGGGAGAAATATCAATAACCTCAGATACACAGATGACACGACCCTGATGGCAGAAAATGAAGAGCTAAAGAGCCTCTTGATGAAAGTGAAAGAGAAGAGTGAAAAAGTTGGCTTAAAGCTCAACATTCAGAAAACTAAGATCATGGCATCTGGTCCCATCACATCATGGCAAATAGATGGGGAAACAGTGGCTGACTTTATTTTTCTGGGCTCCAAAATCACTGCAGATGGTGATTGCAGCCATGAAATTAAAAGATGCTTACTCCTTGGAAGGAAAGTTATGACCAACCTGCTGCTAAGTTGCTTCAGTCGTGTCTGACTCTGTGTGACCCCATAGACGGCAGCCCACCAGGCTCTGTCGTCCCTGGGATTCTCCAGGCAAGAACACTGGAGTGGGTTGCCATTTCCTTCTCCAATGCATGAAAGTGAAAAGTGAAAGTGAAGTCGCTCAGTCGTATCCAACTCTTAGCGACCCCATGGACTGCAGCCTACCAGGCTCCTCTGTCCATAGGATTTTCCAGGCAAGAGTACTGGAGTGGGGTGCCATTGCCTTCTCCATATGACCGACCTAGACAGCATATTAAAAAGCAGAGACATTACTTTGTCAACAAAGGTCCATCTAGTCAAGTCTATGGTTTTCTAGTGGTCATGTATGGATGTGAGAGTTGGACTGTGAAGAAAGCTGAGCACCGAAGAATTGATGCTTTTGAACTGTGGTGTTGGAGCAGACTCTTGAGAGTCCCTTGGACTGCAAGGAGATCCAACTAGTCCATTCTAAAGGAGGTCAGTCCTGGGTATTCATTGGTAGGACTAATATTGAAGCTGAAACTCCAATACTTTGGCCATCTGATGCAAAGAGCTGACTCATTTGAAAAGACCCTGATGCTGGGAAAGATTGAGGGCAGGAGGAGAAGAGGATGAGATGGCTGGATGGCATCACCAACTCGATGGACATGGGTTTGGGTGGACTCTGGAGTTGGTGATGGACAGGGAGGCCTGGCGTGCTGCGGTTCATGGGGTTGCAAAGAGTCGGACAAGACTGAGTGGCTGAAATAAGGTCTTTTGCATATAATATCAGAATATTTTTTCTTAGAAATTAAATAAATATAATGGAGGTTATGTTTATTTGTTAGTTGTGAAACTATTGTCACATGTTCCCATTCTCACAGCAAATATGTGACTTACCTAATTCCTTTAAAAAATCTTCTTGCTTTCCATCCTTTATCTATACTTCTTAGTTCTCAGTATGAGAGAAGGGAAAACCAGTGCTCATGATGAGGTAATCATTTTCATTTTTGCTCACCTGCTCTCCTTGGTACCACCCTTGAGATTTCAAAGGATAAAAGAAGATGCAACATATGTGCATATGAACTTACATACAAAACAGAAATAGACCCACAGACATAGAAAACAAATTTATGGTTATAAAAGGGGAAAGGGGTGGGATGGGATAAATTAAGAGTTTTGGATCAACATATATGCACTATTATATATAAATAGATAGCTAATAAAGACCTACTGTATAGCACAGGGAGCTATACTCCATATTTGTAATTATCTATAAGGGAAAGAATCTGAAAAATATGTGTGTGTATGTGTGTATGTGTGTGTACAACTGAATACTTGGCTGTACACCTAAAACTAACACAACGTTGTAAATCAACTATATGTCAATAAAAAAATAAAATTAAAAAAAGGAGATTCAACAGCCTAAAAGTAAAATGAGGACAAGGGAAATAGATAAAATGGAAAGAGAAAGATATAACTACCTTTCCACCAGCCAGCTGGAAAGGAATTCTTAATTTACTTCAGGATGAATATTAGCAATATAAGCAATTCCATTTAAAGGTGATCTCTAAAGTTTTAACTTCACATCAGTTGGTACTAACATGTCTATAGCTTATTTTCACTTTAGAAAAGATACATTTAAAATTTTTATGGCAATATTTCAAAAAATCCATTGGCATAGTTGAAGGTAAATATTTTCTATTGATAAACTTGAGTTATAAAAAACCTTTGTTCAGAGGTCATTAAATCAGAATGTGAGTCTGGGTTGCCACCGAAGTAGAAACTTTGGTCAATCCCTTTCTCACATAACACTCCCCTGACATTTTTTTCCTAATAGATTCAGTTTACTAAATGAATTGTATTAATTGTGATCCTAACTAATGGTAAATTATGTGCTTATTTTGCATTTGAATGATCATGCCATGGTATTTTTTATATGGCCTTCTGTATAGCTTCTCTCCTAAAAAAGCTTGTTCCAATACATACTTGAAAAGTGAAGTGGAAGTGTTAGTTGTTCAGGCACATCTCACACTGTGCGACCCCGTGGACTGTAGCCCACTAGGCTTCTCTGTCCATGGAATTCTCCAGGCAAGAACGCCAGAATGGGTTTCCATTCCCTTCTCCAGGGGATCTTCCCAACTCGAGGATGGAAGCTGGGTCTCCTGCATTTTCAGGTAGATTCTTTACTGAGCCACCTGGGAAGCCCATATTTTAGAGTAATAAACTAAAAAGTTAGTTTAGTTTATTTTTAAATTCAACTGACGCTTGAAGAAATCATTATGCTTAACACAGAGAAACTGTAATTTTGTGCCATGTCATTTGTTCTGGATTTCAGTATCTGTTCACCATCATCTTCCTAGGTAGACTACTTTTTTGGTTATTAACTTATAACAGATGTTGTTGGTCACCCATCCAGATTCTTTTCACTGGAGAAGCAGACTAAAGCTAGATTCTAGGTGGCCCAACAATCTTTTCTCAGCCTTTCATTTTGCTGTCTACCTTTCTCACTTGCTCATTGTGAAAGAACCCTCTCAGTCATTCATAAGAATCTGATCTTGGAAAGACAGTTTTGGGTATTTTACTTCTTTTTGGGCACACTACCCTGAATATTTTACCAAAATTTATCTTCCCAATTATACTTTTCACTTTCAGATGTAGATGCTAAATTTCAATGAAATTTAAATTTCAGTGAGATAAATTTTAACCAAAGTCTAGAAAATAAGTAGCCTTTCCCATCCTATTAACTGACAATCTATTTTTCTCTCTAGGTTATTTTAGAGGACATGCTGAGTAAAATGGATAAAAGAAATCTGTCTGTAGTGTCAGAATTCATGCTTCTGGGACTTTGCCAGTCATGGAATAAGCAAGTCTTACTCTTACTGATATTTTGTATGCTATATTTGATCATTGTATCTGGAAATATTGTCATCATGATCTTAATCATCACTGACCCCCGTCTGCATTCCCCCATGTACTTTTTGTTGGCCAACCTGTCCTTTGTTGATATGTGGCGTTCTTCAGTAACTACTCCTAAGATGATTACAGACTTTGTCAGAGAGAACAAGACTATTTCCTTTGGAGGCTGCATGTGCCATATCCTCTTTGTGCATTTTGTTGGAGGGGGTGAGATGGTGCTATTGGTGGTAATGGCCTATGACCGCTATGTGGCCATCTGCAAGCCACTCCACTATTCAACCATAATGAACCTGCAAAAGTGCATTGGGCTTGTGGTGACTTCCTGGACCATTGGCTTTGTGCATGCCATGAGTCAAATGGCTGTGATTGTGCAATTGCCTTTCTGTGGCCCCAGGGAAATCGACAGCTTTTTCCTGTGATATACCACTGGTAATCAAGCTTGCCTGCATAGATTCCTATAACTTGGGAATATTAATGAATGCTGACAGTGGGGTTCTGGCCATGACCTGCTTTATTCTGCTGCTGATATCCTACACATATATTCTTCTTACTGTTCACCAAAGCTCTAAAGCTGGTACATCTAGGGCACTCTCTACCTGCACTGCCCACATCACAGTGGTGGTGCTCTTCTTTGGGCCCTGCATCTTCATCTATGTGTGGCCACTCAGCATCACCTGGGTGGACAAATTTCTTGCTGTGTTTTACTCTGTTATTACACCTCTTCTAAATCCAGCCATTTATACCCTGAGAAATAAAGAGATAAAGAATGCTCTGAAGAGATTCAGAGGCTACTACCTACATTCCAAGAAGAATATTAATGCCTAAAATCTCACTGGAAGCACTTCAAATTGACAACATATAGACCTTATAAACGGAGAAGGCAGTGGCACCCCACTCCAGTACTCTTGCCTGGAAAATCCCATGGACGGAGAAGCCTGGTAGGCTGCAGTCCATGGGGTCGCTAAGAGTCGGGCAGGACTGAGCGACTTCGCTTTCAATTCACTTTTCACTTTCATGGATTGGAGAAGGAAATGGCAACCCACTCCAGTATTCTTGCCTGAAGAATCCCAGGGACAGAGGAGCCTAGTGGGCTGCCTTCTATGGGGTTGCACAGAGTCGGACATGACTGAAGCGACTTAGCATCAGCAGCAGCAGCAGACCTTATAAAAGAGGTTGAAAATTCTAGGCATTCAATTTATATCTACATGTTATGTCTGTCTCCAAGTCCAGAAATAGGATTAATTTAATTTATGGAATTTCAACAACTTATTAGTCAACCAGTAGAACACCATGAAATATTTATCTAAAATTTAAACACTAATAATCCCTTTTTGTGAGGGGATTATCTAATCAGTCTTCTTATGCCTTTAACTGAGCTTTAACTCTTTTAATGAGAGTTTAAACTCTCCTTTGAAGTTTAACTCTGAAATGAGAAGCTTAAATTTATTCAGCCAAGTCATACCTCCATCCTGATAGATAGCATCTGAATAAACTTCTCTTGATTTTTCTCCTAACTCCATTTGGAAAATGTTTCTGTAATATTCACTCTTTTCCTCAAGCTTTTCATTTAACCTCTGGTCAAGAGGCAACTGAATTATTATTTAATGGAGTTTTTTACCCAAATACTAAAGAAAAGCTCTATGGGAGAGAATAGAAAGAGAATGAAATAACGGTGATACAATACATAAGGAATAGCAGTGGAGGTTAGAATAACAGTGGAGGTTATTCTGTGTTTGGCTTCCATTAACTTGATAAAAGTGAAAAATAAATATAAAGCCTAATGATTTTTTTTTGATTATCTTAGTTGCAAGGACTAATATTTATGCTTTAAATTGTTAACCATTTGTGTAAAACTTCTCAATTGTAAGCTCCTTAAGGGCAGGGGCTATGCCTTACCTGGTTTGTTCTTGAAATTTAGTACATAAGTTCATATGTAATCAGCATTTAACAAATATATTTTAATGTAAATATACAGGCCAGTTTTTCCATTCAAACACCCATAAACATTTATGGATCATGGTATATTTAAAACACTCTTCAGTCCTTAAAAACAAATTCCTAAAAATTTCAAATTATAAACAAAATTTACCCTCTTTCTTGCAGAATTATAAATTAAATGAATTGAAATTCAGTTGTAAGAATCAACAATATAAGCTCTAGAATAAAAATATGACACATATGCAGTTTTTATTTTTCTTAATATGGGACCAAAATACAAAAAAATAAGGCAGAATAAGAATAATGTACTGATCATTCTTGAATGCTTACTCTATGCCATTATATGTATTATTTTAAATGCATTAATTAGTCCCAAATTGCAAGTAAAAAATTAGACTCAGAAACATGAGTTAAAGTTCCTCAAGATAACACAGCTTTATTTTTCTTCACTTAAGGATTCAAAGATTAATTTGATTTCCAAGATTGTTCACTTATTAAATGACACTACGCAGTACAATAGAAAACTACTTACTGCAAAGAAAGCGGAATGATTTTTTAAGAGTCTTGCCCATTTTTCTACTTGGAATTTATCACTTTAAAGATTTTAAAAACACATTTTATGAGTTATACGCATTCCTAGTATTTTCTCCTAATTATGTGATTTATGTTTCCAGTCTCATTTTTTTACTGAACAGAATTTAAAATTTTAATGTGTCTAATTTTTTTAGAGTTAATTTTTTTTTGCTTATTTCAAAGTTATGAAAACATTCTACTTAATTTTTTATAAGCTTTTCTATCTTAACTTTCACATTTAAGATCTACTATCATCTTGAGCTTAACTTCTCTGTAAGAAATAGAAGTCAAATTTCATTTTTCAACATGAAAATCCATTTGACCTAGATTTTTTCATTTTGGTAGAAAAACAAACAAACAAAAAAACCCTTTAAGTCCATCCCTGTTATGTATGCAGTCTTATCCCTGTATGTAGTCTTATTTTTATCATCTCCATAGGAAAGTGATCCTTCCCTCCTTTAGGATTAACACAGAGTTTACAATAGCACTACTAAATATTTAAACACTGTTTTCATAGTGTATATATTTTTGTTATTTTAAGTGTTAGTATATGCATGGATTGCTTTATGGATTCTCTATTTAATGCCATCTGCTTTTTGTACCTATTGACCAGTTCCGCATTCTCTAATTATCATAGCTATTTAATAAGTCTTGATATCTGGTAAGATAAGTCTTCTCAATTTATTTCTCTTTCAACTTTTTTTGGCAGTCTTGGCTTAATACATTTCCACATAAATTTGTGATCCACTTTTCAATTCGCACAAAAATTTATTGCTGGAATTTTGATTGGGATTACTTTGAATGGGTAGATTTATTGTCAGTTATATAATGATTAATTTTACAATCAATGATCTTGGCATATTTCTCTGTTAATTTATGTCTTCTTGAATTTCTCTCAGTAAATTTTTATAGTTTTCTATATAGCTTGCTAATATATATATTTTCCTTTTTCTCCACCAAGCCTCTTTGCCATTGTTTGCCAATGTTATAATATGGAGGGACAAGGAGAAGCAGGTTGTAATGTGAAAACATGGAAATCTGTAGCCAGTTGCATGGACGTTTGTAAGTTTGCGAACTGGCTTGTGGACCTCATTCCAACCTTACCCAGTATAAAGTCAATTTCTCATCACCTTCAGTTTTCTTCCAATTGAGGATACTTTTAACAGATGAACCAGTAAATCAGAGCAATGGGCAGGCCTAAGCTTCTTTCAAGGATAGTCTTGATATCCTAGCCTTGGAAAAAAGTTCCCAATTTTTCTAGGTCCTTTAACCCACTCTTAGGGTACCTTTCTGTCTGGTTGGAGTCCCCTCAATCCATTAAAATATTTTTCTGGTTTTATTGAGAAATAATTGACATATATCACTGCAGAAGTTTAGGTTGTACAGCATGATGGTTTGATTTACATATACAATGAAGTGAGTATCACAATAAGTTTAATTAGCATTCATCATCTCAGATGAATCAAAACAGATACAAACAAAAGAAAAGGAAGAAAATATCTCCTTGTGATGAGAACACTTAGGATTTACTCTTTTAACAATTTTCCTATGTATTATACAACCACTGTAATGGCAACTCACTCAAGTATTCTTGCCTGGAAAATCCCATGGATGGAGGAACCTGGTAGGCTGCAGTCCATGGGACTGCAGAGTCAGACATGACTGAGCGACTTCATTTTCTTTTTCTTTCTATTGTTTACTATAGCCATCATGTTTTACATTACATCCCTAGTACTTGTTGTTCAGTCACTCAGTCATGTCCAACTCTTTGCGACCCCATGGACTGCAGCATGTCAGGCTTCCCTGTCCATTACCAACTCCTACAGCTTGCTGAAACTCATGTCCATCGAGTCAGTGATGTCCTCCAACCATCTCATCCTGTCGTCCCCTTCTCTTCCTGCCTTCTGCCTTTCCTAGCATCAGAATCTTTTCCAATGAATTGGCTCTTCACATCAGGTGGTCAAAGTATTGGAGCTTAAGCTTCAATATCAGTCCTTCCAAGGAATATTCAGGACTGATTTCCTTTAGGACTGACTGGTTTGATCTCCTTGCAGTCCAAGGGACTCTCAAGAGTTTTCTCCAACACTACAATTCAAAAGCATCAATTATTCGGTGCTCAGCCTTCTTTATGGTCCAACTCTCACATACATACATGACTACTGGAAAAAACATAGCTTTGACTATCCAGACCTTTGTTGGTAAAGCAGTGTCTCTGTTTTTTTTTTTTTTTTTTAGCATTCTGTCTACATTTATCATAGTTTTTCTTCCAAGAAGTGAGTGTCTTTTAATTTCATGGCTTCAGTCACTATCTGCAGTGATTTTGAAGCCCAAGAAAATAGTCTGTCACTGTTTCCAATCTTTCCCAGCATCAGGGTCTTTTCTAATGAGTCAATTCTTCGAATCAGGTGGCCAAAGGATTGGAGTTTCAGCTTCAGCATCAGTCCTTCCAATGAATATTCAGGACTGATTTCCTTTAGCATTTACTGGTTTGATGTCCTTGCAGTCCAAAGGACTCTCAAGAGTCTTCTCCAGCACCACAGTTCAAAAGCATCAATTCTTCGGCACTCAGCTTACTTTATAGTCCAACTCTCACATCCATACATGACTACTGGAAAAACCATAGCTTTGACTAGATGGAATTTTGTTGGTAAAGTAATGTCCCTGTTTTTTAATGTGCTGTCTAGGTTTGTCATAGCTTTTCTTCCAAGGAGTAAGCATCTTTTGCTTTCGTGGCTACAGTCACCATCTGCAGTGATTTTGGAGCCAAAGAAAATAAAGTCTGTCACTGTTTCCATTCTTTCTCCATCTATTTGCCATGAGGTGATGGAACCAGATGCCATGATCTTCATTTACTGAATGCTGAGTTTTAAGCCAACTTTTTCACTCTCCTCTTTCACCCTCATCAAGAGACTCACCCTAGTACTTATTTATCTTTAACTGGAACTTTGTATCTTTTGACCACCTACCTCCAAATACCCCTCCTGCTAACACTCTATTTATGGCAACCACAAGTCTGATCCCTTTTTAAATGAGTTTTGTGCTTTTTGTTTTTTTAAGATTCCACATATAGATAGACTGGTAAATCTGTTTTTTTGTGTTCCTGTGGAACTGGGCACAGTTTCACTAGCAGATAAGATTGTCCATTTCAAAGTAATATTTATTTGTCATTGTTCTGTTGCTAAGTCCTGTCTGACTCTTGGTGACCCCATGGACTGTAGCATGCCAGTCTCCTGTCCTCCACTATCTCCCAGAATTTGCTCAAATTCATGTCCATTGAGTTGGTGATGTCATCCAACCATCTCATCTTCTGCTGCCCTCCTTTCCTTTTGCCTCCAATCTTTCTCCTGCATCAGGGTCTTTTCCAGTGAGTTGGCTCTTTGCATCAGGTGTTCAAAATGCGGAACTTCAGCTTCAGCATCAGTCCTTCCAAGGAATATTCAGGGTTGATTTCCTTTAGGATTGACTAGTTTGATCTTCTTGCTGTCCAAGAGACTCTCAAGAGTTTTCTCCAGCACCACAATTCAAAAGCATCAATTCTTTGGTACTCAGCCTTCTTTATGGTCCAACTCTCACATCCACACATGACTACTGGAAAAAACTATGGCTTTGACTATATTGGCATTTGTTGGCAAAATGATGTCTCTGCTTTTTAATATGCTGTCTAGTTTTGTGATAGCTCTCCTTCCAAGGAGTAAGGGTCTTTTAATTTGATGGCTGCAGTCACTGTCTGCAGTGATTTTGGAGCCCAAGAAAATAAAATCTATCACTGCTTCCACATTTCCCCTTCTATTTGTTATGAAGTGATGGGACTGGATGCCATGATCTTAGGTTTTGAATGTTGAGTTTCAAGCCAGCTTTTTCACTCTCCTCTTTCACTCTCATGAAGAGCCTTTTAGTTCCTCTAGACTTCCTGCCATTAGACTGGTATCATCTGCATATCTGAGGTTGTTGATATTTTTCCTGGCAATCTTGAATCCGGCTTGTGATTCACCCAGGCTGGCACTTACCGTGATATACTCTGATGATCCCCTGGAGAAGGAAATGGCAACCCACTCCAGTATTCCTGTCTGGGAAATCTCATGGACAGAGGAGACTGGCAGGCTACAGTCCATGGGGTTGCAAAGAGTTAGACATGACTGAATGACTTAGCTCGCACTCTGCATATAAGTTAAATAAGCAAGGTGGCATTATTTATTTACTAAAATGTAATCTGATGAGTTCAGGTCACTTGGAAAATTTCCTTTTTACATTCCTAAGAGCTGTATAACTTACATAATATTTACTAGAGAGCCATGCCTCTGGATGGATATTGGATTTGTATTATAGTAGGTGATCCTTTATCAGTAACATTTTGATAAGGGAATTTAAGAGATTAAAGTCTGTTTTTTTTTTTCTTTCTAGAAAATACCTTTAGTTTATTTACTTGGAGTCTAGCTGATAAGGAATTTAGTGTGTCTCCCCTGTCTTCTTTCCTTTACTCAGTAATTTCCTCATGGTGAAGGGAGTGAATGGATAACACACCAGCTGCTTTAATTCCTTCCTCTCATACATTTATAAACATATTACTTGCTACCATTTGGCCACCATCAAAATTGCCCCTATTATGACATTTTAACTGGACCAACAAATATATTCCACATTCAAAAAAAAAAAAAAAAATCTGTAAGTATAGTAATGTGAAAAAATGGCCACTTAAGACAATTGACTAAAATGATGTTCACATAGTGATATTTGACAATATGGAAATTGTTCAACCTATAAAAACAGAAACAAAGAAAAGATTGTGAACAAAAGTTTTGACAATACCAATAGTTTAGACATACTAAGTCTTTTTCAATACATTTGCTTTCTTTATAATGTATTTAAAGAAAAGAACTTTATTATTATGTATTATTTACTACAATCATTATAGTAATTTCATTAATTACGTTTTTCCACTTACCCCATATTCTGCAATTTGCCTATTCTATTGTTTCCTTTTATCAGAAATTTATTTCTCATTCTTTTTTTCCCTATCCTAAAATGTTTTAAATATCTCTGTAAAGTCCCATTTAATTATAAATTATGTCAAAAATTTCTTTTTAAAAGTTAGATGAAGAAATGATAGATTCAGGGACATAATCAAATGGATTCCTCTTGAAAATATGTGGTATGAGATAGTCTATTCAGTAATATCAAGATAGTGTGCTGTGCTGGGCTAAGTCACTTCAGTCGTGTCCAGCTCTTTGCGACTATATGGACCATAGCCCACCAGGCTCCTCTGTCCATGGACTTCTTCAGGCAAGAACACTGGAGTGGGTTGCCATGCCCTCCTCCAGGGATCTTCCTGACCCAGGGATGGAACTCACGTCTCTCCAGTCTGCTGCATTAGCAAGTGGGTTCTTTACCACTAATGCCACCTGGGAAGCCCATGGAAATAACATGTGACCCAGAAATTCCTCTCCCAAGGATATACTCTAAAAAAGTGAAAATATGTATTCACAAAATAAACTTGTCTATGTATAACTCATATAGACCAATAATGCAAGCAAATGCCATCAACAGTTAACTAGATAAACAAAATATGGTATATCCATACTGTGGAATTTTATTCAACCACAAATGTGATAAACTACTTTTCCAGTGGTCATGTATGGATGTGAGAGTTGGACTATAAAGAAAGCTGAGCGCTGAAGATTTGATGCTTTTGAACTGTGGTGTTGGAGAAGACTCTTGAGAGTCCCTTGGACTGCAAGGAGATCCAACCAGTCCATCCTAAAGGAAATCAGTCCTGAATATTCATTGGAAGAATTGATGCTGAAACTGAAACTCCAATCCTTTGGCCATCTGATTTGAAGAACTGACTCATTTGAAAAGACCGTGATGCTAGGAAAGTTTGAAGGTGGGAGGAGAAGGGGACAACGGAGGATGAGATGGTTGGATGGCATTACCAACTCAATGGACATCAGTTTGAGCAAGCTCCAGGAATTGGTGATGGACAGGAGGCCTTGCATGCTGCAGTCCATGGGGTTGTGAAGAGTCGGACATGATTGAGCGACTGAACTGAACTAAACTGAACACATGCTACAACATAAATGAACCTTGTAAACATTATGTTAAGTGAAAGAAACCAGTCACAAAATGTCACATATTGTATGACTCCATTTATATGAAATTTACAGAATAGGAAAATCCATAGAAACAGAAAGTAGATTAACTGTTTCCAGGGAATGGAGAGAGAGTAAATTAGGGAGTGATAGCTAACGGGTCCAGGTTCTCTTTGTGGTATGAGGAAAATTCTGGTTGATAGCATGAGGTACTAGTGTTCTTGAGATAGTTGGAAGAGGCAAACCTAACAATTTTGTAATTTGAAATATACCTAAGAGTCACTAGTCATTATCTTCTAACCTTAACCTACAGAAGACACAAATGATGTATTAAGAAAAGGTTTGGCTTTTTTTTAAAGAGAGCTCTTTCCAAAAATAATTCTTAAAAGTACATATAAATGGCCAAATAGTAAAATTATTTTAACTAAATTTTGATGAGAAAATGTAAAGAAATAAAATTATGATAAATCAATTTTTCATAAGAAGGTGAATGCATTTTGCTATATTTTTAATATTGAGATAGTAAAATTTAAATGTTGTTTTATAAGTTTAGCATACAAAACTTTTGACTCACCAGAGAAATATTGGTAATAAATTTAAAATGGACAGATTGCATGTACCAGTATGTATGTATGTATGTGATGTTGGCAGCAAATATTAACTAGCTTCAATCTGAATGCCAGCAAGATGACTGACCATCTGGCTTTTGATTATTTTTATTTGAATTTGAAAAGTTTTACTATTAATATAAAATTTTCTCTAACAATAAAAATGGATACAGTTAAAAAAATGGATACAGTTAATTTAATGAACATCTAATTACACTTGAGTATGTTCCTCCTCCTCCAAAATACATTTTCCTAGTTTAATTAGTACAATTGATTACCAATCTTTTAATTATTTATTTCCCATACATTGTTTCAGTTATGAACACAGTTCTTCAGAGATTTCTTTCATGCCTTTGACTAAATCTCACCATCTTAAATAATTTTCTCAGTGCCTGTTTCATCTCCTTATTTCAGAGACTATAGATCAAAGGATTGAATAACGGAGTTAACACAATATAGGGCAAAGTCACATATTTTTGCATCTCTGCTGAATTGCCTGCTGTTGGACTCACATATATAATCATGATGGAGCCATAAAACAGGGACACCACAGCCAGATGGGATCCACATGTACAGAAGGCCTTACATCAGCATTCTGCTGAGGGCACCCTAAACACAGCTCTGATAACCAGGGTGTAGGAGCTGGTAATGAAGACTAAGGTAGAGAAAATGATGACTGAGTTAAAAGTGGCACAAATGATTTCAGTGGCAGGGGCTGGCACACAAGGCAGCTTTATAAGGGATCCTGGGTCACATAGGAAGTGATCAATAGTATTGGGGCCATAAAAAGGAAGCTGGGAGATGAGATAAACTGGGAGGAGAAAACAGGAAAAGCCACAGACCCAGCATCAGGCTCCCATTCTGATGCAACGTTGCACTGGCATGATAGTGGGGTAGTGAAGGGGCCTGCAGATGGCAAGGTACCTGTCAGAGGCCATGGCAGACAGGAAGAAGGTCTTGGCACCACCTGTGGAGAAGAAGTAGAACTGGAGGAAGCAGCCAGAGAAGGAGATGGTCTTGGTCTCAGAGAGAAAGTTGGCTAGCATACTGGGGACAGTAGAAGTGACATACCACATCTCCAGGAAGGAAAAATTGGCCAGCAGGATGTACATGGGGGTGTGGAGATGGTGGTCCCACCACACTGCACAGATAATGCACAAATTTCCAGTTAGTGTCAACACATAGATCACAGAGAAGAGTGAGAAGAGGAAGATCTGAACCTCCCAGGTCCAAGGGAATCCAAGGAGAATGAATTCACTCACAGGGTCAGAGTGATTGTTTCCTCCTGGACTTTTCATTTTTTTCTCCTAAAATTGCAATAGGAAGACATTATTATCTTTCAAATGACTCTACAGAAGTTTTCTCATTAAGATATTTCTGAACTGCTTTACATCAATTCAGCGAGCAGCAAGATTTTAGATTACTTAAAGATTTTTAGCATTCTTTGACCCAGTGTGACACTGGGAAGAAACAAGGAACTTGGAGTGTGGGGGCTAATTATGGCCTCATCTTCATGATCATCATACCTGTCATGGTCCATTTAATGTCTTCCTTTGTCTGTGTCCTCAGCAATACATAAACCAAGGTAGATACTCCTTGCCATTCAGAGGCTTTTTTTTTTTTCTTTTTCCCCAGAGAATGGGAAGCAAAGTTTAATAAGAATAATTTTTTTTCTACTTTCGATTATGGAGGATATACAAAAGCAAACAGAAGAGTATAGTGAATCCCTACACATTTATCACATAGCTTTAACAATTATTCATGGGCAAACTTGCTGTAACTCCACCTACTTCTACATCTCCCATATTATTTCAAAGCAGATACCAAACGTATGATTTCATTACAAAATATTTCAGCATGTAACCCTGGAAAATTTTTAAAACTATAATCAAAATATCTCTATATAATCCAAAAATTAATAATTCCTTAATTTTATCAGATCAGATCAGATCAGTCGCTCAGTCGTGTCTGACTCTTTGCAACCCCGTGAATCGCAGCACGCCAGCCCTCCCTGTCCATCAGACTTGTTTTGTTTTGTTTTACAATTTATTTGTTTGTTTGTTTGCTTTTTGGTCATGCCCACTCAGCTTGTGGGATCTTAGTTCCCCAACCATGGAGTCCTAACCACTGGAAAGAAAGGAGTTCTTCAGTTTGTTTGAAAGTGAAAGTGAAAGAAGTAGGAGCCAAATAAAGTTCACATTTTGTTACTGGTTCCTATGTCTGACACATCTTTCAATCAATAGTTTCCTTATTCATTCCTTTTAAAAATTTCTATTATTTTTAGAATTAATTTTAATTTGAGTATAGTTGCTTTACGATGGGTAAGTGAACTGTTTTATATTTCTCCCTCTTAAAGAAAATGTATATAGTCTAACTGATTTTTTTTCCCCATGTGGTTAGCCAAAGCACTTTAATAGAAAAATGTACTTTTCTTACTGTCTGATATTTTCTTCTGTCTCATATTCAAGGTCAAGAAATCTGGTACATGTGACTTGAATAAGTACTAAAGTATAGAATAAAGTGGTCATTCTACAATTTATTCCTGGCCTATGTGGTTCTGTGGTTCAGTTAACATCTCAACTTAAGTGAGATATTATTTTTCTTAAATATATTTACTTATAAATAACACACATATAACCTAACATTTAATTAAATCAGTTTTGATACTAGATGCTATGTTATACAGTTGAGAATCTAACCAATCATATGCAAGCTATTCTAGTTTACATTTTTATATGAAGAAACTACAATACAGGATTAGAGAAAAGTGAAAAAGACATTATGAAAAATTTTGAATTGTATCTTATCTGAAGTTTTTGTGTGAGAATTATAGTATCTGGTAGAGGCAGACTCCAATATTTCTCTCTCCTGGAGTATGCAGTCAGCCTCAGTCTCCTTGTTCTCTCATTTCAGCAGAAGGAAATGCACAACAAATTCAAACTGGCATCTGAGTATCTTCTTAATGGAGTGGGGTGGGGGAGGTGAGTGTTGGAATGTAATATTATTAAATGTAGTAATTATTCGAAGCCCACAGAATAACCATACTATTTAAACAATTTGAAAAGGTGATTCCATGTGGTTATAAATGGCAATGTGGTCTTTCCTGATTTAAGAAGAAACAATCACACCCTTTTCTCTACTAATACAGCCTTTGTGTATTAGTAGCAAACACATCCTGAGACATGGCTATTTTGTTCAAAACACTCTGCCTTGGGAGGAGATGATCCAATGTACTCCAGGTGTGCAGTCAGGCCTTACTACTGAAATCCTGCTCATAGCATGCTTTTCAATAAATATATGAAGATTGTGTCTGACTCTCCGAGATCACCAAACTTCTCCCAGTGGCTTCATCTAGGGACAACAATGAGAACATTTTGGACAGATCTAAGAAACTGCTGGTTTAGCCTTTAGGGGAAAAGGGAAAGATGATGAGGCAGGCCTGAGGTCCAAGTTGAAGAATAAGTTGGCTTTAAGCCTTGAATCAGAGCATTAAATACAACCAGCAGCATCTGTATATATTTTTATAGTAGTATAGCTATGCTTCTGCACAATAGAGGTGATACTGGCTTTAGGAATGAGAATGTAAAGGCAAGAGTTCTACAAAGTCAAAGGATATAAGGACAGAAGTTAATTATTGCAAAGAATTTACAAAACACTTCAAAATTTTGCTCCATCTGTTCCCTTCTTTCCACAATTCTACACCTGAACCAACCCCAAGTATGCTATGGTAATGTTTAGATTTTGGGATCAGTAACAAGTGTCCCAGGCTTCCCAAGTGGCACTAGTGGTAAAGAACATACCTGCCAATGCAGGAGACATAGGAGACATGGGTTTGACCCCCGGGTGGGGAAGATCTCCTGGAGGAGGGCATGGCAACCCACTCCAGTACTCTTGCCTGGAGAATCCCATGGATAGAGGAACCTGGCAGACTATAGTCCATAGGATCACAAAGAATTGGACTGTAGCTACTTAGCATGTGCACAACAAGTGTCCCCTCTTTCAGTTCAGTTCAGTCGCTCATCTGTGTCCAACTCTTTGTGACCCCATGAACCACAGCACACAGGCCTCCCTGTTCATCACCAACTCCCAGAGTCCACCCAAACCTATGTCCACTGAGTCCGTGATGCCATCCAACCATCTCATCCTCTGTCGTCCCCTTCTCCTCCTGCCCTCAATCTTTCCCAGCATCAGGGTCTTTTCCAATGAGTCAGCTCTTCCCATCAGGTGGCCAAAATATTGGAGTTTCAGCTTCAGCATCAGTCCTTCCAATGAATACTCAGGACTGATTTCCTTTAGGATTGACTGGTTTGATCTCCTTGCAGTTCAAGGGACTCTCAAGAATCTTTTCCAACACCACAGTTCAAAAGCATCAATTCTTCGGTGTTCAGCTTTCTTCACGTCCAACTCTCACATCCATACATGACTACTGGAAAAACCATAGCCTTGACTAGACTGACCTTTGTTGGCAAAGTAATGTCTCTGCTTTTGAATATGCTATCTAGGTTGGTCATAACTTTCCTTCCAAGGAGTAAGCTTCTTTTAATTTCATGGCTGCAATCACTATCTGCAGTGGTTTTGGAGCCCCAAAAAATAAAGTCTGACACTGTTTCCCCATCTATTTGCCATGAAGTGATACTTGACTGTAAATATTACTCCACTTGTTTTGTGATCTGTCCTTTCAATATTACTTCAGCCAGAGAAAAATAGACATTGAAATCAACACTATGGTCGCCACAACTAATAACATGATATTGAAATATTCAAATGAAGGTAAAGATCTAATCCTGTTTGATTTTATCTGTATATATCAGATATAGAGCTCTTCACAAGTTCTGGGTCTCATAATTTAAGAAGACCATGGGCAAACTGCAGTAAATTTGTAGAAAACAACTTAGAGATCCTTAGAAGTATGACGTATGAGTAACAGTGGAAGGAATTGAAATTTTAAATTGGAGAACAAGATTCCATTCAGACAGAGGAAAGATGACCATTTAATAGAACAATCCAATCTGTCCCATCTATCTCTCAAAGTAAAAAATTAAAAATAAATAGTTAAATCTATAGTGAGACACATTGCAATCCAATGTGGAGAATAATTTTGTAACAGAATCCTACCTAGTGCTGTTTTCTATCAGAAGACTACTTTCTAGCATGGATTTCATCAGATAAAAGCAGGGAAAGTGGTAGAGGGGGTTTAAGCTTCAGCAGCAAATGTCTTTCAGTATTGAAATTTGGTTATATGCATTTAAGATGTATCAAAAACAAAAAGAAAAGAAAAGAAAACCTATCCAGGCAACATCAATGACATTAAAAAAAATGTAATGAGAAATATTAAGGTTAATGAGAACTTGAGGCTTTCATTTATATTGATAAAAATGAATGGTGTATTTTAATGGTCATTAGTTGACAGCAGACAAAGGGAGGAGAAAAGAGAATTCTGGACAGTGGTTTGGCCAGCAAAGTCCTTGGGTTATGCCTTGGGAAAACAGATAGTCTAATTCTATTAATTGAAGAAACTGGCATTTTTGTTTCCTGAAAAAAAGTGTGTGGAACTTGCTCTCTGAGCCAAAAACTGAGTGGCTCCTCAGTTTTGGTCAAAGACGATTCTACAAGGCATGAGTAGGGGGATCAGAAGAACTTCAGGTCTGAACAAGGAAAGAGGTGGCAGTAGCACACACAGTTTTATTTGGGGACACTGCTTTGACAGATTTGCATGCAGGAAATCCCTCACAGCAGGAGACCTTCCAGAGGCTGTAGACTTGGGAGCTAGTAAGAAGGGGAGGAGGGATAAGGAACGCCTAGGAGAAAGGAGAAGAGAGAGAAAGTTTACTTGTTGAGGTGATGTCAGCCTGCTGAGGCTGAGGACTCCGTGCCAAAAACTCTGAAGGGCAGGAGTAACTTGGAATCTTTATCTTATCTGCGGTCGGCAGAGGTGGGCACAGTTTCCTGGTATATGCAAAGCAGACAGGCCCTAAATAGCTAAAAATCTGCACGCTGTGCCATGCTTGGTCTCTTCAGTCATGTCCAACTCTTTGCAATTCCATGGACTGTAGCCTGCCAGGTTCCTCTGTTCATGGGATTTTTCAGGCAAGAATATTGAGTAGGTTCCCATGTCCTCCTCCAGGGGATCTTTCTAACCCAGGGATCCAAGCTGTCTCCTGCATCTCCTGCATTGCAAATGAATTCTTTATTGCTGAGCCACAGGGGAAGCCCAAAAAGCTGCATATTTGGGCTACATATGAAACAACTGGACATGTTCAATTTTTGGCCCTGGTGGGTATTTGAGTTAACAGAATTCAACTTGCTGTGAAGTAAACAACCAAGTCAATATATAGAAGGCATCTTTGGTTCATTTATATGACAGATGGTCTTTGACATAGATTGTTTTGGGTGACTTTTCATTCTGTTTTCTCCATTTATCCAAATTTTAGCATTCATGCTTTCTCTAAAGCTCCCATTGTGCCACCACAAAGTAGAGAACTACTTAAACTGGTCTACACTAAAGGCTGTTGCTTTTGAAATAGAATTATTTTATTTTTATTATTTTGAAAGTAACACGTTATTTCAGAAGATGAACAAAACTGAAATATATAAAAAGTTTAGATCATCCATGAAGGGACATTTCTAGTCTTTTTTCTCTTTCTACATATTTCATATTAGGTACATATGCAACTTTTAAAAAATTGGATTTATAGCACATGTGGTTTGTCAATATTTTTGTTTAGTATCATGTCTTGAGTTTTTTTCTTTTTCCAAAGAACTAAATATTCCTTAAGCATGATTTTTAATGGGTGCATGATATTCCATTTTAAACAATGTATTTTATCCTTCTCTTTGGGAAGACTTATTTTATGTAATTTTCTGGGAATCTACTTTCTTTTTCTTTAGAAAATATTTTTGGGACTAGATCATATGTCTATGTATTTTTAAGATGTTTAACTCTTTTAAATTTGTAGCAAGCTAAGTCGGAGAGGGCAATGGCAACCCACTCCAGTATTCTTCCCTGGAAAATCCCATGGATGGAAGAGCCTGGTAGGCTGTAGCCCATGGGGTCACGAAGAGTCGGACACGACTGAGCGACTTCACTTTCCTTTTCACTTTTGTGCATTGGTGAAGGATATGGCAACCCACTCCAGTGTTCTTGCCTGGAGAATCCCAGGGATGGGGGAGCCTTGTGGGCTGCTGTCTATGGGATCGCACAGAGTCGGACACGACTGAAGCGACTTAGCAGCAGCAGCAAGCTAAGTTGTCATAGGTTAACAATCACTGGAAGACAGTTGTGTAGAGAACTTAGAATACTGGAGTGTGACTTAAGGAACTGGGGCCAGATCTAAACTTTAATGATACACTGGCTATGCCTGGATGATAAATCCCTAAACTTTATGTACTTAGATTTTCCATTTGTAATATAACATTGAAGATATTCTGACTCATATAATATTGATATTGTGAGAGTCTCATGAGTTAGGGAAACTATGAATTTTTGGAGTTTTGGTGAATTGCAAACATGATTTCAATCTAGCTGTAGAACACTGACAAATATCTCATTGATTCTTGCTCCATTCTGCTAGAATATGTATATTTTTATGTATATATATATATTTTTTCTTTTTAACCAGACAAGTAAATACATTCCTTTCATTAGGCAGAATGAATTTATTATGAAAAATGTAGATTTTATAACATAGTTTTGTATATTCTCCCCGTCAAACAACAGAATGACTTGTGTTGAGAGGACTAGCAGCTATCAGAACTGGTTTTTTTTTTTTTTGTTTCCAAGTGCTTTCTAATATGTTATTCCATTGGGATTTGGTTTCTTCATCTGTAATTTTTAGTGTGGAAAATAAGCTTGAACTAAGCATTGCTTATAGATTGTCTTTCTGATCATGTCCTCCAGGGATGTGATAGCATACAGGCCCTAACTGAGAATTATTACTCTCAGCATGGCTGAATCTCTCTTTTACATCCCCTAATCCCCTCTCTCACCCAGCTTTCCTTAGCCTCTCCCAGAGCTGCTCACAGAAACATTCCACTCCACCCACCCTTCCTTGGGACAAATTGAAGTGGTCCTTCTTCTGCAGCCACAGGGTAAGGTGGTGGTACCTGTGCAGCTGCCACCGGCAGTAGGTTACAGAAATAGCAGCAGGAGGTGAGCAGTCTTAGGCTTGGCCACCAAGTGGTAGGTGGTGAGTCTTAACCCCAGATTGTACCAGGAACTTTCCAGGGCCTGGCAGTTGAGCACACAGAGGGTGGTCTGCTACTCTCCATGCTCGTGGCCATAGCATCCATCCTCTCCTGCTCAACACCAAATTCCCTCTCAGGCAGGCATTGCCTTAGACCCTTGCCAACTGGAAAAGGTTTCTCCAAGGTGGGAACCAGATTTTCTGGCACTCAGGCCTGGTTTGATTCTTAGCCACGTAATATACATGAACCCATATTACTCTCCTTATTCTACTGATGAGGCAGCTGGGTGTTAAAGACTCTTAGAGAGGTAAAAGTGACAGAGTTTTAACTACGGTCCAGGTTTTCTACCTCTAAATTTGGTGGTCTTTCCACAACAGAAATCCTCATGCAACACTAAGGGAATATTTCAAGTGAGTTCTCCTTTTGAGTTTTTTTTGAGTTTATAAAGAGAATCACAAAAGTTATTTCAGGTAAAATATAAAGTATAGAAAGTAATAAGGTGAATGGAAAAATCTAAAGGGCAGTTGAAGGAAAATGAAACTTTGATACTTTTGTGCTCAGAATACAGTACGGAGGTAGGAGCTCCCACTGACTCTTTCTCATTGCTTACTTATCCTCCTCCATAGGAAGAACTCCATTTCCTCACTAAGAAATGGGCCATAATCACGTGTCCCTCATCTAGGTGCCAGAGAAAATAGAAAAAGGCAGGAGATCAGATGGCTGCTCTGGGAGAACAGATGTCAGTTAACTGCAATGAAGGGTGCCACTCTCCTGAGAGGGATTGAGATTGACTGGGCAAAGAGGATTTGATAGGAAAAGATACAGACTTTTCTGTCTTTTTCTTGAGTTCCCCATGAGGATAACATGCTTGGATGATCACAAAAGTGCTGGCTCTGGAAGCTTTGAAGCTACCTTTCCTCAAGCACACTGTTGTATATTTCTCACACTTGAATAAAAAGTTTAGAGGAGGCACGAGGAGAAAGGCCTGGGGAATATGCACCCAGGTAACTTGACCTTGTAAAACCATCAGCTTCATTGTGAACATTCCTCAACACATTTCATGTTGAGTCATTCTATTTCCATGGCTATTCCCTGGTGTATTACCCCACAGGGGTGTCACCTGGAGTTCAACTGGAGATGGGAAATGTCAGGGCAAAGAGGAGGGTACTCCATTAACCTCTCATTTTCCCCAAATCTACACGAATTTTTCTCTTTTTCTTCTTAACAATTTTTTCTATTTCATGATGTTCTCTTTTCCAGTCTGATTTGGGGATTTCTGTTTTCACTGCTTTTGCACCGTGTCCAAAGAACAAGATGCTTCTCCATTTTCCTGGACAGTTTTATTTCTTCTATTCATAGCAACACACCATCTTCTCCATTTTTATCCCTATACTCTGAGTCCTCCCAATGTCTTAATATTAAGCCCCTTTGTATGAGGCAGCTTGAAGATGGGCCCATAATTTTGCTGGAGAGAACTTTATCTTCAAAGTGAGGTTTGCAGTGCAGAGAAGAAGAAGAAGAAAGGAATGGTACATTTCTATATGAATGGTACTCCTTTTCCAGAGGATATGGGCTATTGAGATACTTCTGGGAGGAGGTCATGAAATCAGAACTAGGGCTGAGTTTTGGTAACTTAGCATCCAAAGAGAGATGGCCCCTCCTCCCCTTCTTCCTTTCATTTACATCATGCTTGACTTGATTGAGGGGCTTCCCTGATAGCTCAGTTGGTAGAGAATCTGTCTATAATGTAGGAGACCCAGGTTTGATTTCTGGGTCAGGAAGATCCACTGGAGAAAGGGAGAGGCTACCCACTCCAGTATTCTCTGGCTTCCCTTGTGGCTCAGTTGGTAAAGAATCTGCCTGCAATGTGGGAGACCTGGGTTTGATCCCTGGATTGGGAAGATCCCCTGGAGAAGGGAAAGGCTACCCACTCCAATATTCTGGCCTAGAGAATTCCATGGATCCATGGGGTTGCAAAGAATCAGACATGACTGAGTGACTTTCACTGACTTGATTGAAATTTTTTGACTGAAACTCTTTTTTGATTTTTTTGGTCTGTTTTTAGACTAATGATTTCATAACTTTGATTATGGATATATTAAAATATTTCTCTCATGTATTGTACCAAGCATTAGCTTTTTGAAGTGCTTTTGCTGGTTGAGGACCAGGAACACAAAGCTATGTATATTTTTTTCCACACAGCTTCATGAATTTTGGTTAAAATCATAGGTTCTATAGTGCCTCATTTTTTTGTTTTAATTAAAATTTTTATCCTTCAAAACTTTTCTGGCCACTAGCTCTTCCAGCCACTGTCTTTCTTGCTGTTCCTTTTATATGAAGATTTGCTTGACTATTGACTTTCATAAGTGGCAGCATTGAGAAAATAGGCTATTTCCACCCCTATATTCATTTTTTAATTTTATGTTCAGTACATGTGTGGTTGAGTGTGTTAATGCATACTTACTACCCATTTTTCTTATATTCCTGCCTAACACAATCTCCATTCTCTTATGGAGGCAATGTGCCCAGGTTAAAAAATCAAATGTTACAGCCTCGCTGGTATACAGGGGCCATTGTGTGGCACAATCTGGTCCATCAAAAATAATGTGGAATATGGGTGGCCTCTTTCCTGTTGCAAAACTCAGCTGCCATTTTCAGATATATATATATATATATATATCTTCAAAATCACCTTATTATCTAAAGATATATATATACACACATACATACCTGCATGTATATAGCAAAAACAAGAAAACAAGACTGGGAGCTGACTGTGGCTCAGATCATAAACTTCTTATTGCCAAATTCAGACTTAAACTGAAGAAAGTAGGGAAAACCACTAGATCATTCAGGTATGGCCTAAATCAAATCCCTTATGATTATACAGTGGAAGTGACAAATAAATTAAAGCAATTAGATCTGATAGAGTGCCTGAAGAACAATGGACAAAGATTTGTGACATTGTACAAGAGGCAGTGATCAAGACCATCTCTAAGAAAAAGAAATGCAAAAAGGCAAATAATTGTCTGAGGAGGCCTTACAAATAGCTGAGAAAAGAAGAGAAGCAAATGGCAAAGGAGAAAAGGAAAGATATAAGCATCTGAATGCAGAGTTCTAAAGAATAGCAAGAAGAGATAAGAAAGCCTTCCTCAGTGATCAATGCAAAGAAATAGAGGAAAACAATAGAATGGGAAAGACTAGAGATCTCTTCAAGAAAATTAGAGATACCAAGGGAACATTTCACGCGAGGATGGGCATAATAAAGGACAGACATGGTATGGGCCTAACAGAAGCAGAAGATGCTAATGCTAAGAAGAGGTGGCAAAAATACACAGAAGAACTATACAAAAAAGATCTTTATGACCAGATAATCACGATGGTGTGATCATTCACCTAGAGACAGACATCCTGGAGTGCAAAGTCAAGTGAGCCTTAAGAAGCATCACTATAAACAAAGCTAGTGGGAGTGATGGAATTCCAGGTGAGCTATTTCAAATCCTAAAAGATGATGCTGTGAAAGTGCTGCACTCAATATGCCAGCAAATTTGGAAAACTCAACAGTGGTCACAGGACTGGAAAAGATCAGCTTTCATTCTATTCCCAAAGAAAGGCAATGCCGAAGAATGCTCAAACTACTGCACAATTGCTTTCATCTTACAGGCTAGCAAAGCAATGCTCAAAATTCTCCAAGCAGGACTTCAACAGTACATGAACCGAGAACCTCCAGATGTTCAAGCTGGACTTAGAAAAGGCAGAGGAACCAGAGATCAAATTGTCAACATCCTTTGGATCATAGAAAAAGCAAGAGAATTCCAGAACAATGTCTAGTTCTGCTTTATTGATTATGCCAAAGCCTTTGATTGGATGGGTCACAAGAAACTGTGGAAAATGCTTAAAGAGATGGGAATACCAGACTACATTACCTGAGTCCTGAAAAATCTGTAAGCAAATCAAGATGCAATAGTTAGAGCCAGACATGCAACAATGAACTGTTTCCAAATTGGGAAAGGAGTGCATCAAGGCTGTGTATTGTCACCCTGTTTATTTAACTTATATGAAGAGTACATCATGCGAAATGCTGGGCTGGATGAAGCACAAGCTGGAATCAAGATTGCTGGGAGAAATATCAATATTTCAGATAGGCAGAACACCACCCTTGTGGCAGAAAGTGAAGAGGAACTAAAGAGCCTCTTGGTGAAAGTGAAAGAGGAGAGTGAAAAGCTGGCTTAAAACTCAACGTTCAAAAAACGAAGATCATGGCATCTGGTCCCATTACTTCATGGCAATTAGATGGGGAAAAAATGGAAACAATCACAGACTTTATTTTTTTTTAGCTCCAAAATCACTGCAAATTGTGACTGCAGCCATGAAATTAAAACACACTTACTCCTTGGAGGAAAAGCTATGACAAACCTATACAGCATATTAAGGAACAGAGACATTACTTTGCCAACAAAGGTCTGGATAGTCAAAGATATGGTTTTTCCAGTAGTCATGTATGGATGTGAAAGTTGTACCACAAAGAAGGCTGAGAACCAAAGAATTGATGCTTTTGAACTATGGTGTTGGAGAAGACTCCAACATGATTATACTGCTCTATTTTCAGTTTATAAAGGAATCTCCATACTATTCTCCAGAATGGCTGCACCAATCCACATTTCCACCAACAGTGTAAGAAGGTTCCCTTTTCTCCATACCCCATCCCACATTTATTGTTTGTATATTTTTAATGGCCCTTCTGACTGGTGTGAAGTGATACCTCATTGTAGTTTTGATTTGCCTTTCTCTAATAGTTAGTGATGTTGAGCATCTTTTCATGTGCCTCTTGGCCACCTGGATGTCTTAAATACCACCTTTCTGTGTTCTTTTGAAAGACTAACTACCAAGAGACAAACAAACAAACAGAACACTATCTTCTTACTGCTATTCCTTGTGCTTTTTCTCTCTTCACCTCTTTCTTTGGGAATGCATTTAGGCCTTTAAAACATATCCTATACAAGTTGTAATGTTATGCTATGGAATTGGTTGTGAAAATATCATAGTATTTTGGGTTTTAAGAAGGGATCACTGAAAACCAGAGGATGCACAACGTATTAATTTACTAACCCAAGGCAGAGAGTCTGACAATATGGTTGAAGCATTTCTTGCCTAGTCAACAGGTCATCAATCCCTTCTTCTTGAGCCCCGTGCTTATCTAATCTCAGAATATTTAAATGTTGTGTACCCTGGAAAGGGGTATAGAATTAGAAAAATTCTTCCATGGACTAAGATAAGTGAGAGATATATGGCAGAGGTTTGAAAGTAAGATTGACTAAGGAGCTTAGCAAGTTCTTAAATCAGAAGAAAAATAATTGTCTTACCCAGGATATCTGTTTCAAAACTCACAGTTTCTTCCCATCTTTTGAACCAAGTGCTTCCCTGGTGGCTCAGACGGTAAAG
The DNA here is from genome assembly GCF_002263795.3 of Bos taurus. Taxonomy (NCBI): domain Eukaryota; kingdom Metazoa; phylum Chordata; class Mammalia; order Artiodactyla; family Bovidae; genus Bos; species Bos taurus. Next base: position 27,133,051 of record NC_037337.1, read on the forward strand.
TGTCTGCCTGCAAAGCTGGAGACCCGGGTTTGATCCCTGGGTTGGGAAGACACCCTGAAGAAGGAAATGGCAACCCATTCCACTACTCTTGCCTGGAAAATCCCATGTACAGAAGAGCCTGATAGGTTACCATCCATGGGGTCGCAAAGAGTCTGACACGACTGAGCAACTTTACTTTACTTTGAACCAAGTCATTCATCTCTTTCCCAGAAAACTGTTCTAAGAGAAAAACTCTACAAGAGAAATTGCTACATGCACAAAACATTCTTATATCCTAGATTTTCTGGAGCAGGTTTGTTGTTGGACTAAATGAATCCTAATACAGATTTGCAATTTTTCATCATGACAAATATTTTAAAGATTTTATTGTGATAATTTAAAAAATATATATATTTATTTATTTATTTTATTTTTGTCTGTGCTGTGTCTTTGTTGCTGCATGTGGGCTTTATCTCGTTGCAGCAAGTGAGGCTTATTACAGTGGGCGGGCTTCTCATAGTGGTGGCTTCTCTTGTTGCAGAACATGGGCTTCAGGCAAGTGGGCTTGGGTGGTTAAGGTGAGTGCATTCAGTAGCTGTGGTTCCTGGGCTCCAGAGTGCAGGTCCAGTAGTTGTGGCACACAGGCTTAGTTGTTTTGTGGCATGTGGGATCTTCCCAGACCAGAGATCAAACCAGTGTCCCTTGCATTGCAAGGTGGATTCTTAACCACTAGATTGCCAGGGAAGCCCCTGAGGTACTATTTTTAACATTAAAAGAGTGGAAAGACTGTTCAAGGAAAGGACTGGTAATGAATGGAAGGAGAGTCTGATTCTCTGAGCACTAATTCTGTAAGCAGTCATTAATATATATTGGTAACATTCATTTTTTTCCTAATCTCTTTTCTTATACCCTTCACTGCTGAGTGCCAAAGAATTGATGCTTTTGAACTGTGGTGTTGGAGAAGACTCTTGAGAGTCCCTTGGAATGCAAGGAGATCCAACCAGTCCATCCTAAAGGAAATCAGTCCTGAATATTCACTGGAAGGACTGATGTTGAAGCTGAAACTCCAATCCTTTGGCTACCTGATGCAAAGAACTGACTCACTGGAAAAGACCCTGATGCTGGGAAAGATTGAAGGCGGGAGGAGAAAGGGATGATAGAGGATGAGATGGGAGGATGGCATCACCGACTCAATGGACATGAGTTTGAGTAAACTCTGGGAGTTGGTGATGGACAGGGAAGCCTGGAGTGCTGCAGTTCATGGGGTCACAAAGAATCAAACACAACTGGGTGACTGAACTGCGCTGATATGCTTCACAAGTTAACATCAAGCTACTTGGAAGGACAATCCTCTTTCTAGGAAAATTTCACTTCACCACATAAAAATCTGAAACCCATACCACATTACTTGAATGGAATATTATAGTTCCTAAAAAATAATTATAAAGGCTTGCTATAATAAAGGAACAACTGAGACTTTATATTAAATAAAACATACATATAAATGAAAATAAAAATATTGTTGTTGTATTATATGAATTGAATTCTGGATGCTTTTCTTCTTTAAAATTTTTCCTTAATGTTATTTTAACACTGTTTCAGCAACAAGTAACAATGAACTGTCATTTTTCTTTTAAATAAAAGTGATTTTTCCACAAGATCATTTCCCTCTCCAGTTTTTAAGAGGAGAGGTTCTATTTCCTAAAACCCCATTATTGAACCAATCAAATTTTTAGTGACACTTCATTTTGGTGAAAATATTATTACTGATAACACTCCCTTTCTGAATACTTTGATAGATACTGTTATATATGGAATTAGAACCACCCTTTAAAGGTTTAGAAAAGGGTAGTGTGTAGAGGAAGCAAATTATGTCTGGATGTCATTAGGCTAGCTTGACTTTTATTGTCCAACAGAATTTTTGGATGATTGCTTTTAAGGGCTTATTTACTATGAATGGCTATCACAAAATAATAAAGTAAAAAATGATAGGAACCACAATCAGAAAAGAATATATTTCCTTCTTTTATTTACAACTAGCTGAATAAAGATAAAAATGACATAATTATAATTTTGTTGACCCTAGAATTAATAATCTAAAATTCCAAAAAGAGTATAAAAATTTTTATCCCAGATGAATCACACGAACTATCAAGAAAACACCCATATGTGTACATTTCTCATTTAATATGCAGTCCACATAATAACCCAACACTTCTACTTATCTGAATAATGTTAGCACTTTATGATTATAATGTATAAATGATTAATTTCATAGGCTAATATAAATTATTATCACTAGACCCATTTTTAAAAATTAGATAACAATATAATTCTGGTTGTTTTATGTTAGACTATACTGACCTGATAATGGACAGATCATCTAGAATGTCTTACATTATGTTGAAACTCCCCAGAACCTTTCTCAGGGCAGTCTTTATTTCCTTATTCCGGAGGCTATAAATGAGGGGGTTGAAGAATGGGGTCACCATAGCATAGAATAAAGTTGTGACTTTCTGCATCCTAGCAGAATGTCCAAGTCCTGGGCTCACATACATTACCATGAGAGAGCCATAGAACAGGGATACCACAGCCAAATGAGACCCACAGGTGGAGAAGGCTTTCTGTCTCCCAGTAGCTGAAGGCATAGGCAACACAGCTGTTAGGACAAGAGTATAGGACCCAAGGATGAAGAGGAAGTTACCAAAGATAACTATTGAGCTTAGACTGTAGCAAAGCAGTTGGGTTTTGGGGGCAGAGACACATGCCAATGCAAACAGTGGCCCTGGGTCACACACAACATGGTCAATGATGTTTGGTCCACAGAAAGGCATCTGAGAAATGAGAACAATGGGGACCAGGAACCACAGAAATCCACAGACCCAGCAGATAAGGACCAGTTTGGTACAGAGATGCCCAGTCATGATATTAGGGTAGTGCAAGGGACGGCAGATAGCAAGGTACCGATCAAAAGCCATAACGGTCAAATGCAAGCATTCAGTTGCTCCCAAGGAAGAAAAGAAATAAAATTGTAGGAAACATCCAACAAAGGAGATGGTCTTTTTATGTGAGAGGAAGTTGACCAACATCTCGGGGAATGTAGAAGAGACATACCAGATCTCTAGGAAGGAGAAATTCCCCAGGAATACGTACATGGGGATGTGGAGTCGCTGGTCACACCATAAAGCACAAATAATGGCCCCATTCCCTGTTATGGTCAGAGCATATATTGTAAGGAAGAGTGAGAAGAGGAGGCTCTGAATCTTCCACTCATAAGAAAAACCTAGGAGTATAAATTCTCTTACAAAGACAAAGTGGGAATCTGGCTCAGAGATGTTCATGTTCACTGGATCAGTAACCTGCAACATCAACAGACACATATTAGTTAGGACTACCTTCAAATGTGTTCCTATTTAAGAATTAAGAGAAGACAAATACAAATTGGGGCACAGTAGATAGCTGGCTTCACAGAAAAAAGCTTTTGCTTGCCTCTAAATTTTTCCTTACTATGATATCACTAAAAAACTTTAAACTCATTTTGTAAGCTTATTATTCTTTGGGGAAAGCATGATCTATAATAGTTTCTCATAGATTTGATAGCATATATCAGAAAGTGTTAGTTGCTTAGTAGTGTCCAACACTTTGCAACCCCATGGACTGTAGCCCTCCAGGCTCCTCTGTCCATGGGATTCTCCAGGCAAGAATACTGGAGTGGGTTACCATTCCCTTCTTCAGGGGATCTTCCTGACCCAGGGATTGAACCTGGGTCTCCTGAATTGCAGGTAGATTCTTCACTGTCTGCCACCAGGGAAGCCCCTTATTTGCTCTTAATAAATGTACTAGTTTCTTTCCCTAAACCCATTTCGTGGGGCAACAGACTCAGTAAAGGCTTTAATTTTACTATTTATCTTTCAGTTAAATGTGCTACTTAACATACCATTCAACAGTGAAACAAGTGACTATGTTTTACCAACTTGTTAGAAATCATTTTAAAGTCAATACTTTTGCATTTCTGCTTAAGCACCATAAAAATTTAAGACCATGATATTACTTACTGACATTGACTTTTAATATTGTAATGTTGCAATGTCTTCTGTAGAAAGCAGTGGCTTGACATTTTCGCTTAATCTTTCACCTAGATGGAAGTTTGTAAAATAAACCTAGGTATGAGACTTTATATTTTTAAGTATTTTTTTTCCACAAAATTCTGGGATTAGGTTTCTTTATTATTTTGACCATGGGGTCACAAAGAGTCAGACACGACTGAGTGACTGAACTGATTCTTTATATACTCATTTGAAGTAAACAATTTCCACTATATGAGAGAAATCAAAAGCTTTCTTGGTCACAAGTAAACGTCTTTCATCCTACATTCTCATGAAAACTATGACAAGAATATAAATTCCCTGAAATATTTTGTGTGTGGCAATATGCAGGGATGTGAGTCCTAAAAATTGTGAGGGTTTATATTATGGGCACAAACACACAATTTTCAGAAGGAATTTTTCCCCACCTATTCTCCACACCAGTGCTCTACGAAGTCTTCTATAATGATGGGTGGAAGGAATTAAAATTCCTTCATTTAATAATATGAATCTTTTCAAAACTACTCCAAATCAGAAACATTAATAAATCAACAATAAAGAAATCATAGAATAAAAGGGACTGACAAAGAGGTGTCAGGACTCTCTGCTGTGCTCAAAAGATAAAGGTGTTGATATACATTGAATCTCTAGGGACCTGTCTAAATAATTATATCTTCTTGTCTTCAGATGGATAAAGAATTTATTGCTGCACAAAAATTAAGATTGCACTTTCTTTCCCACAGATTCTTCTGGGATTTGGCCTCTGTAGCATTAGGGAAGTTCTCCTCCATGCCAATGGTTCATTAAAAGTTAACCTATTGCATATTCTCTGAGGAATCAGTAAAGAGAAGTGACTATTACTCTGAGGCCCTATTGTTTACAAATCACTAGCCCATCTGAAATATGGATTCCAAAAGTTTCCAGAAGGCACAGTTTGAGGAGAAATAAGATACGATGTGTCACAAAAGATTCTTCAGTTCAGTTCAGTTCAGTCGCTCAGTCGTGTCTGACTCTTTGCGACCCCACAAATCGCAGCACGCCAGGCCTCCTGTCCATCACCAACTCCCGGAGTTCACTGACTCATGTCCTTCGAATCAGTGATGCCATCCAGCCACCTCATCCTCTGTTGTCCCCTTCTCCTCTTGCCCCCAATCCCTCCCAGCATCAAAGTCTTTTCCAATGAGTCAACTCTTCGCATGAGGTGGCCAAATACTGGAGTTTCAGCTTCAGCATCATTCCCTCCAAAGAAATTCCAGGGCTGATCTCCTTCAGAATGGACTGGGTGGATCTCCTTGCAGTCCAAGGGACTCTCAAGAGTCTTCTCCAACACCACAGCTCGAAAGCATCAATTCTTCAGCGCTCAGCCTTCTTCATAGTCCAACTCTCACATCCATACATGACCACAGGAAAAACCATAGCCTTGACTAGATGGACCTTTGTTGGCAAAGTAATGTCTCTGCTTTTGAATATGCTATCTAGGTTGGTCATAACTTTCCTTCCAAGGAGTAAATGTCTTTTCTTACAGGAACATTTCAAAGGTCATTGGGCATATTTTGGAGGATAAGGAAGTGATGGGCAGAGAACCCAATGAGGCAAATGTTGAGGTGAATAAACTGTAGGACATTGAGGATAAAAATTTGGAGAATTTAGAAATAGCTTACAGCATAGTATTCTTTAGATATGAGAGAAGTATTTAAGTTAATTGACTGAAATACTTCAGAGGCACATGTGACTTCCTGATTAATATGAGACATCAAATTTTTTATCCTTCAATTTTTACCTTAAGTCATTTAGGGTTTACCAAGTATACTAAAACACCCAGGTGTGAATGAATGCTCTTATCATGTAGCATAAAATGATTGCAGACATCAGGAATAGATGCCTTGGAACACTGGTCTGTGAACCACAAGCTGTTTGAGCATGCACATGTGCTCAGTCATTAAGTCATGTCCGATTCTTTGCTACACCATGGACCACAGCCTGCCAGGATCCTCTATGCACAGGATTTTCTAGGCAAGAATACTGGAGTGGGAATATTTAAATGTAAATTGCTCACACTAAAAGTGTCATTCCCTTGTGGCTCAGACACTAACGAATCTACCTGCAACGCAGAAAATCCGTGTTCAATCCCTGGATCTGGAAGATACACTGGAGAAGGAAATGGCTATTCACACCAGTATTCTTGCTTGGGAAATCCCATGCACAAAGGAACATGGGGGGCTATAGTTCATAGTGTCACAAAGAGTCAGATAGAACTGAGCAACTAACACTTTCAAACCGAGAGACTAAAGGGGAAATAGATTACTTAGACTTTTATTACCTTTTAGTGATACTACGTCAGTCCTTAGAAACTCTTAAAACATTGCTTTGATCTTGTTATTTGCCTGCTTAAAAACCACCACTGGTTTCCTTATGCAAAATTTCCCCAGTTCTCCACAAATAGACTTCAAATGCCTTTCTCATTTTACCTTTTCCTACTCCCCCTTTCAGATATATTGAATAACATTTAATTCTCCAAGTACTTTTCAGTTTTTCATATTTGCATCTTTGTGGTCATTTTGCTTATTGGAAATCCTCATTACCTCCCTCTGCACCTGCAAAACCCCATCTATCCTTCAATCTCTAGTTCAAATGACATTTTCCCATAATACTTCTCCTTATTCCCCTAATGGAACACCTTTTTCACCTCTGAAATTTTATTTAACTGTCTTTGTATTTTTCTTATGATACTCATCAGAAACTTCTTTGTTTTGTCCTTAGTTATATACTTATTTTTTCTCCCTTCCCAGATTATAAAGTGTCTGGAGGCAGACAACTATTATTGTTCAGCTTTGAACTAGCAAATAGATAAAAATACATTGCATTTATTGGCCCTCATGAAATATTTGATTAAATGGCATTTTTTATGAGTTTTGTTGTTTATAAAATTAGCACCTTTGAACCAAAGTTATGGCAGAAAGTGAAGAACTAAAAAGCCTCTTAATGAAAGTGAAAAAGGAGAGTGAAAAAGTTGGCTGAAAGCTCAACATTCAGAAAACAAAGATCATGGCTCTGGTCCCATCACTTTATGGCAAATAGATGGAGAAACGGTGGAAACAGTGGCTGACTTTATTTTGGGGGGCTCCAAAATCAGTGCAGATGGTGATTGCAGCCATGAAATTAAAAGAAGCTTACTCCTTAGAAAGAAAGTTATGACCAACCTAGATAGCATATTAAAAAGCAGAGACATTACTTTGCCAACAAAGGTCTGTCTAGTCAAGGCTATGGTTTTTCCAGTAGTCGTGTATTGATATGAGAGTTGGACTATAAAGAAAGCTTAGCACTGAAGAATTGATGCTTTTGAACTGTGGTGTTGGAGAAGACTCTTGAGAGTCCCTTGAACTGCACGGAGATCCAACCAGTCCATCCTAAAGGAGATCAGTCCTGGGTGTTCATTGGAAGGACTGATGTTGAAGGTGAGACTCCAATACTTTGGCCACCTGATGCAAAGGACTGACTCATTGGAAAAGACCCTGATGTGGGGCAAGATTGAAGGCAGGAGGAGAAGGGGATGACAGAGGATGAGATGGTTGGATGGCATCACTGACTCGATGGACATGAGTTCGAGTAAACTCTGGGAATTGGTGATGGACAGGGAAACCTGGTGTGCTGCAGTCCATGGGGTTATGAAGAGTCGGACACGACTAAGCAACTGAACTGAACTAAACTTGAACCAAAGTAAAAAAAAAAAAAAATTCAAGGTACATTACAGTATTACTCTACATCTGCAGATAATAAAGAGATTGAGCCAGGGAGAGCTCTATATAGGTTAAAATCATTATGAGAGACTTAGAAAATTCATTCAAGAAATGGTTTGAAATGTGACATAGAATAGTCCTACTCCAAGTGCAGTTAATGGATTAGCATAGTCCTCAAATTGTTAGCTGGAGAAGGCAATGGCACCCCACTCGAGTACTCTTGGCTGGAAAATCCCATGGACGGAGGAGCCTGATGGGCTGCAGTCCATGGGGTCGCTAAGAGTGGGACACGACTGAGTGACTACACTTTCACTTTTCACTTCACGCATTGGAGAAGGAAATGGCAACCCACTCCAGTGTTCTTGCCTGGAGAATCCCAGGGATAGAAGAGCCTGGTGGGCTGCCATCTATGGGGTCGCACAGAGTCGGCATGACTGAAGTGACTTAGCAGCAGCAGCAAATTGTTAGCTGTCTGTGATAAATTCAGATACTAAGATGAAGCATTTAGAAACTTTCATAGTTGACTAGTTTGTGATGCGTTGAATCTAATAATATAAAAGTTAGCTATATATTTTTTTATATTTCATTTTCTAGTTATTATCTTTTTATTTTATGAAACTATTAATCTTAACTGCAATGAATTGGGTTCTTTCACTTCAGTTAAAGGCACTGACTCACAGGACAGGTAGAATTCAAACTGAATGAGGAGGGCATTCTAAATAGGAGACCTGTGTGTGGGGTACATGGGTCGTTAGGCTGTGATGTGCATCTTTGAAGTTGATAGGAGAGAAGAAAAAGAAGACAGTGGTGGGTGGGAAGAAAGCCTTAGTTAGGGTAAGGAAAATGCTTTGGTTAAGTCAGAGAATTAAAGAGGAAGAGGCAGAGTAGAGACCAATCAAATTAACAAAACGCTCCCCTAAAGTAGTGCCTTTGAAAGATCATGGTACAGAAAGACTACTTTCTGAAGTGTCTTTTCTGTTTGGGCTGCTTCAACAGAAATACTATAAACTATATGTGCCATATAAACAGACTTTTATTTCTCACAGATCTGGAGGCTAGGAAATCCAAGATCAAGGCATCAGCAGTTAGAGTATCTGGTGAAAGCATGCTTCTTGTTTAGACAGCCTTGTTAACAGTGCAACCTTACATGGTGGGAGGGATGAAGGAGCTCTCTGGGGTCTTTTTCCAAAGGGCACGAATCCCATTTATGATGGCTCCACTCTCATGACCTCTTCACCTAAAGGCCCCAAATCCTAAGAGCATACCATCACGCTGAGGGTGTGGATTTCAACATTGGAATTTCGGAGGGACACAAACATTCAGGTTATAGTGTAAAGGTTATAAAGATTCCAAGGAAGAGGAGTAAAGCCATCCCTCCATATCTATGGGGGGATTGTTTCCAGGATGCCCTAAGGTAAAAGTCCAGGGAATGTCAAGTCCCTTACATAAAAATGGCACAGTACAGTCGATACTGCAGATTCCCAGTGCACCAGACACAGAGGGCTGGCAGTATTTTCAGATTTAGCAGTGGAAGCGATTCTGATTCCCAACTAACAAATTGTTTTGTTTTGAAATGTGAGAGCATCTATCTAGAGATATATAGAGAGCATTTATATTATAAGATAGAACACCGGGTTGCTAGATTTCCATTGTGCAGCAACAGAAATATTACATGATATTGAATGATATCTGTGCAGTGGAGAAGAGTATTTTCAGGATCTGGCAGATTTGAAGACAAATTCTTTTCCTATCAAAAGTCAGAGAGGTCTATGATCCCTGAGAAGCAGAACAGTGTATGTGTAGAGAGAGAGAAAGAGAGAGAGGGGCATAAGAAGAAAGGAAGAAGGGTGAGGAGAGAGAGGGAAAAAGAGACTGAGACCATTCTCAGATTATAGGTAACTGCAATCTATAATTCTGCATGTCCTATGTTCTTTCATACAAGGACATCGGTTTTTTAAATTGGTAATTCAGCGTTTGCATGTTCATTTGCTCATAACTCATGTTAAGATAGTCTTTGTCAGTCATATTACTGAGAAAACCATCTTGTGCTTCAACACACTAACATCTCTGCTTTGTGATTCAGCAACATCTATGTTATTGATACACTCTATATTTCTATATTGATATACTCTTTATTTCTCTGTAATCTGAGTATCCAATGTTTGACTTGTTAACTCTTTATTATACTGCCCACATTTTTAGCTACATTCTAGTAATTGGGAATTTGGGATAGAAAATTAACTTCCAAATTAGAACTTGTAATGAGAGTAAATTCCCTGTGAACATAAGCATGAAGTATTACAATGATGGAGATATTTTAAGGTTTACTCTTTGCTACACTCTCTGATAAGCAGATTGATTCATTTCACCCTCACAATGGCACTAGGAGGAAAGCTCTATCATCATTGCTTCTTTAAATATGAGTTAATGGAGGCATATACGAAGTCATGCAGTTAGTGCAGACAGAATTTGAATTCAGGCAGTCTAGTTCTGACCATTACCACATATTGCCTGTTAACTGCAAATTATTTGTAACGTGTTATGGATAGGTAAGTAGCCTGTGTAGGGAATATTTGTGAGCTTCCTGACCTACCTTTGATGTTAGTTTCAGAGGTGGTGGGCAGTCCCTTGGGAGCTTAGAATCAGTCTGATGGCATCCCTCCCATCTCAAGCCCTATCCATGAGTCTTCCTGCTTTCTTCCCAGGGCCTTTTCTGAAGACACAATGGCTCATTTGGTGCACCAGTCAATGTGTTTTTGGAAACACGAGTAGTCAATATCTCCCTGTGTAACCATGGTTAGTCAATAAATATCTTAGACCTGTGCCATTTGAATGGACAATTCTCAGAGGTTCTAGTGGAATCAAATTTTCATTGGTCATAGTAGCTTCTTCTCATTCCTCATTCCTATTACCTGAAACCACCTTCTATTAATAATAAACTACCTGCATGGTTCTTCTTTTATGACAATCCAAAACAAGACACCCTTTTTTAGTTGTGTTGGAAAGAAAAACTTGTAAACCATTTGTTACCAAAGGATGTATTATCTGTCAAATCCATTCACTTTCACAGTAGAGTGATCATTATTTCAAATTATTTGTTCAGAGTCCCAACTAGAAGCTTATACACCCAAACAATGCAAAATATTAAGGTCAGAATTGGTGAATGGCAGGCTTTATATCTGAAGTGGGAGAAAAGCACTTGTGAAAGAGGATGTGTGCAATAAGTCCATTTGAAACTTCAATAAGAGATGTGTTCTTAGGCCCGGCAGCTTTAGGCAAATGTGCATATGTAAGTTGAAGATCTAGAAATTGAACTATGTATGCTTGTGTGCCTTTTGGAAAGTCTTCATGTATCCCAGGGGTAAACAAATCCCAGTTTCAAAGACTTAATTCTCCAGAACACTGTAAACACACACACACACACACTCACAAACCAAAATTAAATTAACACGTGGTATTTTGGCTATAAATGGAGAAAACATAATCTAGTTATGTCTCAAGGAAAGTTGAGAAGGAGAGCTGTTGTAAAAGGGCTTTGCCAAAAGTTATAGGAGGTGACTTTCATGGAGGACCTGAGATTTTGATTCTGATAAAGAACATGAGAACAAAGAATTCATTAACATTCATATTTAATTAATATTTATTATGTATTTTCTATGTACTGTTTTAAGAACTTTGGGACTCATGATTTGTTAAAACATCACACGAATTGTTCTCTGGTTCAACTGTCATTTCAATTTTAGTTGAAATGAAGTTACCTGCCAAATTCACAGTGGATTAATGGAAGAATTGAGTTCCCACCTAGATCTTTTGATTTTAAGTCTCATATCCTTTCAAAGACATCATAGTAGGATTGAAAAAGCAATCTATTTTTAGCTTTTAAGGAGCATCCATACTGTTCCCCATGGTGGCTGTATCAGTTTAGGTTCCTATCAACTGTGTAGGAGGGTTCCCTTTCTCCACACCCTCTCGCATTTACTGCTTGTAGATTTTCTGATGATAGCCATTCTGAGTTGTGTGAGATGATACCTCCTTGTAGTTTTGATTTGCATTTCTGTAGTAATTAGTGATACTGAGTGTCTTTTCATGTGCTTTCTAGCAATCTGCATGCCTTCTTTGGAGAAATGTCTCTATACATACTCCGCCCATTTTTTGATTGTTTTTTTTTCTCCATGTTGAGATGCATAAGCTGTTTGTATATTTTGGAGATTAATCCCTTGTCAGTTGTTTTATTCACAAAAACTAAAAACAGAACTACCATATGATGCAAAAATTCCATTCTTGGCATATACCTGGAGAAAATCATAAACTGAAAAGATACATGCACCCCAATGTTCACTGCAGCACTATTTATAATAGCCAAGACATGGAAACAATCATAAATGTCCATCAATAGGGGGTACAAGATAAAGAAGGTGTAGTACATATATACAATGGAATATTACTCAGCCATAAAAAGGTCAAATAATGCCATTTGCAGTAACATGTATGGACATAGAGATTGTCATATTCAGTAAAGTAAGTTGGATACAGAAAAACAAATATCATATGATATTGCTTATATGTGGAATCTAAAAAAACAAGAGTATAAATGAACTTATTTATGAAACAGAAGTACAGTCACAAATGTAGAAAGCAAACTTATGGTTGCCAGGGCATAATGGGGGGAGGGATAAATTGGGAGACTGGGACTTACATATACACACTGCTGCTGCTGCTGCGTTGCTTCAGTCGTGTCCGACTCTGTGCAACCACATAGACCGCAGCCCACCAGGCTCCCCCGTCCCTGGGATTCTCCAGGCAAGAACACTGGAGTGGGTTGCCATTTCCCTCTCCAATGCATGAAAGTGAAAAGTGAAAGTGAAGTCGCTCAGTCATGCCTGACTCTTAGCGACCCCATGGACTGCAGCCCACCAGGCTCCTCCATCCATGGGATTTGCCAGGCAAGAGTACTGGAGTGGGGTGCCATTGCCTTCTCCATATACACACTACTATATATAAAACATAACTAATAAGAACTTGCTGTATAGCACAGGGAACTCTACTCTGTAATAGCTTATATAAGAAAAGAATAAAAAAAAAAAGAATAGATATACGTATATGTATAACTGTTTCACTTTGCTGTACACCTGAAACTAACACAACATTGTGAGTCAACTATTTTTTATGAAAATTTTAAAAATATTAATAAAAAAAGAAATCTAGTTAGAAGTTAAACAGAACACAAGGCTTTCCCCAAACTCATCACAAAATATACATGTCTGCCATGATGTTGACTGAAGTTTTCCCTAACACTAATCCTGACTGCCCACGACCCCAGGCAAAATTAGTTGTTTTTTCCTTGTGTTTCATATATTGTACATATATCGGTTAGAATATTTATTGCATTTTATATTAATTATTTTCTTACCTGTTTGCACCATTAGAGTTCAATTTGAGGAAGAGATTGTGTCTGATTTATCTTCATAATTATATTCACAATACAGTGCCAAGTGCAGTGTCCAACATGAAGGAGGCGTTCGGTTACTATTTACTGAATGGATGATGGGACAAATGTGTGAAAGTTCAAGGATGGCCATTTTATCCACATCACACTAAACCAGATTATCCCACATTCCTCCTGCGCCTGCTGTCAAAGACTTTAAAAGAAATTTTAAACTTTTCCAGAACTTTCCAGAGAGCTTTTTTCATATCCTTATTCCTGAGACTGTAAATCAAAGGGTTGATGAGTGGAGTCACCATGGCATAGAACAAAGTCATGATTTTCGGCAATAAGGTGGAGTGGCTGGATCCAGGGCTCACATGCATCACCATAATGGTCCCGTAGCATAGCAGCACCACAGCCAAATGGGACCCACAGGTGGAAAAGGCCTTTTGTCGACTGGATGCTGAGGGCAATCGAAGAACAGCAAGTAGAACCAGGGCATAGGAGATGAGGATGAAAAGGAAGCTAAGGAGGATGATGAGGGCACTTAGAGTATAGCTGGTGAGCTTGGACATGGGAGCAGGAACACATGAAAGGGTCAGCAGTGGGCCTGAGTCACATACAAAGTGATCAATTGCATTAGGACCACAGAAAGGCAGTTGGGAAATGAGAATAACAGGCACCAGATACCAGAGAAATCCACATACCCAACAAGCAATCACTAGGTTGAAACAACGTCTACCAGTCATAATTGTGGCATAATTTAGAGGGCGGCAGATGGCAAAGTATCGATCAAACGACATTGCTGAGAGAAAGAAGCACTCAGTGGAGCCCATGGAAAAGAAAAAATATAATTGAAGGAAGCAACCAGTGAAAGAGATGGCCTTGCTCTCTGACAGGAAGTTGATCAGTGTGTTTGGAACAGTGGAGTTGACATACCAGATCTCCAGGAATGCAAAATTCCCCAGCAGGATGTACATGGGGGTGTGGAGATGCTGGTCCCAACACACAGCACAGATAATGGCTCCATTTCCTATGAGAGTCAGGAGGTAGACGATGGAGAAGAACATAAACAGAATGACCTGAATCTCCCTGCTGCAGGGAAAACCCAGAAGGATGAATTCACGCACTGATTCAGAATGGGATGCTGATTCGGAGATGTTCATTTAGTCTGTAAGCTGTGCTGCAATGAAACATTATTATTGTGAAGCCAAATCCAAACAACTGAGCATAACACACAAGGCCCTTCACAATCTGATCTTTATCTACTTGTTTAACCTCACCTCTTGAGTTCTATGTCCCAGATAAGAAAAGAATAGTCACATTTCTGTCAAATGACATGCTATTCTTCTTAAGATAGCTGTTGCTCCTCCTTTTGGGCTTCCCGCAGGTGGCGCTAGTGGTAAAGAACCTGCCTGCTAACGCAGGAGACGTGAGACAGGGGTTGATCCCTCTGTAAGGAAGATCCCCTGAAGGAAGGCATGGCAACCCACCCTGGTAATTTTGCCTGGAGAATCCCATGGACAGAGGAGCTTGGCAGACTACAGTCCATAGGGTGGAAAAGAGTCGGACACAACTGAAGGAGCTTAGCACGCACACACGTGACACCCACATACACCCTTTCTACCTCCCTCTTTCTCCCCTCCCTTTCTTCCCTACACCCCTCCCTCCCTCCCTCTTTCCTTCCTTTCTTATTTCTTGCCCATCCCTTCTGGATCCCTTCCTTTCTCTTTCTCCATCTTTTTACTATTTATTTACTTTTTTTCCTTTGATCGAATAACTGGTACTTGCAATCTACACCGTTTGTTGATTACCAACTTCATGAAATATTGCTGGACTTCACCATCATATAGTAATTCTTTGTTTTTTCCATAGCACCTGACATATGTGTATGTAAACTTATATTATGCCTTCTTGTAACTGTCACTTTTCTCTTTACCAGTCTGAGCTTCTGAAGGCAGAGATGTATTTTTCATCTCCATATTATGAATTCCTAGCACAGTTCAGTTCACTTCATAGGCATGCTAACATATTTCCTGAATCAACATTAAAGAAATGAATCATTATTTTTTAAGGATTGAAAAAACATTCTAAAATGTTTTCCAGAAGCAATAAGAAAACACTCTAAAAGCTACAGCATTTTTTACACCAAAGACTTTGCACTTTGTACTTTGCATTATTTATTTATTTATTTTTCATGTCTTAATATAACTACTAGACTGTAAACCTCTGAGGACAGAGGCCAAGTGTTAATCATCTTTGATCTTTTTTGGGTATCTAATACATCAGCTGGTAAAGAATCTGCCTGTAATGCGGGAGACCTGTGTTCAATCCCTGGGTTGGGAAGATCCCCTGGAGAAGGGAAAGGCTACCCATTCCAGTATTCTGGCCTGGAGAATACCATGGACTGGGGTCACAAAGAGTTGGACACGACTGAGCAACTTTCACATTATTTTTTAGGTAATATGTACATTGTAATTGCTTGCTAAGTGAATAAATCATCATTTCTGCCCCCATTTGAATTTTAATTCAGATAACTTTCCACTTGGAAGCCTTAATCATTTCACATATGCAAGGAAAGAACCATACCATTGGACCTTGAAGAAGAAAGTGGGGGCAGATGAGTGCAAGGATATGGCAAAAAGAGGAGATGGTGGATCAATATGGTGTGAGACTAGAGTAACCAAATGTGCCAGTTTGCCTGGAACTGAACTCATTTTAACCCTGAAAGTCTTGTAACTCAGGGAACCCTCAGCCCCAGAGAAGCAGGGATAGCCTGTCACTTTGGGACCAAATGAGGTCCCAAAGTTGACCCAGCTACCTCAAAAATGCATGTGCACTGGTCCCCTTGGATCTTACTGAAGTCCCTCCTTTCTCTTATTTGTCCACAGAGAAAAAGGAAAGGGCTTCATTATGACCATGAGAGTATTAAGAGGACATACACAAGTACTGGGAAGACACTTGGCAACAAGCAGGGGCTGTCCAAATGGACTTCCAAGAAGGCTGGATGTCCTGTGCAGCCAAGTACACTCATATCAACTGATGCCACACTCCAGAAATGCAGGCTGTGTGGAAATACATGGCCAAGGTCCTTGGGTGGGTAGATGCAGCCCTGATACTCTTTCCATTCTAAACTAAATTACTCAGTAATGCTGCATTTTTTGACCCATATTTCCTTTGACTAAGTATGCTTTTTTCTCTTCTTATGGTTACCTGAAGGTAGTTGATTCTTTCAATCAAATTTCTCTGAAGGTATTATTAGAAGAAAAAGACTCCATGAAGACCTTGGAAATGGGGAAATATAATGGGAGGAAGCAGCAGCCAGTGAGACAGATTGATTTGGCATTGTATTTAAGAAGAAATTGGGGCTGGTATTCTGATCTAGATTGAGTTGATGATTTTTCAAAACATTTAATGATCTGCTTTCCGATGACCAATATACTAAAGAAAACATATAGCAACCTTGGAAAAAGAAAGACCTAAAATAGTTTAATTTGGTTTCCTTACTTAAGGGAAAGAAATACTTTATTATTCCTGGTATCGGTATGAACCACATTAATGTCTGACACTTCCTTCAGAAGAACTTTGGATGTCTCCCTGACAGTCATTAGTCCTGGTTTGGCCAGGATCTGTGTCTCTGTCTCTTCTTTCTAAATGCAGTGATATGGAATCTATTTTATCAGATAAAACCATTGTTATGAAAAAAAAAAAAAGCATTGTTATGGTTTCCCAAGACTTGATTACCCAGTAGATAGACAATTATATATACATATAAGTAAAAACAAAACAGGGTTAATATTTTTTTAGTTTTAAAAAGAATTTATGAAACATTCCCAAACTGATTTGCTTTTCCTAATTCCTTAACCTACCTGGACTTCCAAGTGGATGGTAAGTATTGTAGTTTGTCATCGGTTCTGTCTCTCTGAAACAATGTAAGGATATGTAGATACAGCTCCTATAAGTGGAACCAGGGAAGCGATACTTTTAATCCTGTTTGACATCATCTCCTATGAATTGCTAGTCATAACTCAACTCTTCTCTTGCTTTCAAAAGAGAGCATACTGTCACTTAGAGTTGTGAAAAAGCTAGAAAAAGGATTCATTGATACTTCCTTTAATGACAAACACCACAGATTTGCCTGGGAATTGAAGCTATTTGGATTTTTGGCCCTCAGATCTTTCATCAAGGATACCACCACCAGCATCACCACAAAGAAACAAATTCAGGATTATTTCTTGGGGAAAAAAGAAAGATAAGGGCATGGTGTGATTTCTGCATACCTGTGAGCTATGCTCAGGAGGAACTGAATCAGTTGTGTCCTTGTTTCTCAGCTCCTGTCTCAAAAGTGTGATTCCCAGGACTTTCACTGAAAAACAAACCTCCTTTTGTACAATTAACTTGGCAGTGACTGCCAAGATTCTCGTCAGGGGAGATGTCTGGAGGATGGTGAAGGTTAGACTTTGGGAGTGGTTTTTAGTTTTTAATTTGGAAGAAAGGATTCAAGTACCATCTATGTAAAGTTTTTAATCAAAAAAAAGGAGTTCTGAACCAACACAACATTGTAAAGCAACAGTTCTCTAATTAAAAACAAATTAAAAAAATGGCGTTCTGGAGAGCATCCTAAAGGTTTGGTTCTTTGTATATTTTAAAAAGTTGTCCTTTGGGAAGGCTAGTCTCTCAGGCCAGTATCTGCCTTTAACATCTGTGATTAAATACCTTTTAGAGAGCAACTAGGAAAAATAAGTAGTTGTGTGAACTGAGCATATGATTGTGTCTTCTGAAGTCAAAGTTAATTATGAAATATCTTTTTATTCTGTAAGACCACGCCTCTAGGGAAAGGTGACAGCCATATAATCGATCACCAGAGAAATGTAGAAGATTGAAAATGTTTTCTTATGAGGAAAAAAAAGGGAAAAACTTAAGGAATATGAGATTTTTGTTGCTAGTGGTGCCATTATGGTTTATTTTTTGTTTCCTTCAGAATCAGTGGTTTAACTGTATTAGCTCTGTACTATCATAGTATGAGGCCTTCCTAGGTGGCGCTAGTGGTAAAGAACCCGCCTACCAGTGAAGGAGATTTAAGAGACATGGGTTTGATCCCTGGGTCAGGAAGATCCCCTGGAGAGTGCATGGCAATCCATTCCAGCATTCTCACCTGGAGAATCCTATGGACAGAGAAGCCTGGCAGGCTATAGTCCATAGATTCACAGAGTTGAACATGACTAAAGCAACTTAGCATACATCATAGTATGATGAATTTTCTCTTAAGATTCTCGAAATTATTCCCAATGTTATTCTAACTTTTTTTGTGTACAAAAAAATAATTATCTTTTTTGATCAATATAATAGGCCCAATAATGCTATTTCAAAAATATCTTCTAATTGAGGTGTTACCTACATATTTTTTTCAGAGTCACTATGTGAATGACCATTTATTTTTTCAAACAAAATTCACATTTCATTTAGGTTGAAATAAACTTTACAAAATTTTTTTTTCACCAAAAATATAACAGGAATATTTTCTGTATTATTCATGGATAAACCACAAAACACTTATTTTTGTAGTTTTGCTTGTAAATCAAGACGAGGCAGTACGTACAGTCATGGAAAAACACAGAAGAAAACAGAAAAATCAGTTATGAATGACCATTTTTTTATACTTTAATTAAAAAAAAATCTTTGGTCATGCTGTGTACCATGTGGGGTTTTAGTTCCCCAACCAGAGATTGAACCCAAGCCCTTTGCAGTGAGAATGTGAAGTCCTAACCACTGGACCACCAGGGAATTCCCCGAATGACCTTTTAGAGGATCTCTGGAGTCAGGTATAGTAAGACAGATTGATATAATCTGTCTGTTAGTGTCTATTTCTATGTGGTAGTGAAAGGTTGAGCAAAAAATATTAGAAGTTTATATAGGTCATTATAGTGCAAGGTGGGGAACCACGAGCATCAAGAGCCAGTTTGAGGTGTTAGAACTACAGCATGTGTATGATTAATAATGGAGGACCCAACGTAGAGTGAACATGGACCAAGACACACTTTCCCTACTTAACAATTTTGTCTAGGATCAGTTCTATCTTAATTTCATCTGTGCTAGGCTTGCCATAGGTTGCCAACTATTGGTTTTTACCCTGTCCCAAATACAACTCTTTCTGTGTTGTGATGAAATAAGACCAGTGTTTCAAACTTCATGTGCATTGTGGTGGGAGGTTTTCCACTGTGATGGAAATATTTTTATTAGTATCAAGTGTGCAAAGATATCCATTCTATTTCACAAATTGGGAATTCATTGGAGGTATCTTCTGCTTAGTGGACAGAAATATTTGACATGTATATTTGTTTTCTATGATATTTAGAGTCATTTTAGCTGACAAAGTCCCTCTTCTTGCTGCTGGGGGAAGCCACCGTTCCCTAGCATTGGGTTTAGCAACCAGTAGGCATCTTTTTCTCTTCTCCATAAAAGCTAAGGCTCAATGGTAAAGAATTCACCTGCAAGTGCAGGAGATGTGGGTTAGATCCCTGGGTCAGGAAGATCCCTTGGAGCAGGAAATGGCAACCCACTCCAGTAGTCTTGCCTGAGAAATCCCATGGATGGAGGAGCCTGGAGGGTTACAGTTCATGGGGTGGCAAACAGTCAGAAACGACTGAGCGACTGAGCACACACAGACATATTTTTCTCTTCTCCATAAAAGCTAATGCTCAACATTTTTTTTTTAAACTTCCACCTCTTTCAGTCCTAAAAAGGCAGAAAAAGAGAGATAAGAAAGTTAACATAGGGAAATTCCCTGAAGCCCAGGGGTTAGCACTCTCTGCTTTCACTGCCGAGCGCATGTGTTCAATTCGTGGTCAGGGAACTAAGATCCCTCAAGCCAAGCTGCCAAACAAACAAGCCAAAAAAGAATGTCAACATATTTTTTAAAAGGCCAGACATCTGCTTTCCTAATAACTTTTCCTTGTAAGGGGACAGAGACCTTCTTGCATTCTATCATGGCAATTGATTTAAACTTCTAGTTTAAAAAGTCTAAAAGTCTAAAAGCTAGTGGGTAAAGATGTCATTTAACATCTTTACCCACTAGCTTCAGGTAGATGTGTCAACATGCTGATTAACAGATGTGGAATATTCTTTGGAGAAAAGTTAATGACCATCCAGAAATTTAAAAAAAGATTTTAATGGACCAGTTTAACAGCAGATCAGAGAGCAGATAAAAAATATATTAACTCGAGACTACATCAGAAGAATAAGGAATGCATTCTGAATAGATAAAAAAGAGAAAAATGAAAGAGAAGTTAAAGTGGAAGTCCAATATTAGTTTGACAAATGAAAAAGATGAGAGAAGCAGACAGAAGCAAATATTTAAAGACAAAATGTTTGAAACTTTGTATAGATTTGGTCAAGCACAAAAATCTGCAGTCTCAAAGAGCAAGCCCAACACATTACAAACAGTATAAATAAGAATAGATTCATAGTTATATGAGTTGTATGTAAGCAACAGAAAACTAAAGACAAAAATATTGCTTGAAAAGAAACAAGAGAAAAAAATTGATTGATTACATCTCCAGAAGTAGGACTTATGCAGAAAGTTGATTGCTCAATATCTACAGTGAAAACCGTATGTGGAATTATATCTTGAATATTCTGGGAGAGAAACTGCCAAATCAGAACTGCATCAGCAGGAACAACATCCATGGAGGATCAGTGTTAAACAAAGACACATTAAATAAAAGCAGTGTGGAGAAACATGTGAGGTGTGCCCTTCCTAACTCTAATAAATATCCAGACTTTGTGTTTTACTTCTTTAGACATAATTTTTAAACAATCTATATCTGAGAGTTCTTGTATAAACCATGTGTGATAAGCCCAGTGTCTGGAGTCTGGGTGTCTGTCTCTTGTGTCTGAGCTTTTTGTTGGCTCTAATTTGTGACACTTTGCTATATTGAATTTTGTGGTAAGAAAAATAACAGCACCAAAGATGTCAGGGGCCTAATCCTCAGACTAACATATTCCAAACCTGTGAATCTGCTACTTCACCTGGTGAAAGGGACTTTGATGTACTAAGATAAGGAGTTTCAGCTGGGAAAACTTTCAGTTTCCAGGTGGCCCCATTCAAGGTGTATCCTTGTGTCCTTAAGAGCCTTGAACCTTTCCTGGTTTCAGGAACCAGAAAGATGGTAGGTGTGAGACAAGGCTTGATTTAGTGTTACAGGCTTTGAAGATTCTTGCCAAAGCCCCCTGCCAACACTGATTTTTATCACAGCAAGACTTTGTTAGACTTCTGACCTATAGAATTATAAAGATAATAAATTTATTTGTTAAGCCACTGAGTTGGTGGTCATTTGTTGCATTACTGTAGCAGTACAAAAGTATTACAACCAAAAAAAATTTTTTTAAGTAATACAGTTGTCTTTGGCATTGTCTGCTCATTGTCCTTGAAAAAGATGTTTGTGTGGATTCTGTGAGACCCAGGAGGAAAATCCCTTCCTCATCCAGGGTTTGGGCTTGTGGCTATCAGGCACCAGAGGACACTATTTGTTAAGGATATCCCTAAATGAAAGCAAAGTCTGAGATTCCTGATATGTAAACTAAGGCTGCCACATTCGTGAGGGCCTCTCTGTAACCCCAGCTTCTCAAGGGCTTTTTTTTTTCTTTCCATCTACTTATTACCAAGGCAACCTTCCCTACATACAGTTCCCTAGAATTGGAGTGAGAAGCATGTTTAGTTCTGATTTTTCTATTTTTATACATTATATATATTATAGAATGGCTATTTGATAACAGTTTGATAGGGTGTTTAACTACCCTTAGACGATGTTAAAGCATATTTTTATTTTCACCTCTTTAAGAAACAAAAAGGAATTTTTGTGACTATAGGAATTCATAAAATGTGTGCTTATTCCTATCTGCTGAGATGTTTGTGTATGACAAAAATCCTCAAGTATCAGTTTGTTGACAAGTGTAAGTAATATAGATTGTTGAGACTCTACTAGATACATAGGTGGCAAGGAAATACAAATGTATATGCAAGACAATAGATATGTTTTTACTTATTAAGAGCAAAGAAGAGTAATTTGTTTAAAAACATAAATGGCTAGTTCATTTCAGTTCAGTTCAGTCGCTCAGTCGTGTCCAACTCTTTGCAACCCCATGAACTGCAGCACACCAGGCCTCCCTGTCCATCACCAACTCCCGGAGTCCACCCAAACCCATGTCCATTGAATTGGTGATGCCATCCAAGCATCTCATCCTCTGTTGTCCCCTTCTCTTCCTGCCCTCAATCTTTCCCAGCGTTGGGGTCTTTTCCAATGAGTCAGCTCTTCTCATCAGGTGGCCAAAGTATTGGAGTTTCAGCTTCAACATCAGTCCTTCCAATGAACACCCAGGACTGATCTCCTTATGCTGGATATATATAAAATAAAAATGATAAAACATAAAATTTGAGATGAGACAGAACAATTTAGAAGTTTGAAGGGAAGTATATTACTCACTTTAGTTCAAAGTAACTGCAATAATTTTTTCTAAATAAATATTATTTTGGGTTAATTTTCTATCTCTGTTCATTGCAAACCTAAAAATGGTGGAATGTCAACTATGCTTATGGGAAATAATTTTTAGGATAAAACTGATTTAGAAATTTTTATCTAGATTAAGAAGATAATGAATGGCCTATTAAAAAGCCATAGATGAGGCTGATGAGAAGACATAGATTTGGGCATTCTGGAGAGCAATGACTCTAATGACTGGGTATGTTTCTTTCAGGGACCCTGGAGCTATGCTGATGCAGTTGGATGGGTGATATTGACCTCAACAATGCCTGAATAATCTAACTCAGTGTGGGTCCTACTCTCACCTGCGTATATCTCTTCTTTTCCCTTGAACTGTCACTTTGCAGTGGGAGGGAAAAAAAATCTAAAAACCTGTCTGCCATGAGAACTCCTTCTGCAAGAGAGAAATGTCTGATATTATCCTGCTGGTATGCTTTATTTCTTATTCTTATCCTAAAGTGAAATCCAAGTATAAGTGTTACCTTTTAATGTCATGTTAAAATGTTATTTAACAAGCCTACTTAAGGCTCATCTAACTCTAGAAGGATGTAATTTTAACCTAGTATTTGCTATTTATGGGATTTCAGATGTGTACAATTATATAGTTAGATATAATAGAAAACTGCTGAACTGTGTCAATTTTCTTGTTAGTGTGGGGGAAAAAAAATCCCAAATGTTAAGGTTGTGTTTTCCTTTAGGGCATTAACTGGTTTATATATTTAGAAATTTTATTTTAGTGTTCTTTTTTATACTGTGATTATACAAAGTCATTATTTATATTGTTTTTTGAATTGGCTTTGTCATCCTACCATCCCTCATTAAAGAATTAAATACAATTTTGACATGTATTCATCATCTATTTCAGAATTCTGTTTTTTTAATTTATTTTTTATTGAAGGATAATTGTTTTACAGAATTTTGTTGTTTTCTTTCAAACTTCAACATGAATCAGCCATATCAGAATTATGTTTTATAACATAAAAAATTTTACTTTGACAGCAACACAAGTCAGTTACTAAAGATAGCATCTTTGTTTTCTGGATAAGATCCATACATAGGCACCAGTTAGAGAAGATGCTTGAAGTATCATCAAGAGACTTGTGTTGTATTAAGACTCTGTAACACCCTGAAGGAAGTGTTCCTGCTTGTACAGCTTCCTATGGTAACTTGGCATTTATCATTCAGCCTAACCCACTCCAGGAAGCATGGTTGGGAAACCATTGAGTATTGTTTTACTCAGATAACAGACTGACATATGGAAAATTGGTAGCACACGTAGTGTCAAATTAATCAATACGAAATAGGTAAATGGGAGGGCTGTGTTGTACAATAAGGTCTGACTGTTTCAGAACCTTCAGAGCCCAAGGTCAGCTTTCCAGCAAGAACTGACATGCAGACAACTAACAACAGCAGCCCAGGGAATCCCAGGACTCATTAGGCTGAATGGTGGCATAAGGACCATAAAAGCGTCAGATACAGACAAAGCCCTAGGGAGAGGGGATCTCTCCAGTCCTTACAGCCAGCCCTCAATTAAGGCTTGACTCATAAGAACACCATGAGGGCACAGACAGGGCAACTTTGATGGTCATCTGAGAATTTCTCATTTTGCTAGCCTGAGACTATGAAGAAGGAGCTGGTGGAATGAAGAGCAGGGTAAAATGTTCTTTCTTTGAAACTGCATAGTTCCTGATATTCAATGATGTAAGTTTCTCAGATCTCCAGTCTCCTCCCTTATACCTCTTTCTGACTCTGAAATCCTTTTTATACCTCCTGTTGTTCATACTCTTTTTTTCTATATACTGACATTTATAAATCTTAAATTTAAGAAATAATTTGAGTCTTGTTCTTGTTTTATGCACTTAGAAGCATTTACAGAACAATGAAATTCCCACAGCATCAGGGAATTCTAGGGATGGTAGTATTTTGGAAGGTGGCTACAAGATTTGGATAAGACAGGATCAAATTTACATAACAGAAGGCACTGGATTCATGGGGGCTTCCCTGGAAGCTCAACAGTAAAGAATTCATTTGCCAATGTAGGAGATGCAGGTTCAATCCCTGGGGTGGGAAGATGCCCTGAAGAAGGAAATGGTAACCCACTACAGTGGGTTCGTCAACTGGGAAATCCCATGGATGGAGGAAGCTGGCAGGCAACAGTCCATGGGGTCACAAAAGAGTCGGACACTACTTAGTGGTAATACAACGATAGCTGGATTCATGGCAATACTGTCCTGAGCCTACCTAATTCTAATATAACCCATCTGGATCCTAATTCCCGTTTCTTCCATTATTTCAGTTTCCTCTTTCTTTTTTTTTTTGCCTTTTGTCTAGCTTAAATCTCTCTTGTTCTAATTTAATTCATCTTTCTTAGGTCACTTGGTATTCTTGACCTGATGAAAAAAGAAAATGATTCTAAGGTGACAGAATTTGTTCTTCTGGGTCTATCATCATCCTTGGAGCTGCAGCTATTTCTCTTCTTAATATTTCTGTTGTTTTACATGGCCATTGTCCTGGGAAACCTCTTGATAGTGGTAACGGTGCGAGCTGATACTCACCTGCTCCAATCACCTATGTACTATTTTTTGGGCCACCTGTCCTTCATTGACCTATGCCTGAGCTGTGTTACTGTGCCCAAGATGTTAGGAGATTTCGTACAGGAGGACAAGATCATCTCTTTTTCCGGATGCCTGGCCCAGATCTGCTTCCTGCACTTTCTGGGAGCCAGTGAGATGTTTCTGCTGACAGCCATGGCCTATGATAGGTATGTTGCCATATGTAATCCTTTGCAGTACCTGACAGTCATGAACCACCAGCTGTGCCTTCAGATGGTTTTTGCCTGTTGGTGTGGGGGTTTTGTCCATTCTATCACACAGGTCACACTGGTCATTCAGCTGCCCTTCTGTGGGCCCAATAAACTGGACAACTTCTACTGTGACGTCCCACAGGTCATCAAGCTAGCCTGCACAGACACATATGTAGTAGAAGTGCTGATGGTCTCGAACAGTGGTCTATTGTCTCTTGTCTGTTTCTTGGTTTTGCTCTTCTCTTATGCTGTCATCCTGGTCACCCTGAGAACTCGCTTCCGCCAGGGCCAGAACAGGGCACTCTCTACCTGTGCCTCCCACCTAACAGTGGTCAGTCTGATCTTTGTGCCGTGTGTATTCATCTACCTGAGACCTTTCTGCAGCTTCTCTGTGGACAAAGTTTTCTCTGTCTTCTACACAGTGATCACACCTATGTTGAACCCCCTCATTTATACTCTCAGAAACACTGATATGAAGACAGCTATGAAGAAGCTGAGAAAAAAACATGTGACATCCTGCTGCCATGTCCAAGAATGAACAGGAAGAGGTGATTTAGAAAATATATTCTTTCTTAACACTCTTAACTCATCCTATACCTGAGTACATGCATGAGAAGAAATTTGGTGACTTTGGTATAAAAGAGAAGGCAGTATAAAAATTATAATGCATTGTTCTTGATTATAGCTGGGAGGCATAGGTGACTGTATCAGGTGTCAAATATTAAGCAAGGACCTCAGTAGTGTTTACTGGCCCACAAATGATAATAAGAATTGAGTACTAAGGTCAAAGGGACACGTTGAAAGATCAGCTCTTCTAGCCTTTTGCCTATAAGTGGTCTTCCTTTATTCATTTCCCTTTTAAGCTCTTTTCAAATGAAAGAAGATTGTACAGCTCCTTTTGTGTCCTAGTCCTCTAGAGTATAACATTTCCTGGTGTCCAGAAGTTCCTTCTGAGGTCTCATCAGAGAATCTTCCAAGGCAATGTGAATCGCTTTTGTTTTGTCTGCAACAAAGCTTGAAAACATCATAAACTAGCCTGTATAATAGTGGTCACCCAGGAACTATGTTGTACATTGTGCCAATTTTTGGAAATGCAGTTGAACAACTCATTTGATTGAACATAAGCTCTTAATGAAGTTTATGTGTAAAGGAAAGGAAGTCTAAGGGTGCTGGAGTGAGGGAAGCTCTCAGCATTCTGCTGTAGAGAATTCTTTAGAAGAGGCATTCCATTTCACCTAGAGTTTTTCTTTTAGCTGAAGTATTGGGAGAGAACTGATAAGATTGTTCTTTAACTGTTCACAATGTTTAAGAGCTCTGAACTCTAAAGGAAAAAGAGAAAGAAATGAGCTATGGTTTAAAGCTCCCACCTACCTGGTTCCTGCCCTTGAAGAACTATTGCTCTGCCCAGAAGTGCTTTGAAAAGTAAGTAATATTATTCAACTTTGTTTTTACCAACTCAAATTTGTTAAATAATATCTTGCCCAAGATCATGTAGAAAAAGTGTAATTAACCAAGAAAGCTAAAAACTTTAATTAAGTCTAAGTTAATATTTTTTTCTCCCCAGGAAGAGTATTAATACAATCAGATGAACTAACTGCTTTATTTCAATTATACCTGCATAGGATCTCGAGACCTAGGAGATCCTTAAAAAGATTCACCAGAACATTTATATTTAAGATTATCTAGGTGACTCAGTGGTAAAAATCTGCCTGCCAAGCAGGAGATGTGGGTTCGATCCTTGTGTCAGGAAGATCCCCTGAAGAAGGAAATGGCAACCCACACCAGTATTCTTGCCTCCTACATCCCATAGATAGAGGATCCTGGAGGGCTACAGAGTCGCAAAGGGTAGGACATGACAGTGATTAAACAACTACAACAAACCTATGACTTAAGGCTCTTTGCAACTTTTTATGCCTATGGAAGGAATTCATTCTATTTACTAAATAATAATAGAATGATGGACTTTGAAGAATATTTTTATATTTGTTCTCTTTATTTCCTAATCAATTGCTATAGGGAGGCTTTTCTAATTACTTAGTTAAAAAGCATACTTCAGGAAAAAAACGTCTGAAATTCTACCTAGTACTTTGATTTACTAGATAATTTGCAATACTCATTATGTAAGAGTTTTCTTTACATTGGAATAAAGAGTGGATTTTCAGTTTTATGCTGGGAGTTAGTGACTTTATGCTTAAGAAACTGTGTGTGTGTGTGTGTGTGTGTGTGTGTGTGTGTGTGTGTGTATGTATATGTGGCTACAGAAGGAATTCTCAAAGACCAGGAACAAAGCTACCACTTGGGTGATTTCTTAACAGGATGAATGAGGGTGCATGGCCTCCTGGTACTGATTACACCCTCTTCTTTTCCTTTCACTCCATGATATTTCCACAGAGAACTATTGTCTACCATAGATATCCAGAAGGGCTGACATGAGGAAACTGCCAGTCAGAGTAGTGTGTGAGTTGACAGGAGGGATTAAGTGGTGCTGAGAGTCAGCCAGGCACATTGTAGGAACATTGCAGGAACATGAAGCTCCAGGCTTTCTTATTGCATCAGCTGACTGCAACATCCCCTTTTTCTAATGTCTCTTTCATAGGAAAATTGAAGGCCTTAGGAAATCACACTTATTAGAGGGTAACAAGTGTTATTGTGTTTAACTTTCCTGAGAACCCTGTGGGGCAGATACTATTATTTTATTGTCCTCATCAAACAAAGAGATAATCAAGAGGTAAAGTCTCTTGTCCCCTAGTAAATAGTGGAGCTGGACCATGATGAGGATGTCAAACTCCAACGTCCACACTTCTCACCTCTCTCTTCTACTCCCCCAGGCATCTGGGCTCACATACTGTCTTCGAATACTATTCACCTTCTCCAGGTGGATAGTGAGAGCCTTTATAATTAGATATTTGGGTGACCTGTTGATGCCTGGGGGATCCTCCAAATGGCAAAATGTCTACCACATTTCCAAGCACATAATAGGCTTTCAGAAAATAGCTTCTCACTCAATGAATGGATAATAAATTAATAATGAATTCACAAAGGAATAATGAATGAAAGAATATAAAAGGATTCAAAAATAGGATTTATTTATTAAAGGAACATCTTTCTGGAAATGTTTTTAGTAGATGAGGAGTAAACACTGTGATGGCATGTTGATTTCTTTTCCATAACACTTCATAATTTCTAGAGCTCTTAGAGGGGATAATTTGGCAATCAGAAAGTTTCTGTTATCTTCATATTGTGTATGCATGTATATATATATATATATATATATATGTATATATATATACACACACCCATGCACACACATATGACCCAACATGTAATTTCCTGTGTTCTGACCACCACATTTTAAAAGTCCTTTTGATATCTGGAACTGGTAGCATAATATTCAGAAAAGCAAGATACTGTTTTTGCATTATCAGTTCTCTGCTGAGTGCTAAGTTGCTTCAGTTGTGTCCAACTCTTTGTGACCCTATGGACTGTAGCTTGCCAGTCTTTGTCCATGAGATTCTCCAGGCAAGAATACTGGGGTGGGTTGTCATGACCCTTCCAGGGGATCTTTCTGACCCAGGGATTGAACCCACCCATGTCTTTTATGTCTCCTGCATGGCAGACAGGTTCTTTACCATTAGCACCACCAAAAAGTTTTAGTAATAACTGCCGGGGTCCAGCCCCAGCAGGATCCAGGGGTACCCTCAGGATGACGGCCTAGGCGATTAGGGATAGATAGAAGAGAAAGAGGCTTGATCTTCCTTGATTAACACAGAAAGCCAATAAAGCTCCCGTGTTCCAAGGAGTCATCCTGAAAGAAGAACAGAGAGCGAAAAGGAGGGAAAAGGAAAAAAAAGAACGACACGGGGAGACCAAGCTTTGGTGAGCGAGGCCCATAACTTTATTTTCAAAAGGAACTTTTATACCTTGAATTGTACATAGAGGGAAATGAAAGATGCAAAGTCATACAGAGTCAGCCCAAACATTACATCTATTTTGTCTTTATGGAAACCAGGATTTTTTCTGCATACCTTTCCCATAAACAATGTTGTGTACATTATCTTCTGGCCTTGGAGGCCTGTGGACATTTTATGACCCTTTTTTGATAAAGGCTGCTCAGCCAGAAAACTTTTTTTCCCTTAAAGTGTTTCTTCTTTATTTCTCCCAGCCTCAGAAAGTACTAAACAGAGTTACATTCTCACAGAGCAAAGGTGCAGTGGGTCACAACAAAGAAAGAACCAATTAGCTCAAAGGTCTGATGTGGTTAATTCCAAGGCTGCTGCTTGTTTTTCTCACATTCCAACTATGTTAACCAATGCACTCCCAGGTGCACATGGATAAGGGATATTGGCACTTGGCAGCAAGCATTGGCCCAATAATGAAGCTCTTTATCAGTACTATCTATTCTAATAATTTTTCATCCCTTAAAGGACATCCCATAAAGGACTCTATGCTCATTAGGACTTTTAGAATGTTTTGGCTTCCCGTGCCTTTCAAGGTTGGGGAGTTGTGAACGATCATGTGTGTTAATTGCAAGAGTATGGATAAACCTGTCAGGCAAGCTAGAATGCCAACAGAGGGGTTTGAATTGAAACATTCTTATCATGTCCATGAACTAAAGCCCTAAGTTGATTTTTTCCAGAGAAAGGCGGTCAGGGATAGCCCCCTGTTAATGTCAGAAGAGTTGGTGAAAGGCACAAAATAGTAAGACAGACAGATTCTGGTTTTGGGGTAGATGCTCGAGCAAATCCAGGGAATCTCTTGAGCCATGATCCGCCTTGCTCGTCATGGCTCTTCCACATGACCTTGTCATGGGTGGGATCTCCCATGGTGGCTCCCGGCAACTAACCTTATAAAATTTCTGTTTTTCAGACTGTACATTGTTGATATTATCTACAGAATTCACAGGACCTCTCAGGTGACGCTAGTGGTAAGAACCCACTTCCCAAAGCAGGAGACATAAAAGATAACAGGTTTGATCTCTGGGTTGGGAAAATCCCCTGGAGAAATAATAACCCACTCCACTATTCTTTCCTGGAGAATCCCATGGACAGAGGAACCTGTGGGCTACAGTGCATAGGGTCACAAAGAGTCAGACAAAACTGAAGTGACTGATTTAGCAAGCGTGCATACACAGAGTTCAGAATTCAGATGCGCCGAGAGCGCTTCCGTGGCTTGCCTGAGCTGCTTCAGGGCTGCCTCCCTGAGGCTGGATCATAGCTCTGTGTTTGTGTGCACCTTCGGACTGAAGGGCACTGAGTGAGAACTGCGTGACTAGAGCCTGGCTGGGCTGCAGAATCCACACTCATACATGAGAGATCTCTTGTACTGGGATTTGGAACCAGAAAATGCAGGCTGGGGACTGAGCACCCAAACTTGCTATATCCATACTGCCATGTCTGATGGGTTTTAAGTTTGAACCTGGCCTTCCAGTAGTTAGTTATGAGTATGAGAACATTATTTTCTATGATAAAATTAAAATTAATTTAAATGTTGTTACCTTGATTTATAGCTTTTTAAAAAAATTTTTTTGTTGGATTATATTTGATTTACAATGCTGTGTTAGTTTCTGCTGTACAACAAAGTGAATCAGTTATTCATATACATATACACACTCTTCTTTTAGATTCTTTTCCCACATAGGTCATTACAGAGTAGAGTTCCCTGTGTTATACATTAGGTCCTTATTAGTCATATATTTTGTATATAGTAGTGTTTATATGTCAATCCCAACCTTCCAATTCAATCTCCCCTCTCTCCCAGTCTGCTGCTGCTGCTAAGTCGCTTCAGTCGTGTCCGACTCTGTGCGACCCCATAGACGGGAGTCCACCAGGCTCCCCCGTCCCTGGGATTCTCAAGGCAAGGACACTGGAGTGGATTGCCATTGCCTTCTCCAATGCATGAAAGTGAAAAGTGAAAGTGAAGTCGCTCAGTCGTGTCCAACTCTTAGCGACCCCATGGACTATAGCCCACCAGGCTCCTTCATCATGGGATTCTCCAGGCAACAGTACTGGAGTAGGTTGCCATTGCCTTATCTGCTCTCCCAGTCTATCCCCTCCTTTATTCCCTTGAAATGATATTTAATTTCTGTAACTCTTTTTCTATTTTGTAGATAAGTTCATCTGTACCCGTTGTTTTAGATTTCACAAATAACCAATAAATATGATATTTGTCTTTCTCTGTCTAACTTACTTCACTCAGTATAGCTTTTAGACATGGTACATGGGTTCTATTTGTACTCTTGCTTTGAGTCCCACAGATATTCAAGGTGGGTCTGCCTCTTCTCACAAGCTCTTGGAGTCCTTTGGGGTACTGAAAGAAGTGAAAGGATACAAAGACAAGTCTGATTCGTGAAGTCACAGGAGGGTTATTGACTTCACATTTCCAGAACTCGTGAGAGCTAAGACTGCACATTTATGGCCTAGCTCTAAACACCTTGTGAATGAGTCAAGAATAGTAAGAACAAAGTAAGGAAACCAATAGTAAGAAAAGCAAGTTTTATTTGTTGTTGTAGGGTTAGTGGTCCCAAATAGTAATACTGAGTACCATCCTTCACTTTACCTTGTGCCAACTTTGAGCAAATTGTACACAAATATATGGGAATGATTTGAATTTTAACTAGCTATTTACCAAGTCATCTTCAATATAGTTTTACAGAGTCATTTATTTGGGATTTTTAGAAACAGAAGCTTTCTTATGGTTAAATTATCCCCTCTTGGAGCCCTGGAAATTATTCAGTGTTATGGAAAAGAAGTCAGTGTGCTATCACAGTGTTTACTCCTCA
This sequence comes from Bos taurus, assembly GCF_002263795.3. Taxonomy (NCBI): domain Eukaryota; kingdom Metazoa; phylum Chordata; class Mammalia; order Artiodactyla; family Bovidae; genus Bos; species Bos taurus. The sequence continues at coordinate 27,165,397 of NC_037337.1, forward strand.
TCTAGAGGAAACAATTTCCAGGCAGATGTTCCTTTAATAAATAAATTCTATTTTTGGATCCTTTTATACTCATTCATTCATTATTCCTTTGTGAATTCATTATTAATTTATTATCCATTCTTTGAGTGAGCAGCTATTTGCTGAAAGCCTATTATGTGCTTGGAAATGCGGTAGACATTTTGCCATTTGGGGGTTCCCCCAGGCATCAACAGGTCACCCAGATATCTAATTATAAAGGCTCTCAATATCCACCAGGAGGAGGTGAATAGTATTTGAAGACAATGTGTGAGCCCAGATGGCTAGGGGAGTAGAGCAGAGATGTGAGAAGTGTGGACGCTGGAGTTTGACGTTCTCGTCATGGTCTACCTCCACCACTTACCAGAGGACAAGCGACTTAACCTCAATATCTCTTTGTTCAATGAGGAAAATAATAGTATCTGCCCCACAGGGTTCTCAGGAAACTTAAACAAAATAATAACAAAAAATAAGACTTGTAAAGCTCTAAAAAGTGTGTCTACAGGTGGTCAGAACTCACTAAATACTGTCTGGTTATATTAAAATTATTGCTAACTGTTCTGTTCAATGCAAAATAAAAGCTGAAAGAAGATTGTACAATTTTTTGATCCTGGAGAATCAGAGGAAACAAAGAGGAACTAGAGATTTTAATCCTAGACCCCTGCCACATGATAATAAAACTCCTGATAACTCCTTCATTCATATTGCAACTAGCTTTGACACAGGAAATTTCATGTTAGGTGATATATGTTTCCTCAAAATCAGGTTAAAATAATCTCATTTGGAATATAAAAAAATGTTCTCTACTTTCAAGGCTTTTATACCATCTTTTAAAAATCTAAGTATTTTGTTAAAATTTCACAACAGTTTCAAATTTACAGAATAGTTGCTAAGACAGTGGAGACAGTTTCTGTATATGTCACATCATTTCCTCTATTGTTAATTTCTTACATTACTATGGTACATTTGTCACAACTAATCAACCAATACTGCTACATTAACTAAACACCCCTTTACTGATACTCTAGCCCCATCATAGAACAATCAACTGTTGCCAGCAATAACAAAAGACACATTTTTTACGCTGCAACCAATGTAAGTCCTTTTTGCCTCAGAAAGATCACTAGCCAAGGTGCATTTTCATCTTAATTGGGTTATTATATCTTTCATGGTATATGGTGGTACCATTCAAACACACAGAACTTTAGCCTCGACCTGAAAGTTCACACTGTAATTCACTGAGTAAATTTTATACTCGATTTTAGAGGTGTAATCCTCAACTCGAGTCAAACCTCCCTGACCCAAATCCCTAAGAAACTGGTTCATGTACTAATAGGACTGAGGCACTGTCTTCACAGTGCTGTTAAATTAAACATTTTGCTTATCTTCTAGAACTTCAGCAAATTTTAAAATGAAGTAAAATATTGTCAGTTGTCTAAGCAAATATTTATTGTTGATAAAGGGTCCAATACATTGATACCGAGAATCACCTTCTCCTTTCTCTTGCCCCGATTTTGAGTAAATTGTGTAAAACTGTGGAAATGGCCTGAGTACTTATTACCTAGTTTTTTATCAAGTAGCCTTCAATATAGTTTTATAAGGAGTGGTTTAGAGGTTATTACACTTGTACTTTTCCTGTCCAGCTGCTACCCAATCACTGGCCCCACAATTCCCTCAGGGTTGTGATGAGGCATAAAGATTGCTGATGGTTTCTTTCTTCTGGCAGACAGGAATATAGAAGAAGTTCTTGCAGACCAAGATCAGAAGCTATGGCATGGTTTTAACCTCATGAAGTTCTATCTTTGAGAAAGAAAGGGAGAAAGAGATAGAGAAAGAGAGTGAGAAGAAAAAAACAGATGATCAAACTCAGGACTTTATCTTAGGCTGTAGGGCAGTCCTTTCTGTGAAATGTGGCACATACATAAGAGAAGCATCGCTATACAGATCTCAGTTTTTTAGTGTGAATTTCTGGATATATGTCGCATTTCTAGCTCAGAACATTTTATTGATCCAAGAAGATCTCAGGTTGTCCAAATCCATGTCGTGGGACCACACTCAGGAAGACAGCCAGAGTAAGTATGTACCTGGAATGCCAGGTTAACAACTGGTGAAAGAGACAGAGGTAATGTTATTGATGTAAATCATATTCTTGCATAAAGGGAAATCTTAAATTCTTCATCCACTTTGCAATTTTTGTTCTTGTAATACTGTTAATTAAGGAAGAAGTTTATTACAGTTTGAAGTATCTATCCTATTATCCAATTGGAGTTTCATCCTAGTTTTACCAGTAACAGTGGAACCTCGATAATTCAGTTTCCTCTCTGCGTTTCATTTGTTTCACCAGTGGTTAAAGAAGTGGAATAAAGCAAGTCAAGCGGTCTCTCATATTCTTTTTACTTATTGTTGTTTAGTCACACAGTCGTGTCTCCCTCTTTGCAACCCCATGGACTGCAGCACTCCAGGCTTCCCTGTCCTTCACCATCTTTATATTTAGATTTCAAATTTTACATAAATTTACAAGGCTTTGAGAAAGTCTTTTAAAGGTATTACTTTAAAATGAATGGTTTTATGTCAAGAATAGGTTTTTATTCATCTTTTTATGTTCACAACACAGTACCAGACACAGAGAAAATGCTCAATAAATAATTTCTAAGTGATGGTTTAGTTGCTAAGTCGTGTCCGACTTTTGCGACCCCATAGACTGTAGCCTGTCAGGCTCCTCTGTCCATGGGATTCTCCAGGCAAGAATACTAGAGTGGGTTGCCACTTCCTTTTCCAGGGGATCTTCCTGACCCAGGAATTGAACCCAGGTCTCCTGCATTACAGGCAGATTCTTTACTATCTGAGATTGAGCAATTACTAAGTGAAAGGACAAATAAATATTTGTGCTGCATGAAATATAGAAATATGTGTATAGTCTACATTGTGTTACATTAACTCATTTGCAGATTTTTCAACTCTATTTGTTTAGACACTATTGTATAAAGAAAGTTTGCTGTGGGATGGAGCTTACTGTTAGGAAAAAGGTCCAGAATGTTTGGTCTCTGTCATTTGCAAATTGCTCACAGGAGAAACTAAGGCTGAGCCTTTTCTCTCAGAAAATTTTAGGGAGCTGCAATCTTGCTATTTGTGCTATTTGAAATAATTTAGGTAGGTCAGTGGAATAGTAGCAATGCTGTTTCTTTAGCAGCATAGATTCCATTATACCTATACCTAGTATATATTCTTTAGCATCTTTGAGGAGAGGCCGAATTCAACCTAGTCTGATACTAATGCTCCTGAAAAGGTTGGCTTTGCACCAGTCTCATACTGATGCTCCTGAAAGTCTATCACAAAAATGATCTTGACTTAGATTTGCAAATCACATTGTTTCTATATCTGTTAACTGACTTGATCCTCAGCATTGGTGGCATTATTCCTTCACAGAGGAGGACTGAAGTTAATAGAAGTGAGGAAAATCTTAAATCACACAGCCTGTAAGAAGCAGAGCTATGAGTAAAGCCCAGTTTTTTGATCTCTGTGCTCTTTCCCCTAACGAAGATAGTAGAAAGGCTCTTGAGCCTTAGGCTTGGATTAATTTCATGGGCTACCGAGGTAGATTCAAAATAAAGTTGAGATAGTCGCTATTTAGGAAAAATAAAACAGCTGTGTAAGTATCTTTGGGTATCCTTGCTTGACTCTTAAAGAAAACCTTACAGGGACATAAACTACATTGTTCTTTTTTGTTCAGTTGCTCAGTAGTGTCCAGCTCTTTGCCACCCCATGGACTGCAGCACACCAGGCTTCCCTGTCCTTCACCATCTCCCGGAGTTTGTTCAAACTCACATCCATTGAGTCAGTGATGCCATCAAACCATTTTATTCTCTGTCATTTTCTCCTCCTGACTTCAATCTTTCCCAGCATCAGGGCCTTTTCTAAGGATTTGGCTATTCGTATCAGGTAGCCAAAGTATTGGAGTTTCAGCTTCAGCATCAGTCCTCCCAATGAATATTCAGGATTGATTTCCTTTAGGATTGACCAGCATGGTCTCCTTGCTCTCCAAGGGACTCTCCAAGAGATCTCCAAGGCACTCTCAAGAGTCTTCTCCAACACTACAGTTCAAAAACTTCTATTTTCTTCAGCACTCAGCCTTCTTTATGGTCCAAGTCTCACATCCATATACATGACTACTGGAAAAACGTTGTTCTTATTTCAGTTAAAAATGTATTTGAAAGGTTTGTTGTCAAAAGTAGATGTATTTTCTAAGATTTTGACAAGTGTGGAAATACATATAAATGGGAATTAGGATATGGACATGATAAGAAGACTAGTGTCCTAAGTCAGCTGCTATACAGGCTTCCCTTTCTCCAGTCACAGGTAATTCTAATCATATATTCACTTAACACTGTGCCATGTACATAAGTGCTTTATATGGAACACATATGTAATCTTTACAATACTTATGAGGTATATTTTAGTCTTATCCACCTTTTGCATTTGAAAAAACAGGCAAAGGGAGTTAAGTAGCTTTCCTAAAGTCATAGTGCTAGCAAGAATTGTAGTAGAGGTAGAATTTGAATCTAGGAAAACTGAGTTTCAGACCTCTTTTAACAAGTGGTCTTTACCACCTCCTGTTCCTGCTTTCCTCCTATCCTGGGAATCCCCCAAGTCATCCAAAATAAATTCCAACACTTCAACTTAACTCACAGGGCTCTTTTATGACATGAGAAACTCTTCCTTTTCATCCTCATTTCCTGACACTTCCATCCATGGATTCTGTACTGAATCACATCAAACTTGTTGACATTTCCCGTAGAGGATGCTATGATGATTTACATCCTATATTTACATCATATATTCTACTCACTATTCACTTCCTGCCTTGTCCACTTTTCTGTGCCCACACCCTGCAGGGTCATCTTCAGGTTAGCTCTAATTCACATTCCAAAATTCCACTCACTGATAACCTTGTGTGGAAAGGTGTTCCTGATTCTCCTGGACTTCTTTACCCTTATCTCAGAGAACTGTGATTGTAAGTTTTCGAGTGGACCTCCTCTATTTGATTGTGTTATGACAAATAAAATGATATCTAGATTAATGATCAATACCACATCACTTGCTATTGCATTCTTATTGTAAATTAAATTTGAGCAAAGTTGGACAGAAACTGTGTATGTTGCGATGATCTTGCCCATTGCAACAGTAGTCCTTCTCTCCAAATACTATACGTAATTAAAAAGTAAATAAACCCTTCATGATTAGCAGAAAAGGGATACAGTATTTTGACTATACAGAAGGTTTAAGACTTTCCAATGAGAAAGAAGATATGGTGATTTTGATGCCATCAGCCCCAGAAATATGAATATTGGTTTAAAAAATTGAGATCCCATTTCCTAGGTTCAAGTAGTAATGCCAGTCACAAGCTCCATGATCTTGGGCAAGTTATTTCCTCTCTTTGTTCTTCAGTTTCCTCATCTCTGAAGTGGGGATAATGATGATAGCCTATCTCATAAGATTTGTATGAGAACTAAATGTGAGCAATAACTGGCACATAGTAAGTACAAGATAAGTGTTTTCTCTTATTATCTAAATATTTTTCAATCCTTATGATCTTACCAGCTGGTGATAACTGAGTACAGGTTGGCTTTACTGTTACAGTGTCACAGAGTATTTGAAGATTTAAGGACACAGAGCATATCTTCCTACCAAAGGGCTTTACACCATAACAGAGCAATTGTTTTTTAAATGCAATTGTTTTTTCATGAGCAGTTTATCTTTCTCTGATCTATTTATCATCTATCTGTCCATCTATATCTATAATCATCAATCTATCATTATCAATTATCTATCATTTTTCTATTATTCTGTCTTTCATCATTTATTTAAGAGCTTGTGTATTTTGTGGGTTCTAGGATCAGAATAAAACAATTCAAATGTCAGCCCCTTCTGCTCAGTGGTAAAGAATACACCTGCAATGCTGGAGACTTGGGCTCGATCCCTGGGCCAGGAAGATCCCTTGGAGGAGTGCATGGCAACCCACTCCAGTATTCTTGCCTGGAAAACTCCATGGACAGAGGAGCTTGGTGGGCTACAATTCATGGGGTCACAAAGAGCTGGACACAACTGAGCACACACACATTGTGAGGATAAAATGAGGTAACATAAGATAATCGTTTAGCATACAATCCTGCACACAGAAAAGTGCTTAATAGTTCATAATAACCATTACTAATAGTATTTCTACAATGAAAATAAACAGACATTATGGTTTATTGTCTCAGGAATAAAGTTAGATATGAATTTTAGTATTGTCTCTTAGTTGTCTATATAGCTTTAATATAATTACTGACTACATCAAATTACAAATCTACCTACTAGAGAGATTTCACTTCATAGAATCAAATTATAAGGTAAAGCACTTCATAAATACAAAAATGTTATATAGATGATCTCATTTTATTTCTATAACAGCTTTGTGAGGCCAAAACTTTATCATCCATCTTTTATAGATGAGAAAACAAATATTCAGAGAAAGTAAGTAGATTTACCCAAAGTTAACAGTTGGTGAGGGTACTCAAATCACTCAGCTATGGGCAGTGCTCTTTCCACTATCCATGAAGAAAGAGGTTTGATTCAGAGAAAACATTTGCATAATTCAGAGGAGCCATTTTCATTCTGAGGATCTTTAAATTTTGTCTCTTGATTCATCTCTTTCAAGAATTCATCTCTGATTATTTTATCCAGTACTTTTTCTGTATGCCTTAAGCACTTCTGTATGTAACCTGTAAAACAATTTATACAATTGTAAAATACACTTACTACCATTATCTGTATGGGACATTTTATTCCTAATTCTTAACTATAATTGCAAGGGCTTTTTAAGGCAAAAGTATTAAGGATGATAAAAGTTTTAGTAATTTAAAAATTTTTCAACTCTTTAGCACAAAATGTGTATGCTAGTCATTCGTGTCTGATTCTTTTCACCCCATAAACTGTAGCCCACCAGGCTCCTCTGTCTATGGAATTCTCCAAGCAAGAATACTGAAGTGGATAGCCATTCCCTTCTCCAGGGGATCTTCCTGATCCAGGAATTGAATCCAGGTCTCCTGCACTGTAGGCGGATTCTTTACCATCTGAGCCATCACATAGGACAAAGTATTTTCCTATGTAAAATACTTTGGATTGGATTGTATTCTATCCAATACATAGGACAAAGTATTTCTCTGTATAGTTTGATGTATTCCTTACTGGCAAGTGAAGCTGAACTTCTTTATGCAGGTCAAAGATTAGGATTCAAACTCTTCCAAAGTAAATTTACAAGCGTAGGTTGTTGGTGAGCCAGGGAGTCAATGTATATGTTGTTTTCAGTCACTAAAAATAATTTCATTTTTAATTGCACTGAAACTTCCAACCTAATTTAGAAACTAGAAACTGAGTCATTCTCACTTGACTAAATTGAATGTTATTCTTGTAAAGTTGATCTGTATATATTATATTAAAAGGTTCATTTAGGAATTTTAGACGTCAAATCTAAAATGCTAACTCCTTGCTTGTATCTTTAGCCTCAAAAATTAATTTATCCATTTAATACTTAAAGTGTTTTCATACCAAAGAGAATTTCTGATGTGGGAGTGGGCAGTGTGAGATCAGAGAGAGAGAGACTGAGAGAGAGGGACAGGATGATTATGAAGGAAAACAATTGGGAGAAAGGAACTGTAGGTCTAAGCATAATAGAAAATCAAATGGGAGTCAATAATGTGGTAAGAAAAAATATCCCTGAACTATACTCAAGAAATATTAATATTTTACTCTGCTATATTTAACATCACTTGGTGGCTCAGATGGTAAAGCATCTGTCTACAATGAGGGAGATCCAGGTTCGATCCCTGGGTCGAGAAGATCCCCTGGAGAAGGAAATGGCAATCCACTCCAGTACTATTGCCTGGAAAATCCCATGGACAGAGGAGCCTGGTAGGCTACAGTCCATGGGGTCGCAAAGAGTCGGACACGACTGAGGGACTTCCATTTCACTTTCACTTTCTTTCACTTTCAAATGTTTTCAGAAGGCTGTTCCTGTTAGGCTTGACTCGCTTACAATGGTTTATAACATTTATTTTTGCAGAGAACCAGAGCCACTCAACCAGTTCTGCCTGGATCTCCGTGGAAGTAGTCAACAATGTTACCGAGTTTATATTTTTAGGACTTTCCCAAGATCCTGGAATGCAACTGATGCTCTTTGCTCTATTCCTCCTCTTCTATATGGTGATCCTGGGGGGAAACCTGCTCATTTTGCTCATGGTTTTTTCTGATCCCCGACTTCATACACCCATGTATTTCTTCCTCAGTAACTTGTCCTTTGTGGACATTGCCTATTCCTCAGCCACAGCACCCAAGATGATTGCAGACTTTGTTTCTGAGAAAAAGATTATTTCCTACTGGGGCTGTGTAACTCAGATGTTTACCTTCCACTTTTTTGGTTGTACTGAGATTTTTGTTTTGACTGTCATGGCTTTTGACCGTTATGCTGCCATCTGCCAACCGCTCCGTTATGCCAACATCATGAGTACCACTGCTTGCACCCTGCTGGCATCACTGTCCTGGCTGGGAGGCCTGGCTCACTCCTTTGTTCAGACCCTCCTGACCTTTCAGTTACCCTTCTGCAGCTCTCAGATCATTGACCACTACTTTTGCGATGTCCACCCAGTTCTAAAACTTGCCTGCGCTGACACAACCCTAGTAAACATGTTGGTGATTGCCAATAGTGGTCTCATCTCCCTGGGGTGTTTCCTCATTCTTCTGGCCTCCTACACAGTCATTTTAGTCAGTCTTCGGAAGCAGTCTGCTGAGGGCCGGCGCAAGGCTCTCTCTACCTGTGGATCTCACTTCACTGTAGTAACTTCCTTCTTTGTCCCTTGTATCTTTATTTACCTCCGTCCATCCACCACTTTCCCACTGGATAAGGCTGTGTCTGTGTTCTATACTACCATCACCCCGATGCTAAACCCACTCATCTACACTCTGAGGAATAAGGATGTAAAGAATGCCATGAATCGGGTGTGGAATCACAAAGTCTCCTTGAAGGAAAAGCGGAAGGCATAGTTTGTTAGAATTACAAAATCAGAATTAGTTGATACCTTCCAAGGCCCTTAACTTATTAATAATTTTAAAGAATAGTCTCTAACATTCAACTATGTCATAGTTCTCTTTTAAAAGGGAATAATTTGAGGCTATTTCATCTTTCTGCTTCTAGGTGAGCAAAACTTAAACCTTTCCATACTGGCTAGGCTTATCCTCGCTTATTTCTAGAGTGGAAGAGTAAACACTTCTGCTCATATCTCATTTAATACCTTAGATCCCTTCAGTTCAAATCCAACACTCTTAAGATATAATTCAATAGTTTAGAATGGAGTTACAAGAAAAAGTTATCTCTGAGGAACTGGATAATTTCTCTGTAAAAAAGTCCATCTTCCTAGGAGCTGCCTCCTTATCCCCTTCTCTCTCTCCCTCCTCCTTCCCTGCTGTTTTCCCTTCCCTCCTGCCTTCCTTTATCTGATCCTCCTTTGTTTCCCCAAATCAGGCAGTAAACCTCTCATGTGGAGGTAGGACAACCTTACTGCCAGAGATGGGAATCCAGGTGAGAAACCTGTGTAAACAAACCTGATTACTATAATTGAGTCTCCCAAGTCCAGACTAGATTTAGATATTTCACTAATTAAACACCCAGAGCCTATATATATATACATGTATTTGTCCTGTTAATTCCTCATGAATGTGTTTCTTTGTTCAAAAAGTATAAAAGATGCTGGCCTTGGCCACTTTTTTCGGTCCCATTTCTATGAGACCTCCATGTGCATGAATTAAAATGTTTCTTTTTCTCCTGTTAATCTGTCTTGTGTCAATTTTATTATTAGTCCAGCCACAAGAATTTAAGACAGGTAGAAGGGTAAAGGGGGAAATATCCCCCTTTCTGACAATTTGTCATTGAGTTGCTAAGTCATGTCTGACTCTTTGCAACCCCATGGGCTGTCCCTCACAATATTTAGGATTAAATTTAACCATGAAAGATCTGTACACTGCAAAGTGTATGACATTAGTGAAAGATATTGAAGAAGATACAATTAAATGGAAAAATAATTCCATATTCATAGATCAGAAGACTAAAATGTCTTAACCATATTGTTAAGATGTCCATATTACCCAAAGTAATCTATAGATTCAACACAATCCCTATCAAAATTCCAGTGGCATTTTTTTTTTTTTTTTACAGAAATAGAAAACACAAGTCTAAAATGCTTTTGGAATCTTGAGAGAGAGTAAATAGTTAAAAAACCTCCAGAAAGAAGAAACTGGCAGCCTCATACTTCCTGATTGCAAACTATATACCAAACTATGGTAATCAAAATTATATGATATTGATACAGAAACAGATCAATGGAATAGAACAGAAAGCCCAGAAACAAACCTGTGTATATATGATTAATGGATTTTTGAAAAAGCACCAAGAATATGCAATGAAAAAAGAATAGTGTCTTCAGTTAATGGTGCTGGGAAAACCTGGATAATCCACATTCAAAAGAATGAAACTGGGCCCCTATTTTATAAAACTTAGAGTTTAGTATTTAAGCTCTTAGATGAAACTACCAATGGTGCACTGTATTGTCAGTATTAGGGGTTCTGGAGTCAAGGGGAATTACACTTTTAGTTGTGAAATTGTGGTTTATAATGGAAAATATATATTTGGTCTTTGTCTTCACTTCTGACACAGAGCTCCTAAAACCCTTGGAATTTCCTGGTAATGAAAGCTATAAAAGTATTTTTGTTATGCTAATGAAATGTGATGATATAATATTTAATGAGCTGACTTTTGGAAAGCACCCATGGACAGGATGGGGCTGATTGGCAGGAGAACTAACCTTATGATGAAAGAGCTGGAACTTTCATGTCTTACTCCTTGGCCTCGGATAGGGGAGAGGTCTGGAGGCTGACTCAATCAACAATGGTCAATTATTTAATAAATCATGACTATGTAATGAAGCCTCCATAAAAGCCCAAAAGGATTAGGTTCAGAGAGCTTATAGGTTGGTGAACATGCAGCGGTGCTGGTAGAGGGGCTGTCTGTAGAGGGCATGAAAACTCTGCTTCCTTTCCCCCTAGCCTATCATATGTATCTCTCCTATCTGGTTGCTCCTAAGTTATAACTTTTATAATAAACCATAAACCAGTGTCAGTAAAGTCAGGGTTTTTGAGTACTGTGGGTCACTCCAGCAAATTAACTGAAACCAGGGAGGGGGTCAAGGGAACCTTTAATTTCTTGCTGGTTGGTAGAAGCACAGGTTACACTCAATTGACATCTGAGCTGTGTGTGTGTGGGAAGATCAGCCTTGTTAAGACAAAACCCTTAACCTGTGGGATATGCCTTCTCAGGGTAAATAGTGTCTGAACTGAGTTAAATTGTAGGGACACTCAGCTGGTTTTCAGAGCACCGTGTGTTGAATGTGTAGGGGTGAACCTCCTCCATACACAAATATCAGAATTTGGTGGTCAGGACAGCAAAAGAGTAATGATGTATGTTGTCACCTTCCTTCCAATTAGATTTTATGTCCTTGAATAATTAAATCAGGTGTGTGCGTGCATGCTCAGTTGTGTCCAACTCTTTGTGACCCCATAGACTGTAGCTGGCCACTCTCCTCTGTCCTTGGAATTTTTCAGGCAAGAATACTGAGTGGGTTGCCATTTCTTACTCCAGGGGATTTTCCTGATCAGGAATTGAACCCTCAGTCTCCTGCGTCTCCAACTTTGAGGGCAGATTCTTTTACAGCTGAGCCACCAGGGAAGCCTAATAAAATTAGAAGCATAAGCTAAACCTCAGTGTATGTATGTATGGTGCTGCTGCTAAGTCGCTTCAGTCGTGTCCGACTCTGTGTGACCCCATAGACGGCAGCCCAACAGGCTCTCCCATCCCTGGGATTCTCCAGGCAAGAACACTGGAGTGGGTTGCCATTTCCTTCTCCAATGCATGAAAGTGAAAAGTGAAAGTGAAGTCGTTCAGTCGAGTCCGACTCTTAGCGACCCCATGGACTGCAGCCTACCACGCTCCTCTGCCCATGGGATTTTCTAGGCAAGAGTACTGGAGTGGGGTGCCATTGCCTTCTCCAGATCTACCTCTAACTTTTCCTAATTGGTCACTAGAATTACATCGCTGTGACTGTTTTTCCTTCAAAGAACATTTGGAAGGGAAAGAGGATGGTGATTAAGGTTCTCTGGTCCAGGGCAACTGCCATGAACTCTTCAACTGGTCTCTATTTCATGAAGCAGTCCTAGGGCATGCCACATGCTAAAATTTAGGTAGATTTTTAACACAGTCAATTTGGCAGTGTTTTCTTGTTAACCAATGTTTATTCTCACTTGAATTTGGAATACATTATCTATTAGTCTTATTGACACTCTCATTATTTCTTTTGTTTTTTTCATTGTCATGGTTACAATTTATGCCTCTAATATGCACCAGACTCTGTGCTAGACTGGTCACATATGCTTTTCAATTTTACTTCATAGCAATTTTATATGTTCTTAGCCTCTCTAGTTCCCAGATAAGAAAAATTAAGTTCTAAGAGATAGTAACTTGCCCAATGAAATGGAGTTAGGAAGTCTTCTAAAAAAAAAAAAAAAGATGGTAAGAAGCATGTTATTTTTTCTACTATTTTAGTGGTCATTTATTTTTGTCAAAATTTATAGGTAACCTGACACTTGTATTATTTCGTACCTTCATGTACCTTTACTAAAAACTTGGTTTTGAAGTGGTTTTCAACTATCTAAAACAAAGTTTTTGAAAATTTCTGTATTTAACCTCAGGCACGACTGAGCGACTTCACTTTCACTTTTCACTTTCATGCACTGGAGAAGGAAATGGCAACCCACTCCAGTGTTCTTGCCTGGAGAATCCCAGGGATGGGGGAGCCTGGTGGGCTGCCATCTATGGGGTCGCACAGAGTCGGACACGACTAAAGTCGGACTTAGCAGCAATAATGGTTTGGACAGGTCCCTGTTTTCCTAATGATCAAGTATCTCTAAGTGATATAGTTCTATAGGATAGTAAAATTAGAAACGAATGTCATACTCTAGAAGGCATATCACACATTTTCCACCTCTGATCCTTAGCCGTTTTACTTGGTGTGGGCAATTCAGAAGTTGTGTTTCCATGCTCTTTGGGTGAAATACACATCAACTTTTAAATTATTCCCTCAGGGTTTTGATTCCTAGCTGGCTGGCCCTGGTCTCCTGAGAATCAGTTTTCTTAGTCACAACCTGCAGTGATAGTTAGCTCATTGTTACATCAGGGAAGGAACTGACATACACCAAAATATAGAAGACAAAGCTTTCTGTTGTGGATGGGGAAAGAGGCACCTTCTCCCCCGTCTGTAGTTCCTGACTACACCAAGACTGGCACCTCTGATTGGTAGGTAGAAAAATGGTGCTGGAATAATTGCATAAACCACTATATTTTTGAGACACTGGGGTGAATATATTGGCGGGGATGATTAAGTAAAATACTCAGAGAACAGTGGTAAGAAGCAGAAAGCCTCAGGTAATGAAATATCTTAGGGAAAACATGGTGGTCATATAGACCAGATCTTAAGCGTGGACTTGGACAAACAATGTCTTTTACTTGATTTCCATAACTAAAGGCTCAGTGGGGCACTGAGAAGACATTTTGGTCATCTCCGACCTACAGGATCAACCATTCTTACTCTCAGAGAAGATTCTCGGAGATGAATTCTTTTGAGATTCTTAATCTCAAAAGAAGACTCCAGGAAACAAAGCCAGGAATCATGAAGCAGAATCAAAAAAACACCAAATGAGTTAATAAAACAATTAGATTTGGAAGTATTTGACAATTTTTCTTAATAAGTCATTGATGTATTCACTTAAAATTGATTTAATCATTCATTTATTTATTCAATAAACATTTATTAAAGACCTTTAGTGTGCTAGGAGTAATCTAAAGTACTAGAGAGATGTATAATGAGACATGCTTCATGACCTCAAGAGATCAGAGTTTCTGTTTACTTTGGCCAAAATACAAGTTGAAAATTACAATGCAATGGATAAATTGTTATTGGAGATGTAAACAGAGTACTCCTATAGAAGCCCAAATTTCTATGGCGCTTGTTAGAAATTATTCATGCAAACTTCCAGGTGTTTTGGAAAGAAGGCCTTCTGAGAATAGCTGGCAGATTTAGTAGTAGTGATGTATCAACAGTCACATAGGACTGTAGTCTCGGGGAAAGCAGGGGGAGATGGTAGCATCTAGAAATCAGATGTTCTTGTCCTCCTCTCTAAGCTATTTCCTAGACTTGATCTTAGTCTTCCAGGCCCAAGGATGGTAGCTGGGAATAGAGAGGTATAAACAGATGTTAAGGATAATACTTTGGGAATCACATATTAGGAGGATAATTTCTCTATTGAACTTGATATTTTGCTAGGGAAATATAACAATGACAGCAACAGCAATAATGATAATAATTTAAGAAAGTGTGAGCTATTTGCCTGACATTTTTCTGAGTTTTGTATACATTAGCTCATTAATCCCTACAATAATACCTATGCACAAGATATGTTTATTATCTCCATTGCACCATTGGGCATTTCAGGCAGAGTGAAGTGAGTCATTCAGGATCACAGGAGCTACAGGAGCTAGTAAGTGGTCAGCTGTGTTTCAAACCAGGGCACTGATGCTCCGTATCTAAATCTATTATACGAGAAATGCTCATGCAGCAAATAATCCTCAAAACACTCATACTGAGATCAGCCATTCACTGATTCTAAGGCTTTTTTCTTCCCTAGTTTACTGTGGGCAACAGAGTATATAGGAAATTGAGAGATGTACATCTTCGTATTTTCTGCTACTGGTTTAAGTATGAGACTCAGGGTGCTTGGTCTCCACATACCCATCTATATGGGGAAAATTTTTCATATACTACCTCTTCACTATCTTATAGAAGAGGATAGTTGAGCTTGATATCTGGGAAGTAGGAGAAATCAATTCAAATTTCTTTTATATGTGGACATGTGCAGAAAGATTACACTACTGTCCCTCCAAAGTGCCAACCACAAAAAGTTGTTAATTAACTTTTCTGGGACCTTTACTTTCAATCTACTTTTATTTTCAGAGAATCTTACGATTATAGAGCTAGAAGATTTCTTAAAATTCTACTGTTAAAATCCATTATGTTGTTAGGAAGAATCTGACATAGCGGGAGGTCAATGACCTTTCCAACATCACACAGATTTTGGTGGCTGATCTCTAATGAGAAGCCAAGTCTCTCAATTATTGCTCAGTGCTCTTTACAGCTGCTTTTCAAACTGGAGTAAGTGTTAAGAGATCCTCTTATACACTTTTGTATAAGAGGCTCTAGGTTATGGCAAAAACCAACACAACATTGTAAAGCAATTTTCCTCCAATTAAAAATAAATAAATAAAAAAAAGATCCCACACTTTCTAAAATGTGATTCTTTGTGAAGATTTTGGAGAATTAAAAAAAAATATTGAACTTGTATGCAGCATTAGAAGAGTTATAAAGATAAAAGCCTTTAAATAATGACTTGATTCCTCACTCCATTGTTATAAAAAATGTATTTTTTGAATGTTGTGCTCTAACACATATCTTACTCAGGTGGAATACTCTCTAAAAATAAACATCCTATATCTTTAAAGTTTCTAAATATCTAGTACCTTCCTGCTGTACCTGCCTTCATGCCCTCCGCAACCCCTAGTCTCCATTTCTGTGTTTTCTTTGCTCTTCTTGCCCATGGCTCAGTAAAGTGAAAGCTCTGCTCCACAACCTGTACCATATTCCCCTAATTAGCAAGTTTGAGAGGCTTTAAAGTACCTTTTTTCTCTATAAAATGGTTTTCAATTAATCATAACTTGAAATTTTATAAATAGTTTTCTTTTTTAAAATTGTTTTGTTTCCTTTAAATGAACATTCCACTGGTGGCAATGTAAGCCATAAAGATGAGCTATTTTCATCTGCAGAAGAAATACAGGATAATAACTTCCTCTTTCTTTTATAGCTTCCTTTCTTCTCATCAATATAACCTTTCCTTCTCTTCCATTTCACCCATTTCTCAGTGACAGCATAATCCTTCTACTCAATGCTATTGAAGTACAATCTGAAAGCATTTCTTTCAGTTGTGAGTTTTTTGCTTTTGGTTATCAAGATGGGCTAGGATAGGCGACTTTTACTCACAGAGATACTACTTTCTTCATTCACATCCTTATTTAAGCAAAGAGAATGGACAATAGTTGTAGATGATAGCTAATTTCTTTTAAGCCTCTAGTATGAGTGTAACTTAGTTATTTAATCTTTTGCTATTTCAAGATCTGTGTGAAAGCCTCCCTAAGTTACTTAAATTGACAAGACAGCTATTCTCCATGTGGCTATAGAGAGCTTGGCTAGGTACATGAATGAACATTATATTGTTAGTAACAAATAAATTCTTCACAGATTATTGTTTTTCCCCAAAGCATTTGCTCCCTTGAGGAGAGTTCACAGTTCACCCACTGATAGGGAGGGCCTCTGTACCTCTAGGTATCTCCAAAGTCATCCTCCAGATACTTCATCCCTGCAGAGTAAACACAGAATGGAAATTCACAAGATACTGTTAAAGGAGCAGCAGACTTTTTAAAGATTCTACAGATAAGATTATGCAATTTTTTTTTTTTTTTCTTTGTCTGGCCTATGTTCTTTAGCATAACGTCCTCTAGCTTCATCCTTTTTTTTTTTTTTTGCAAAATAAATGGTAGGAGCTCCTTTTTTTAGCACTGAATAATATGTGTGTATAGATGTATATGCACAAATCATAATCTCTTTATCCATTTAAAACTAGTATGGTAGTTATCAGAGGTAGGGAGGTGGGGGAAATAGGGAGATACTGGTCAAAATGTACAAAGTTGCAGTTATGTAGAATCAATAAATAAGTCTAGAGATCCAATGTACAAGATGATTATAGTTAATACTGCTATATTGGGGTATTGGAAATTTGCTAACATAATAGATTTCAGGTGCTCCCATCATAGGAAAAAATGCTAACTATGTGGAAGTGATTATGTATTTAATAGCTTGAAAGTAGTTATCATTTCACTGTGTATATGTATATCAAATCATCATGTAGGACACCTTAATGTATCAAATTTTTATCTTTAAAAAAAGCCCCTCCCCCCACCCCAACCCCCCAGAAAAAACAAGCAGGCTTGCATCCAGAAGCTTAGGAGGTATAGATGGGTGAACGCAGAATGAAATAAAACCCTCTTGATCAACTGCTCTGAGTAAGAACTTATCGGCTTGGAATCATTAACCCCTCTTAAATGGTGGCTTTAGAAAGAAATGTCCTGACTCAATCTCCATGGATTACCCTAAGAATTTCCCTTCAAGAATTCCCCACAAACATAATTCCTTGTTCTGGATTTTATTGGCACAATCCCAAGATTTTTTAGAGCGTGACACAACACTTCTAAGTATTTTTGGCAGACAGTCAAATTTTATTAAGAACCTAGAATGTGCTAGATGAATCTCATTTCAGACATAAAAGACATAAAGATACATTTTTTAAAAAAAAGTTTGTCATTATGGTGCTCACATTCCAGCTGACTTTGGTGGTGTGGCAATAACATACAATTGAACATTAAATCCTGCCAGTTGCGTATCCTAAATATTTTCTGAAGAGGCAATTCATTTCTCTAAATAGCTGTTGAAGATTAAAGTTAAAGATTAAATCACAACGTTTTTCCTGTATGTAATTCCACTTCAATTTACTCACATAGCAATCAGCCATTCTCTAGATTTTACTCTAAAATATACTGGAAGCTGCTCAAATCCAATTCCTTAACAAGGACTCAAATGCTTGGTCTTTGTCTAGTCTATTCTGTTTGTTCTTCGATCAGTCACAGGTCTTCTAGAGTCCATAGAAACTCTCTTTTTTGCCACATTCTTTATACGTGTTGTTCTATATTCCGAAAATACTTTTCTCCTGAATTTCAAATTTAATTGAAATGCCACCAATTCAAAGAATCTTTCCTAAAGAAAGCCACCACTACACCTTACCACGTGCCACCATCCTTTATTTAACCACAATTCCCCTTTTTATTTACTTCTTCTATCAATAGTGATATTTATTTTATTTCTTTCATTTACTCATTGTTCACTAATTTATCTGTATATATTTCTAAAATGGAAGCTCAATGAGGCAGAAAGTCTCCTTTGTTCACTGTTGTCTTCTCATTTGTTAACAAGTAGTCAGATCAGATCAGTCGCTCAGTCGTGTCCGACTCTTTGCGACCCCATGAATCGCAGCACGCCAGGTCTCTCTGTCCACCACCAACTCCCAGAGTTCACTGAGACTCACGTCCATCTAGTCAGTGATGCCACCCAGCCATCTCATCCTCTGTCGTCCCCTTCTCCTCCTGCCCCCAATCCCTCCCAGCATCAGAGTCTTTTCCAATGAGTCAACTCTTCGCATGAGGTGGCCAAAGTACTGGAGTTTCAGCCTCAGCATCATTCAGTATTCCCTAAATATTTGTTGGGTAAACAAGTGAACACTTTATAGAAATGACAGAATTTACACATTTTGAGACAGAGCTTTCAATGTCATGTGTGAAGTTTTGCTTTGATACACATTAAATCACAAATGTGGGCTTCCCTGATGGCTCAGGAGGTAAAGAATCCACTAGTAATGCAGGAGATGCAGGAGATGCAGGAGACATGGGTTTGATCCCTGAGTTGGGATGCTCCCCTGCAGGAGGGCACGGAAACCCACTCCAGTATTCTTGCCTGGAGAATCCCATGGACAGAGGAGCCTGGCGGGTACAGGCCATAGGGTCACAAAGCGGGACACAACAGTACCGACTGAGCACACAGCACAAATCACAAATACAGACCAGGGTCAGAATTGTTGTGGGTTTTATAATATTCAGGCCATGGCCATGTTCATGTAGGGTATATATATATATATATACACACACACATATATATATATGTTGGTTTGTCCTTGATAGAGTGCTGCATGTGTGTATGTGTTTTATGAGTAGCAGCTGAGTGCTGGCTTGGGGAGTAGGGAGTTTGGTAACTTGCTGGTTGTAAGTAGTGGAGGAGATAGGCATTCACCAAGGATGAAGGAAGGATGAAATGTTTTGTTATTTTTTTTTCCCCAAGGAATAAGTCAGGTAAGTTATCTTCATGAGGTGTATATTATTAGTTTCTAATTTTATGTCATATATCCGACACTGAGGTACAAAAATAAATCTCTTTAACATTATTTTTTTCTGGTGAAATAATCCTTTCTATTTCATAACACCTGACGTATGTTTGCCTTTCCAGTACGTCAACACACATTCACCCAGATTCTTTCTAGATTAGTGCCATTTTCTCTTCTTTTTGATGGGATAGGTACAGAATATGACAGAGGAGGAAAGTGTGACCTGTGTGACAATAATCAGAATTATCATATCAGTGTCCCTTTGAAGACTAAAAATACTTAGTGTCTTGCAATAGTATTTACTGCATTGAAATATTCATTTACTTTTAGCAACAAGAAGGCAGTTATTTTATGAAGAGCAAACAATCATTCCACATGTTTGAAAATGGTGTAACATAATAGCAAAATATCCAAGTAAACTAAGTAATCATAAGGTTCTGGATGCTTTTGATAGAGACACTTTTGATTGTTGGAAACTCATAGCTGACTTATCAGTGAGTGCAAATGAATAGCATGCTGTGAATTTACAATTATTTATTTTTTTCTGCTTTTAGTATGGAGGCTATGGGGCACCTTTTCCAAGTAAGTACAGTAACACTGTGGCTTTCAAAAATCCTAGGAAATATGTCTTTCTGAATAACCATTCTTTTAAGAAAGTTGAGGATTGAAAACTGGCAGCAGCATCTATCTTTCTTTTGATTAAAATATTTCTAAACTGAATTTTAAATGTTCCTATCTTATTTAACATGATTGATTAACTCACTGAGGACCCGTACTGCGCTATTCATGAATGTCAGAATATTTCCCCTTTGCTAAATACTGAATAATTCACTGACCTTCCTTGGCGTTTTTGTTTTTCTGCCTCTTGTGTCAAATTCCTTGCAAACACTGTTTTTTGAGGGAATGTGGGGAGAGAGGTGTTCACTTGTAAAGAACCATCCCTTCATTGTAATAAAATGCTTTTATACCACATTTGGAAGTCTGTGTTTGTTAAAATTATGCACGAGTTGAGGCTGTAGGTTCCATGGTAGAAACATTGAATTTCTTTGGTTAATATTATACACAAGCTTTAGTGCACAGACACTGTGGTATCTATTTGGTTTTCTAGAACCCTAACCTTTGTGTGTATGTATTTCCTGAGGACAAGCAATACTATAAAACAGCACATCAGTAGAATAGAAGCAACTCTTTGGCATTGGTTGTTGTTCACAAGAAATTGTTACTTTGGTGTGGCAGTTTTTACATTACTTAAAAGAGGAAGCATATTTGGTAAAGTAAATGATTGTCTTAGTTTTATTTGGTGGTTTTGTTAGATCTAATAGAAACAGGTTCAACGTTAGGCCTTAAGAAAACTTTTATCAATAATCTTATTCCCACTGCCAGCTTGAAATGACAGAATGGGTCGGCTTGGGTGGCAAGCATATCCATTGCTTAATTACTTCATCTTCTTCTTAACTACCTGAAATGGGGTAAAATGCATGGCCAATGGAGTAATCCGCATAAAGAATTTTTATATAGGGCCCTGTATCATTGTATTTTGTGGTTGTTTATATATAACCAAGGGTTAAGTTCTCTAAGTTTTGGTTAAAGGAAAAAAATATCCATTCATTAAACTTGAAGCTCTGGCATCTCTTTGATGGTTTATAACTAAAATATCATCAGATCAGCACACCCAATATTAGACTATAAGCCCAAGTTTTCAAATTGATTGGATTTCACATCATCATTAACAGCAACAACAACCACAAAAATCTAGAAAGAACAGGTTGCATCTTTTATTACCAGTCTAAAATTTGGCTAAACTTGGAAGCAGCTGCACATATCACTTACTATAGTAGATGTTTAGGGGAAGGATTAGTGCATTTCTGAGTTTCATAAAAAATAGAAATAACACTAAGAAGTTGATATTTTGGTGTCAGATATATGACATATTTCGTATGGTTTCAATGTTTCCAATTTTCAGATCATCACTTACTCTTTCCTTATCTTGGTTTATACAATACAAAATCAGGCAACCAAACTCATGCTAGTACAATCTCTTAATGGCAGACCAGATTTGATGATTTTGAAAGTGTTGATGTAACTCCAGCTAAATGCTATTTGGAGTAATAACAATTTCTTTATTTTTCATAGCCATATTATGAAAAAAAGTGAAGAAATGGAAACTGCAAATTACACCAGGGTGACAGAATTTGTTCTCACTGGCCTATCCCAGGCTCGGGAGGTGCAACTTGTACTATTTGTTATATTTCTGTCCTTCTACTTGTTCATTATTCCAGTAAATATTCTTATTATTTGCACCATCAGGCTTGACCCACATCTGACTTCACCTATGTATTTCCTATTGGCTAATCTGGCTTTCCTTGACATTTGGTACTCTTCCATCACAGCCCCTAAAATGCTTGTAGACTTCTTTGTGGAAAGGAAGGTCATTTCCTTTGGTGGGTGCATTGCTCAGCTCTTCTTCTTGCACTTTGTTGGGGCCTCAGAGATGTTCCTGCTCACGGTGATGGCCTTTGACCGATATGCTGCTATCTGCCGCCCCCTCCACTATGCTACCATCATGAATCGACGTCTCTGCTGTATTCTGGTGGCTTTCTCCTGGATGGGGGGCTTCATTCACTCTACAATACAGGTAGCTCTCATTGTTCGACTTCCCTTCTGTGGGCCTAATGAGTTAGACAGTTACTTCTGTGACATCACACAGGTTGTCCGGATTGCCTGTGCCAACACCTTCCCGGAGGAGTTAGTGATGATCTTTAGCAGTGGTCTGATCTCTGTAGTGTGTTTCATTGCTCTTCTCACGTCCTATGCCTTCCTCCTGGTGATGCTCAAGAAACACTCAGGTTCAGGGGAGAGTACCAGTCGGGCCATGTCCACCTGCTACTCCCACATCACTATTGTGGTTCTAATGTTTGGGCCATCCATCTACATTTATGCTCGCCCATTTGACTCTTTTTCCCTAGATAAAGTGGTGTCTGTGTTCCATACTGTGATATTCCCTCTACTTAATCCCATCATCTACACACTGCGAAACAAGGAAGTAAAAATGGCCATGAGGAAGCTAGTCAACCGATACATTTTATGCAAAGAGAAGTGAAAGATAAATGGCATTTTCTATAGTCCTTCTGAGGGTTTTTGTCCTAAAGAAGGAAGTATTTATAGTAATATTGCTGCTTTCGCTACCTCCTTTTGTCTGAGGTCTTAAATCCCACTAGGTTTTCCCTCTAATTGGTGAAAAAACAAAGAAATTATGATGGAAATAAATTTACTCACACTCTCCCTGAAATTTCTGGCAGATCACTATCAGAATTTAAGATATAATAATGATCTGCTAAAACACACATTTTCATTAATTGTTGATTGAGGCTTTTCTGGAGAGGGTTTGGCTCTGAGGAGAATATATGTTGAGAAATAATAAAACTAATAAGACCTGGGAGATGTGTCCACTATGAATACAAAGAAGTAAGTGGCTAGTATATGAATATGAGTAGTTTCAAGAGACTATGTTTTTATTTAGTTGCTAAGTCGTGTCCCACTCTTTTGTGACCCCAGGGACTGTATCCCGCCAGGCTCCTCTATCTATGGGATTTTCCAAGCAAGAATACTGGAGTGGGTTGCCATTTTCTTCTCCAAGTGACCTAATTAAATATTATTATCATGTTTCAGTCTTAGTCCAGTGGGATGATGTTTGGTAAACCATCTTCCTGGGATTGGAAAAATAGATTATTTACTCCTTTATCGTCTTCCTCTTTCCAGAATGGAAAGCGAGGATTTATTCATATAAGCCACTTCAACTCATGCCAGGTGGTAACCACTCAACAGTATTGGTGACAGGAATCAAGATTTTGTCACACGTTGGAAACAAATTTTATAAATTCATAGCTGAGTGTAGTTTGATTACTGTGTGAGACTCTTCTCTCAGAGGAAGTTGCTAGTCAGCTAGTAGTTTTTAAAGTCAGTCTCCTTACACCCTCCAATGTGAAAACAGACTTGGAGGAAAGGGTTTCTAGGTTGATTGGAATTGATAGACAACCAGCTGTGTGATTTTTTTAAAGATCACCTCTTTTGTCAGTCTTTATGTCTTCTGTATTTGCTTATTCTGCCATTTATGTTAAAGTTAAATTAGTAGTGTGTTGCTTTTGTTAGCACTATAATTAAGAGTTCTTTACTATTAAATCAAATTTTATGTTTCTTTTTAAGATATAAATGGAAGAGACCTATAATTTCTGTAATTTTCTTTAACTCTCTAGTGAGAATTCTTTAGTGAATTATTTGTTAGTGACCAATTAATTCCCTAATACTCAGAACCCAATTACTGACCATGCTACAGAATGTAAAAGATTGTAATGTTTGCATTTATGCAACTTTTAAATTTTAAATGAACTTTTCAATTTCAAAACTATGGATCATTTCATCCAAGGGCAAGAGCATTTTGGGAGCTTTGAGCTTTAGTCATATGCTTTTGATAACGTACTATGATTAGATTTTGAGGGAAGTAGGTTCTTGTCAGTATCAGGAATGAATGTGTGTAAATAAATGATTAAAATAATCCCAGGGTTATTCTTTATCTGGATTCTATTTATTGAGGGGGTAATCTGTGCCAGATCCAGTGCACCTCAGGCACATAGAAAGGAATAATGGTACTTAACATCTGTTCTTTGCTTTGGGAAGCTTTCCCTATGATGTCACAGTGGGGTTCCCAGCCCTCACATTTGTGCGGAAGCTTTCGCACACTAATAAGCAATTCCTGGACTGCAGGAGGGTGTCCAAGACTTTAGCTCAAATCTGACACTATCTCCTTGGAAACAGAATCGATTCCATAGGTCAACTGCTCAGTTCCACAGGAACAATCTCCACTTGAGACGCCAGGTGCAAGCCCAGGTTGTCATCTGTGCTTCTGCCTGATTGGCTATAAATCAGAGGTTCCCACAATCCCTTTCTCAGGTTCAATTTGTTAGAACAGCTCACAGAACATGGGGAAACCTATTTACTCACCATTAACAACTTGCTACAAAGGATTTCAAAGGATATGCATCAACAGCCAGATGAAGAGATATATGGGGTAAAGTTCTTAACAAAGGAGCTTGGAGCCTGGTACAGGAGCATGTGGAGGTAGTCTGTTTCTGGGATATGGAAATTCTCCAAACAGGACCAAAGATCTATCCTTCAGGGTTTTTATGGAGGCTTCATTAATAAGCATGATTGGTTCATTAAAAAGCTATACTAACCAAGAGAGTATGGTATTGATGTGAAGACAGACTGATGGCCCAAAATAGAGTAGGCAGAAGCAGACTCACACAAATTGTAAACTGATTTTTGTCAAAGAAACATATACAATTCACCAAGAAAGGAAAGTTTTAAACAAATAATGCTAGAACAACTGAATACATGTATGGAAAACAATGAACTTGGACATCAAGCTCACTGCACACACAAAATTAATTTGGAGTTGGATCATAGATCTAAATGTAGCAGTTAGAACTATAAAGCTCCTAAGAGAAAACATAGATGAGTGTTTTCTTTTTTTCATATTTGGGACAAGCAATGATTTCTTAAACAGCACAAAAGAAGCTGTAATCACAAAACTGATAAATTAAACCTTAAGAAATAAAAAATTACTGTTCATCAAAATATACCATTATGAAATTAATAAGAAAATAATACTCTGGGAGAGAAATTTGGAATTTCATAATAACTCCTAATCACTTTCCTTGTGAAAAACAAGTAAAAAGATTTATTTTTATTTTTATTTATTTTTTATTTTTAAAATTTACAAAATTGTATTAGTTTTGCCAAATATCAAAATGAATCTGCCACAGGTATACATGTATTCCCCATCCTGAACCCTCCTCCCTCCTCCCTCCCATCCCTCTGGGTCGTCCCAGTGCACTAGCCCCAAGCATCCAGTATTGTGCATTGAACCTGGACTGGCAACTTGTTTCATACATGATATTTTACATGTTTCAATGCCATTCTCCCAAATCTTCCCACCCTCTCCCTCTCCCACAGAGTCCATAAGACTGTTCTATACATCAGTGTCTCTCTTGCTGTCTTGTACACAGGGTTATTGTTACCATCTTTCTAAATTCCATATATATGCATTAGTATACTGTATTGGTGTTTTTCCTTCTGGCTTACTTCACTCTGTATAATAGGCTCCAGTTTCATCCACCTCATTAGAACTGATTCGAATGTATTCTTTTTAATGGCTGAGTAATATTCCATTGTGTATATGTACCACAGCTTTCTTATCCATTCATCTGCTGGTGGACATCTAGGTTGCTTCCATGTCCTAGCTATTATAAACAGTGCTACGATGAACATTGGGGTACACGTGTCTCTTTCCCTTCTGGTTTCCTCAGTGTGTATGCCCAGCAGTGGGATTGCTGGATCATAAGGCAGTTCTATTTCCAGTTTTTTAAGGAATCTCCACACTGTTCTCCATAGTGGCTGTACTAGTTTGCATTCCCACCAACAGTGTAAGAGGGTTCCCTTTTCTCCACACCCTCTCCGGCATTTATTACTTGTAGACTTTTGGATCGCTGCCATTCTGACTGGTGTGAAATGGTACCTCATAGTGGTTTTGATGTGCATTTCTCTGATAATGAGTGATGTTGAGCATCTTTTCATGTGTTTGTTAGCCATCTGTATGTCTTCTTTGGAGAAATGTCTGTTTAGTTCTTTGGCCCATTTTTTGATTGGGTGATTTATTTTTCTGGAATTGAGCTGTAGGAGTTGCTTATATATTTTTGAGATTAGTTGTTTGTCAGTTGCTTCATTTGCTATTATTTTCTCCCATTCTGATGGCTGTCTTTTCACCTTGCTAATAGTTTCCTTTGATGTGCAGAAGCTTTTAAGGTTAATTAGGTCCCATTTGTTTATTTTTGTTTTTATTTCCAAAGATTTAAATGGGGATTTCCCTGGTAGTCCAGTGGTTAGGACTCCTACTGAAGGGGGCCCCGGTTGGATCCCTGGTTGGGGCACTAAGATCCTGTAAGCTGCTAAGCACAACCCCTCACCCCAAAAAGATTGGAACAGACACTTCAGAAAAGAAATACACAAATGATCGTATGTTCCTGAGAAGATGCACATCATTAGTCATCTGGGAAATGGCTCAAGACATGTGACCATGTGTTCAGACAGAGCACACTCTCACCACTCTGCAGAACAGGCATAAATTTGCCTCAGTAAAACTCAGAAGGCAACAAAAATGTAGTTTATCAAGTGCCCCCAGGTGTATATAACACCCTAGATATCAGACTCTTTCATGTAAGTGAATAGGTTGCCCAGTGGATCAGAACTGTGAGAGCCTGACAAAGGAAGCAATTGAAATACTGCGTTATAAATTGGTTGATTTGCATATGAAAGGTGGCTTTGCAGGTGGGTTATTCATTATCTGTATGAATGGGAGAACTCTGGGAGGCACAGACTCTCTGGGGTTGGCAGGGCCCAAGGCATCCAAGCATCAGAAATACAAATAATAAAAAGGCACAATTAACACACTACAGCAAACGTTGGTCAACTGATGAAGGAACTTAAACTCTCTCATATGTTGCTAGTTTACATCTACCTTAAGATCCGGAGATCCTACTCGTAAGTGGTTAGCCAAGAGAAATGGAAACTTGTGGACAAAATTATTTACATTAGAATGTTCGTGGAAATGCCCATAAATGAAGAAAAGTAATAAAACCTTTGGATTCTATACACACAATGGAACATTATTTGGTAATTAAAAGGAACAGCTGCAGATAATGCAACATGCATGAATATTAAAATCTTAATGCTGAGTTAAAAGCCAGATAAAAAAGAATACATGTCATGTGATTCCATTTTGATAAAACCTAAGGTAAAGCAAAACTAGTCTATGATGTTAGAAATTAGAAAGTGGTTGCTAACTATGGTAGTATTTGCAGAGGAGAATGACAAAGATCACAAAGAGATTTTCTGGAATGAAAGAAGGAAACATTCTACATCTTGTTTGGAATAGTGGTTCCTTGAGTGCTAACATTTGACACAAATATTCAAGTCCAACACTTACTCGTGCATTTTCATGCTTTTAAATTACATCTAAAGAAATATAATCAAGAACTTATTTTCATGCTTTCTTGTAAATGCGTGCAATTTTTGAAGGACACACAAATTAATATTAATTTTCTGCTGTGAGATGTGAGGAGAAATGGACACAGGAGATTAAGATGGGAAGGAGATCTCCTCACTGTACAGATTATTTTTAAATAATTAATTTTAAAATGAATGAATGTATTATTTATTAACATTTCATGCCAAGATGGGCACAATAAAGGACAGAAGTGGTATGGACCCAACAGAAGCAGAAGATATTAAAAAGAGGTGGCAAGAATACACAGAAGATCTAGACAAAAAACATCTTCATGACCCAGATAACCACAAGGGTATGATCACTCACCTAGAGCCAGACATCCTGGAATGCAAAGTCAAGTGGTCCTTAGGAAGCATCACTATGAACAAAGCTAGTGGAGGTGATGGAATTCCAGTTGAGCTACTTCAAATCCTAAAAGATGATGCTATGAAAGTGCTATACTCAATATGCCGGCAAATTTGGAAAACTCAGCACTGGCCACAGGACTGGAAAAGGTCAGTTTTCACTCTAATCCCAAAGAAAGGCAATGGCAAAGAATGTTCAAACTGTCGCACAATTGTACTCATCTCACACGCCAGCAAAGTAATGCTCAAAATTCCTCAAGTCAGGCTTCAACAGTGTGTGAACCATGAACTTCCAGTTCAAGCTGGATTTAGAAAAGGCAGAGGAACCAGAGACTAAATTGCCAACATCCGCTGGATCATTGAAAAAGCAAGAGAGTTTTAGAAAAACATCTACTTCTGCATTATTGACTATGCCAAAGCCTTTGACTGTGTGGATCACAACAAACTGTGGAAAATTCTCAAAGAGATGAGAATAACAGACTGCCTGATCTGACTCCTGATACATCAGGTCAAGAAGCAACAAGAACTGGACATGGAACAACAGGCTGGTGCCAAATTGGGAAAGGAGTAAGTCAAGGCTATATATTGTCACCCTGCTTATTTAACTTATATGCAGAGTACATCAAGTGAAATGCTGGGCTGGATGAAGCACAAGCTGGAATCAAGACTGCCTGGAGAAATATCAATAACCTCAGATACACAGAAGACACTACCGTTATGGCAGAAAGCAAAAAGGAACTAAAGAGCCTCTTGACAAAAGTGAAAGAGGAGAGTGAAAAAGTTGGCTTAAAACTCAATATTCAAAAAACTGAGACTATGGCATCTGGTCCCATCACTTCATGGCAAACAGATGGAGAAACAGTGCAAACAGTGAGAGACTTTATTTTCTTGGGCTCCAAAATCAC
Source organism: Bos taurus (assembly GCF_002263795.3). Taxonomy (NCBI): domain Eukaryota; kingdom Metazoa; phylum Chordata; class Mammalia; order Artiodactyla; family Bovidae; genus Bos; species Bos taurus. The sequence continues at coordinate 27,194,016 of NC_037337.1, forward strand.
TGTAGATGGTGACTGCAGCCATGAAATTAAAAGATGCTTGCTCCTTGGAAGAAAAGCTATGACCAACTTAGACAGCATCTTAAAAAGCAGAGGCATTGCATTGCAACAAAGGTCTGTCTAGTCAAGCTATGGTTTTCCAGTAGTCATGTATGGATGTGAGAAAATCACTGCAGATGGTGACTGCAGCCATGAAATTAAAAGACGCTTACTACTTGGAAGAAAAGTTATGACCAACCTAGATAGCATATTGAAACGTAGAGACATTTCTTTGCCAACAAAGGTCCATCTAGTCAAGGCTATGGTTTTTCCAGTGGTCATGTATGGATGCGAGAGTTGGACTGTGAAGAAAGCTGAGCACCAAAGAATTGATGCTTTTGAACTGTGGTGTTGGAGAAGACTCTTGAGAGTCCCTTGGACTGCAAGGAGATCCAACCAGTCCATTCTGAAGGAGATCAGCCTTGGGATTTCTTTGGAAGGAATGATGCTAAAGCTGAAACTCCTGTACTTTGGCCACCTCATGCGAAGAGTTGACTTGTTGGAAAAGACTCTGATGCTGGGAGGGATTGTGGGCAGGAGGAAAAGTGGATGACAGAGGATGAGATAGCTGGATGGCATCACCGACTCGAGGCACCTGAGTTTGAGTGAACTCTGGGAGATGGTGATTGACAGGGAGGCCTGTTGTGCTGTGATTCAAGGGGTTGCAAAGAGTTGGACACAACTGAGCGACTGTACTGAACACTAAAATACAGCATGGTTCATGACTTTAATTACTAAGATTGTCTAAAATTATCAATTTTTACCAGCAGTAATATGAAGTCTCTGTTATGAGGACTAGTTAGATCATCTAGTTAATTTTAAGTATTGTGGCAAACATTAGGAAGCAAGGTCCCTGATTATGTCTATAGTTATGAAAAAATAATATTTAAAAAAGTCTTTGGTGGCAATAAAGATTGTAATGTACCCCAAGACAGGAATTTTTCTTCTCACGTGTTTTTGTGCATATTTAAAATTTTTTTTTTTTTAAAAGAGAACTTTCTTTTATCCGTTGTCTACTTGAATATGTGATTTTCAGAATATACATTTTTATACGTCTCTATCCTTTCATATTCATTTATTTTCCTAATACAGTCTTTTCATGTATTCAGTTCAGTTAAGTCGCTCAGTTGTGTCCGACTCTTTGCGACCCCATGAACCACAGCACGCCAGGCCTCTCTGTCCATCACCAACTCCTGGAGTCCACCCAAACCAATATCTATCAAGTTGGTGATGCCATCCAACCATTTCATCCTCTGTTGTCCCCTTCTCTTCTGCCCTCAATCTTTCCCAGCATCAGGGTCTTTTCAAATGAATCAGCTCTTCGCATCAGGTGGCCAAAGTATTGGAGCTTCAGCTTCAATATCAGTCCTTCCGATGAACACCCAGGACTGATCTCCTTTAGAATGGACTGGTTGGATCTCCTTGCAGTCCAAGGGACTCTCAAGAGTCTTCTCCAACACCACAGTTCAAAAGCATCAGTTCTTCGGCATTCAGCTTTCTTCACAGTCCAACTCTCACATCCATACATGACCACTGGAAAAACCATAGCCTTGACTAGATGGACCTTTGTTGACAAAGTAATGTCTCTGCTTTTTAATATGCTTTCTAGGTTGGTCATAACTTTCCTTCCAAGGAGTAAGCGTCTTTTAATTTCATGGCTGCATTTGCATGTATTGGTATCCTTAATTTCCCCTTCCTCTTTATCTATTATTTTTATCTTCATAGCTTTGTATATCTCTTTATTACTTTACTTTTCCCTTTTGTCATTCCTCCTACCTCTTTTTTTCTGAACTGATTATAAATTAGAACGAAATATGTTTGATTATGCATTGTTTTTATTTTTAAAATATGTGGTTAGTATTTTAATTTTTTAAATAGAAAATCTGTGTCTTTAAAACAAAATCAAATCTACTAAAGTTTAAATTATGTTGTCTTCTGCATGATTCCTAATTATTTTTCTTCTGCTTAATAACATTAAATTTAAAAATAAATAGCTCTGCATCATTGATGTGCATGCTCAGTCACTCAGTTATGTCTGACTGTGTGGTCCCATGGGCTGTAGCCCACCAGGGTCCTCTGTCCATGGAATTTTCCAGGCAAGAATACTGGAGTGGGTTCCCATTTACTCCTCCAGGGCATCTTCCTGACCTAGGAATTGAACCCGTGTCTTCTGCATAGGCGGGGATTCTTTACCATTGTGCCACCTGGGAAACCCCATCATTGCTTTAGCAAAACTTAAAATGAAAAACAGCAAATATGAAGACCAAATAGGTTCTATATGGAGGACATCTCCTCTGAGCTTTTAATCAGTCCTACAACATGCAGTTCTTTTTCTTTAGAAGGATTATTCAAAGGAGGCTTTGTGACCATCATTTATTTTCTCCTTGCATATCCCTTTGTCACCAGAAGTTATCTTGAGTCTAACATAGTTACTATCTACTTGACCACATTATTTTCTTTCTTGATATACCTTGGATTTTCTGTCACTTATACTACTTTTCTCTTTTTTGAATTACAGTATAAAATATAAACCTCCCTTGACTTTCTATTCATTCAGACCTAATAAATATTCTCATCATTCCATCATTTCTGTCACTGATGGAATGTTAATTTTAGATTCCAATAGAAAGGCCATGTCGCTTTAACTGATATTTGAGTATTTGCACCTAGCATATCTCTAATATTTCGATCTCGTTGGCATTCTAAAAATTCCCTTTAAAAGAGTTCTAATTTGGTTAGCCTTAGAATTCCCAGAGTGCATTCGCTGTTGCATCACAAACTGGTTGTTTTCAAATGTTAAGAGGTCTGTCTTCGAGAGAAGAGATATTTAATAACAAAGATGGAAATAAACAGTTATTGTCCCTTCTGTTAAGAGGTGGAGCTTGCTGTGTGACAGCAATGTTGGATTGCTAGAGAGGTAAATATATTTGTCAATCTTCATATTATAAGGAACAGGAAGAAGGAATAAATGGAAACATTTTACAGCTTTTCTGGTGGGACATCTGCTGTCTCATAATGCAATGGTGAGCTGTTATAGCAAAAACAAACTTTTTTATTATTTGAAATCTGAATTCAATAATACAGTAACATCTTTTATCTGTTCTTAATGATATAACTCTTGTTCCTCTGAATATTTAGAATTACTTTATTGAGAATACATAAAACTTTTATTAAGATACCAGTTTTCTTGGTCTTAAATTTATATATCATATTACTAGAGAAAGAAGTGAGGGATATTAGATGGTAATCAATACGATCTGTTAAGGAGTCAATAGAAGAACATAAGTGCATGATAGGAAAGCCAAGCACAGTGGAAAAATCTGCAACCTTTAACCTTTAATACTTAAAGTTTTCTCTTATGTTCTAAAGACAGTCTTGATATCTGAAACAGTATGAAATAACCAATTGTATAATAGAGTGCAAGGTGCACATAACTTAGGAATAAGTACAGAGAGATTCCTGACTTACTTTTCTAGCAGCAGGTTTTATTATACACAGAAAAAAATGATAAATATTTAAGCCAATGAATGCTAGGGAAAAAGGAAGGAAGGAACAAACGAAAGGAGGGAAAGAGGAAGGGAGAAAGAAAAAAAGAAAGGAAGGAAAGAACAGAACAGAAAGGTTAATTTGGATTGTGCCATTTGTAAATGTTTGTGCTTCAGTTTGCTTAGGGAATCAATTCATGTGTTTGTGCATGTGTGCGTGTGCATATGTGCATTTGTATACATATCCGTGTGTCTATGTGATGTAAACTGCCTCTTTAATAATTCCAGATTTTAGCTATATACAAAAACATCTGCTATTAGTTAATCTATTTGGGTTTAGACACACAAAATCAGATATTTTTACATTTCGAATAGATATATATTACAGTGCAGTATTATCATCTAGTTCAAGTCTTCAAGTTCTGAAAATGTTCCATCCTAAAAATAAACAACTTTTTAGCATGTACAAGCAACATGTGTATTTTATTTGTACATTTTTGTATTCATTTTCGTTATGACACTTTCAAAAATAGAATTACAAAGAATGGGATATAATCATATATACATAGAAATTCTACCGTTATTGTTTTTGTGTAGAATGGGGAAATTTCTGCTCTACCCATCTTGAGTTCTTGTGGTTGGACTAATAATAAAATTTACGCAAGGCAATTTAATCACAAGCATAGAGGTCTTATAGAAATGAGATTTAAACAACTGGCCAAAGTAGGTGCTTTAATACTTTTTAGATGAAAAAACTGGAACTTTGTAACAGATAGGACAAAGAAATTTAGGCTTTAGATGGTCAATTAGCAAAGAATCTAAATGGAGTCTGGGTTTGGGGTAGAAAAATAAAAATAACAAGATTTGTTTATATGAGCTTCTGGCTTGAATTCCCTGTCTCTAGGACAAGGGTGTCCTTTTACCCCAAGAGCAGGTGGTGCCATGAAGAGATTTTTTCCTGCTTTCAGGGAGACAGAAAGAAGGATCAGAGTGTCTCCCTTGCATTGACCATTTCTTAACTAACTTTAATTCAAAATAATCAGTATGCCATTGAGGCACATTTGAGGTGGCCTACACTGGGTCTTCAAATTTTCATACCAATAAATTATCCTGTACACTGGATAAGTACACTGCCAATTTAGAGACAACTGTACAGATAAGCCACAGATCTCAGTTTCTCCAGAACAACCAGGATTCTTTTTATTTAGACCAGGATGATGGGTTAATATTCTATAGAGAAAAAGGAAATATTTTAAGTAAGCAGGTTTTAAAAAATGTTTTAGGCAAACATTCCCTAAGGTATAATTTACATACAGTAAATATATTAATTTTTGTATAGTTTAATAGTTCAATAAATTTTGAAAAAAAATACACTTGTAACCATTACAGATGAGATATGGAATGTTTCTTGCCTTAAAAAACTCTGCCATTCCTTTTTGCTGTCAATTTCCATCTTACCACCTTCCCCCTATTCAAATAAAAATTTGAAGAATTTAAAAAAATTCATATGCCTCATGTGAATCATAACAAATGCAGGGCAGGACAGAGTGCTGCATGAGAGAGCAGTTAACAGGAGAACAGGACAGAAGCAGAACAGTGTGGCTTCAAGATTTGGGTGTTGGCACTTAATGATTTATAGAAGAATAAAGGGTGGAAGTGGCTTCCCCAGTGCTCATGGGTAAAGAATCCACCTGCAGTGCAGGAGACGTGGGTTCAATCCCTGGGTGAGGGAAGATTCCCTGGAGTAGGTCATGGCAACCCACTCCAGCATTCTTGCCTGGAGAATCACACGGACAGAGGAGCCTGGCAGGCTACAGTCCATAGGTTACAAAGAGTTAGACACGACTGAAGCAGTAGCATGCACTCAGGTAAAGAGTAGAAGAGATTTCTTCATTTGTGGGAGAGTAATGGTATAACATTGAAGAAGGCAATGGCACCCCACTTCAGTACTCTTGCCTGGAAAATTCCATGGATGGAGAAGCCTTCCATGCAGTCCATGGGGTTGCTGAGGGTCGGACCCGACTGAGCGACTTCACTTTCACTTTTCTCTTTCATTCATTGGAGAAGGAAATGGCAACCCACTCCAGTGTTCTTGCCTGGAGGATCCCAGGGATGGGGGAGCCTGGTGGGCTGCCGTCTATGGGATTGCACAGAGTCGGACACGACTGAAGTGACTTAGCAGCAGCAACAGCAGCAATGGTATAACATAGATGTAGAATTCACAGTTTTTAGTGGGAGAAGAACTGGAAATAAATTCTCTACTCTCCAATGCACTATAGGCACAGGAGATGAAGATAGAAAATAGCACAGCGGTGACAGAATTCATTCTCCTTGGTCTGACCCAGTCTCAAAATATTCAGCTCCTGGTCTTTGTCCTGATCTTAATTTTCTACCTCATCATCCTCCCTGGAAATTTCCTCATCATCCTCACCATCAGGTCAGACCCTGGCCTCACAGCCCCCCTCTACTTCTTCCTGGGCAACCTGGCCTTCCTGGATGCATCCTACTCCTTCATTGTGGCTCCCAGGATGCTGGTGGACTTCCTCTCTGAGAAGAAGGTGATCTCCTATAGAGGCTGCATCACTCAGCTCTTCTTCTTGCACTTCCTTGGAGGAGGGGAGGGATTACTCCTTGTCGTGATGGCCTTTGACCGCTACATTGCCATCTGTCGTCCTTTACACTATTCGACTGTCATGAACCCTAGAACCTGCTATGCCTTGCTGTTGGTTCTGTGGCTCGGCGGCTTTGTTCATTCCATTATCCAAGTGGCCCTCATCCTCCGCTTGCCCTTCTGTGGTCCAAACCGACTGGACAACTTCTTCTGTGATGTGCCGCAGGTCATCAAGCTGGCCTGCACTGACACCTTTGTGGTGGAGCTGCTGATGGTCTTCAACAGTGGCCTGCTCACCCTGCTGTGCTTTCTGGGCCTGCTGGCCTCCTATGCAATCATCCTCTGCCGTATAAGCGGGTCTGCTTCTGAAGGGAAGAGCAAGGCGCTGTCCACATGCACCACTCATGTCATCATTATACTTCTCATGTTTGGGCCTGCCATCTTTATCTACACTCGTCCCTTCACAGCCTTATCAGCAGACAAGGTGGTTTCCTTTTTCCACACAGTGATCTTTCCTTTGATGAATCCTGTGATTTATACCCTTCGCAACCAGGAAGTGAAAGCTTCCATGAGGAGGATATTGAGCCGGCATGTGTTTTTCTGAATAGGTTTTATAATATGAAGTTATGAACGGGAAATCTGGCTGCAAATTTTTCATTCATTTAACAAATACTGCTTTTCATTGAGTGCCTTCCATTTTTCATATACTACTATAACTATTGGGACTTCCCTGGTGGCTCCGATGGTAAAAGTGTCTGCCTACAATGTGGGAGACCTGGGTTTGATCCCTCAGTCAGGAAGATCCCCTGGAGAAGGAAATAGCAACCCACTCCAGTACTCTTGCCTGGAAAATCCCATGGACAGAGGAGCCTGGTAGGCTACAGTCCATGGGGTCACAAAGAGTCGGACACAACTGAGAGACTTCACTTCACTTTATTGTAACTAGTGGGGGAAAGTTATGCATAACAAGAGAATACACTTTGTGTGTTTAAAGAACATAAAAGAAACACCAGAATGGTTGCAGTATAATGAATAAGTGTGAGAGATTTTAGGTGTTAATTTATATGTAAGGGTCAAATAACTAAGGTCTCTTGGGCTGAGATAAGAAGTTTTATTTTATTCTAATTGCAGTAAGAATTCATATTTAGTACTTTAAGCAAGAGAGTTGACTTATCTGAAATTGTTTCTTCTATGATTTAGAGGAATATCAGGTTTCTAGGCAGAGATCAATAACCAGAAAAACATAATTAAAAGCCAAATGTTATGCTGCAGACTTGTTTTGAGCAGCTTAAAAAGTTTGAAAAATTTTGAAAACATATATCTTCTTCCTCCCTCAAAGTTGGTAGATATATGAAAGGAAAATAATTGGTTTTATGGAAAAAGTACCATGCAAATATTTCACTTGATTGTTTTTCAGAGCTTCATGATCATTACTAATGAGCTATTACAAATTCTCCCTGGATATTAAAATCTGCTTTTAACTGATTTCAATCTGATTATGATAATGATACTTATTGGTATTGTAGATTCTGTTGGAGGTTACATAAACCACTCTAGTTATTTTCAGGATAGTGGGGTTTAATGTGGGAAATTAGGTACTTATAAAATTTTTTATGGAGTGGGAGACCATTATATGTGCTGGGCTTTAGATGTTTAAACATATATTAATAAAGAAGTAGAGAATCCAACAGCTTATATTGAGGTTAATTTTTTAAAAATTGACAGTATATGTGAGCTGCTGTCAGTAGAGATGGGCTTCCCTGGTGGCTCAGATGGCAAGGAATCTGCCTGCAATGCAGGAGACCCAGGTTTAATCCCTGGGTTGGAAAGATCCCCTGGAGGAGGGTATGGCAACCCATTCCAGCATTTTTGCCTGGAAAATCCCATGGACAGAGGAGCCTGGTGGGCTACAGTCTTTGGGGTCTCAAAGGGTTGGACACAAATGAGCGACTAAGGCTTACAGGATATTTGAACAATGCTATCTACAGATTTGACTTAGTTGCTATTTATAGACTACTGCACTCAACAATGACAAGCAAATGTTCTTCTCAAGTGCACCAGTCATTCTCAAAGATAGATCATAGGCAAGCCCATAAAAGTCTCACTGTATTTCATATAGAATACATGTTCTGACCACAATGAGCCTGAATTGGAAATGACTGAGAAGAGAAACATATTCCACAAATATGTGCAAATATATTCACATGCTTTTAATAACTTAATGTACACCAGAAATATTACAGGGGATATTAAAGATATTTTTCCTTTAATAATCTATCTTCTGAGAGTTTGATTATTTCTTATTTGATTATTTCTTGAATAACTGTTTGGCAGATACAGCAGATGAGCAACTGGGTCTGAAGCTTCCTTTGTGGGAAGATTTTAAAGTACAAATTAAATTTCTTTAGTAAATATACAGCAATTCAAGTTATCTGTTTCTTCTTGAGTTAGTTTTTGCAATTAATGGTCTTAGGATTTTGTGCATTCGAGCTAAGTTATCAAATTTATTGGCATGAAATTGCTCAGAATGTTCCATTAGCATTCTTTAAATTTCTGTAATATTCATAATAATTGTTTTTTTTAACTCCTGATATTATTAGTTTGTGTAATCTCTTTTTCCCCTTGAAAATGTGGCTAAATTTTTCTGAATTTTATTGTTCTTTACAAGGAACTAGCTTTTGGGTTCATTTATTTTTCTCAATTTAAGAAATTTATATATTTCTTTCTTTATCTATATTATTTAGTTTCTTCTTTCTTTGGATTTAATTTTATGTTTTTTTCCTAAATTTGGAGATTAAATTATTGATTTAAATTCTTTCTTACAGACCTTTTAAATAAAATCAGTTGCTGCTACAAATTTCCCTCTCAGCACTACTTTATCTACATATTGCATATTTTTTATGTTGTGTTCTCATTTGCATTCCATTAATAATATATTCTAATTTCAACTTTGATTTTCTTACTCGTGAGTTATTCAGAGTGTGTTTTTTCCTAAAGTTTTGAGAATATGCCTAATACATTTCTAGTTTAATTCTATTGTAGTCTAAGAACATATTTGATATGATCTCAGTTTTTAAAAGTTTGAAATTTGTCCTATGTCCCAGAATAAATCTATCAGATTAATACCTGTCCTGTTGAATGCCATCATAAGTTTTGAGTTTAAAACATAAGAGTGTACTTTTGAAAAATATTGAAAAATTCTCATGATATATCTACAGGACACAGCAATAATAGCTCAACATTGCTGCTGCTGCTGCTAAGTAATTTCAGTCATGTCTGATTCTGTGCGACCCCAATAGACGGCAGGCCACCAGGCTCCACCGTCCCTGGGATTCTCCAGGCAAGAACACTGGAGTGGGTTGCCATGTTCTTCCCCAATGCATGAAAGTGAAAAATGAAAGTGAAGTCGCCCAGTCGTGTCCAACTCTTAGTGACCCCATGGACTGTAGCCTACCAGGCTCCTCTGTCCATAGGATTTTCCAGGCAAGAGTACTGGAATGGGGTGCCATTGCCTTCTCCACAACATAGATGAGAAATTGTCAATTTTGTAAAACAGCATCTCATGGATTATCGCCTGAATTTCTTCCAATGAATTGTAAACTTAATCAAATATAATCTGTTAGAAATTACCCACTTTTCCAGTCTTGCCTGTTACTGTTTCAGCACAGGAAGGGAGTTTGATCCTTCAGTGATTTTGCACACTGTTCTCCTTTACCTCTTGCTGATGAACGTTTCAGTGAAGACTGAACCATAGTGCTTCCTGCTTCTTGATATATTTCCAACGCCCATACCAGTGTTTACTCCTCTTTGCTCTCATGATACTCTAGCTGTTCTTTTACAAAGATTTTACCATTATTTTATATGTGTCTGTGTTTAAAATTTCTATCTTCTTTGAAATTAGAGTTTGTACTATTAAATTTGTGTTTCATCACAATGACTTGCTCTGATAGATTCTCAATAATGGCTAGTAAGAACTGAATGAGTAATGCATGCATTATGATTTCTTATTGTACAAAGCTAACTTGAAAAATTTTAAATAGGAACCAATATAGAGTTTTACTTAATGTGATTATGTTAATAATAATAATAATTTTAAAAACTGACTTTGTGGTAGAAAGGAATTGATGAAACATATATAACACCTGATAAGAACAGCCAGCTCATTAGAAAAGACCCTGATGCTGGAAAGATTGAAGGCAAAAGAGGGTGTCAGAGGATGAGATGGTTAGATAGCATCATCAACTCAAAGGACATGAATCTGAGCAAATTCTGAGGATAGTGGAGATGGTGCTCCATTATCTCCCAGAGTACTATCTCTGGGAGATAGTGGAGGACAGGGAGGCCTGGTGTGTGGCAGTCTGTGGGTTCGCAGGGTCAGACATGACTTAGTGACTGAACAATAGCAATATATACAATAAAAATAAAGGTCGAGAATGTACATAAAGTATTTTCTCCACATTTTTGGTACATACTTAAACTTTTTTGTCTAAATATAAGGACATATTATATATGTTATTTTTTAAATTGCTTTTTAAAAAATATTCTGGAACCTATATTATGCATGAATGTATATGTTATACATACATATTATACTTTAAATGCCTGTATTAAGTTGTATGCAGCTATTAAAATTTATTTAAACAAACCCTACTTTTGCATATTTATCACTTTTTTAAATTAATATAGAGAAAAGACTGTATAATGACATTAGTTTTTATACGCATAATGCTTTGGGGAAGATGCACAAGAGTAATAGCTATTTCCTATTGTGAAGTTTGTGTTGGGGGATAAAAAATGGGAAGGAATTTTCTCTCTGTATAAATTTTTTCACTCTCTTGGCACTTTGACCCCTTTTCTATTCCTCAACACACCAGATGTTCCTTACTTTTTAAATTGGAAAAGAGAAGACTACTAGCCTTTTCAGAAAAAGGTGGATATTATTGCTTGATATACAGATCTTTCTTTTTGATGACCACTTACTGGAATGGCTTCTTTTAGACACTCAGCTTTTACTTTAATGAAACCTCCTCAGAAAGATCCTCTCTGACCATCCTTTCTAAAACACCAATCTCTTTCCCAAGCTCTCTCCAACTCACACTGTACTATATTTCCTTTCTAACATTCATTACTATCTGATGTTTTCTTTCCTGCTTGCTTGCTTATTGTCTGTCTCCCTGAATTAGAATGTAAAATTCTAAAGGAAAGGACTTTTCTCTTGTCTGTACTGTACTGTTGACACAATACTTCCAGGCTCAGGGGAGACACCCAATAAGTTAATTGAGTTCAGTGCAAAAATCTAAGGATGTGTCAAAAAACTCAGTAATAGAGATAAATAATATCAATATTTTTTAAAATAAAAAGATCCCATTTTAAAAAGCCTCTAAGAACTAGCTTAGACCTTCATATTAATTTTGTCTTACATATTGGGATGAAGGTTAAGAAGTGAAACTCTCACTGTTTGCAGATGACATGATCCTCTACATAGAAAACCCTAAAGACTCCACCAGAAAATTACTAGAACTAATCAATGATTATAGTAAAGTTGCAGGATATAAAATCAACACACAGAAATCCCTTGCATTCCTATACACTAATAATGAGAAAACAGAAAGAGAAATGAAGGAAACAATTCCATTCACCATTGCAACAGAAAGAATAAAATACTTAGGAATATATCTACCTAAAGAAACAAATGACCTATATATAGAAAACTATAAAACACTGGTGAAAGAAATCAAAGAGGACACTAATAGATGGAGAAATATACCATGTTCATGGATTGGAAGAATCAATATAGTGAAAATGAGTATACTAACCAAAGCAATCTATAGATTCAATACAATCCCTATCAAGCTACCAACGGTATTCTTCACAGAGCTAGAACAAATAATTTCACAATTTGTATGGAAATACAAAAAACCTCGAATAGCCAAAGCGATCTTGAGAAAGAAGAATGGAACTGGAGGAATCAACCTACCTGACTTCAGGCTCTACTACAAAGCCACAGTCATCAAGACAGTATGGTACTGGCACAAAGACAGAAATATTGATCAATGGAACAAAATAGAAAGCCCAGAGATAAATGCATGCACATATGGACACCTTATCTTTGACAAAGGAGGCAAGAATATACAATAGATTAAAGACCATCTCTTTAACAAGCGGTGCTGGGAAAACTGGTCAACCACTTGTAAAAGAATGAAACCAGAACACTTTCTAACACCATACACAAAAATAAACTCAAAATGGATTAAAGATCTAAACGTAAGACCAGAGACTATAAAACTCCTGAGGAGAACATAGGCAAAACACTCCCCGACATACATCACAGCAGGATCCTCTATGACCCATCTCCCAGAATATTGGAAATAAAAGCAAAAATAAACAAATGGGACCTAATTAAACTTAAAAGCTTCTGCACAACAAAGGAAACTAAGCAAGGTGAAAAGACAGTCTTCAGAATGGGAGAAAATAATAGTAAATGAAGCAACTGACAAACAACTAATCTCAAAAATATATAAGCAACTCCTACAGCTCAATTCCAGAAAAATAAATGACCCAATCAAAAAATGGGCCAAAGAACTAAATAGACATTTCTCCAAAGAAGACATACAGATGGCTAAGAAACACAGGAAAAGATGCTCAACATCACTCATTATCAGAGAAATGCAAATCAAAACCACTATGAGGTACCATTTCACGCCAGTCAGAATGGCTGCGATCCAAAAGTCTACAAGCAATAAATGCTGGAGAGAGTGTGGAGAAAAGGGAACCCTCTTACACTGTTGGTGGGAATGCAAACTAGTACAGCCACTATAGAGAACAGTGTGGAGATTCCTTAAAAAACTGGAAATAGAACTGCCTTATGATCCAGCAATCCCACTGCTGGGCATACACACTAAGGAAACCAGAAGGGAAAGAGACACGTGTACCCCAATGTTCATCGCAGCACTGTTTATAATAGCCAGGACATGGAAGCAACCTAGATGTCCATCAGCAGATGAATGGATAAGAAAGCTGTGGTACATATACACAATGGAATATTACTCAGCCATTAAAAAGAATACATTTGAATCAGTTCTAATGAGGTGGGTGAAACTGGAGCCTATTATACAGAGTGAAGTAAGCCAGAAAGAAAAACACCAATACAGTTACTAACGCATATATATGGAATTTAGAAAGATGGTAACAATAACCCTGTATATGAGACAGCAAGAGAGACACTGATGTACAGAACAGTCTTTTGGACTCTGTGGGAGAGGGAGAGGGTGGGATGATTTGGGAGAATGGCATTGAAATACGTATAATATCATATATGGAACGAGTCGCCAGTCCAGGTTCGATACACGATACTGGATGCTTGGGGCTGGTGCACTGGGACGACCCAGAGGGATGGTATGGGGAGGGAGGAGGGAGGAGGGTTCAGGATGCGGAACACATGTATACCTGTGGCGGGTTCATTTTGATATTTGGCAAAACTACTACAATAGTGTAAAGTTTAAAAATAAAATAAAATTAAAAAAAAAAGAAGTGAGGAAAGCCTCAGATTATGTTTATAATTATGGAAAACATCACAATTTTCAAAGTCAAAGTCTTTCGGGAGGCAGAACTCTAACCTACTTCAAGGTGGGGCTCTTACTCCACTGAAGTGCATATCTAACCCTGTGTATTTTCTTTTTCCTATATACAGGCCTCTTTATCACTGGTTTCCTTTTGTAGTTTGTGGATTTGTGGAACGTGTATTACAGACCAGTGTCTCTCTGTCTCTTGACCTTTGAAAATTTTATAATTGTCTTTCCATTTATGTCTCCATGAGTCTTTCTTTTCCCTGTTTTATTGTTCAGTTTTGGTCATTCTAACCTTGTACTTCTTTATCTTTTCTCTCTTCTCTTTTTTAATTTCTCGCACTATGTCCTTGAGATGAAAACAGATTAGAACAAATACATATTTGATTATGAATTTTATTTAGTTTACAAAAATGTGTGTTTAGTGATTTGGTTTTGAAGTGACACACAAACTCAGATTTCCTTTTAAAGCAAAACAATGAATACAACAATGAGATATAACAAGACTAAATTACGTTGTATTTAATTACTCTGAATTTTAATTAATTTTTTATTTTAGTAATAGTCAATGAAAAAAAAAACAATACCTCTCCACTCCTTGTTTTCGCTGAGGAAAGAAAAAGTGAGTAAACAACAAATACCAAGATCAGGATACATTTTTTCATATCCTATTTAGGAGGTCACTCATCTTTGAGGAAGTGATACATTTTACACCACACAGTTCTTTTTGCCAAGAAGTACTAGGCTTTGAATATATTCATGAGCATTGTTCATATTCTGTCTGCTATGTCTACATCCCCAGGAACCAGCAACATGCTGAATCTTACATACTCATTACTGACTTAACCACATTATTTGCTTTTAGGGTCAGACTGATGGTGAAGATAGAGGAATGAGTAATGCATATGCCTTGAGGGCAAAATCTAAGGGAGTGACAAAAATTTAGTAATAAACAATATTCTAATCAAATTTTTGAAGTGGGGTCGATTGACAATATTTTATTAGTTTCAAGTGTATAGCATACTGATTCAGATACACACCATTAAAAGTTATTTCAAGATAATGGCTATAATTCCCTGTGCTATACCATATATCCTGTTGCTAATTTATTTTATACATATGAGTTTGTATCTTCTAATCCCACACCCCTAATCTGCCCTGTCCCTATGATATCCACTAGTTTGTGCTCTATATTTGTGAGTCTGTTTCTGTTTAGCATAAACATTCATTAGTAGTTAACATTCTACATATAAATTATATGATACAGTATTTGTCTGACATTTCACTAAGCATAATATTCTCTAGGTCTACTTGATATTGTAAAAAAACAAAATTAATTTTACAAAACTATGATAAACAAAATAAACACTAAATTTTAAATAAATGCTGGGTTAGTAATATTGCCATTTTGAGCCATATTGGAACCTGAGATAAAAGGAAACATTTGTAATGTTAGAGTCTTTATTTTGAAAAGTTGATATTCATAATTTTTACATTAACTCTGACTTTTAAACATTGCACTAAATTTTTATTTACCTTGATTACTAGGGGTTTTGGTATCAGGGTAAATTTTGCATCTGAGGCAATAATTCACATGTCTCATCCTCAACCTGATTCTGCTTGCTTCCTTGGTATACATATCAACAATCTCTCATCATTTATTTACACTTTTTTATCTTTTTGATTTTATTATAAGATGTAAATAAACTTTTCTTAACTTTCTGTTTACTTTTGACCTAATAGACTTCCAAACAAAGTTGTACTATTTCAGTCACTGATAGGATTTTGGTATCAGAATTCAGGATTAACTCCCTGGGGCAGTAGATGACATATTCTAAAATATTTGCCCTTTACAAAGCTCTGGTATTTTCCTTGCCAAATTCAGTTGACAATCTAATCACTCCCTTTGGAAATAGTCAGCAGGGTTGTGGCAGTCTCAAATCTCCAAAGCGCTTTCTCCATTGCATCATAAAGAGAGGAGATTTCAAAATCTAATGTTCTCTATGTGATGACAAATATTTATGAACAATGACAAGGATGGTCAGTTAATGTTTCATGGGAATGGGGAGGAAGGCAACATCATGAGAGTTATGTAAAACTTGGAGATTCAGATTTCTGAAGTTTGGGAGCTATTCATATTTTTGAGAAACAAGGAGAGGACAGTAGAAAAATACTGTAACTGTTCTGCTGGTTCATTGGCTGCCTTGAAATGCAATGGACTAAAGGTCAGAGTTTAAGCAGGAATATTCAGAGGCTTAGGTCTAAATTCATGACTGTGGCATTTTCTACCCTCTCCCCAATAGATTTCCATTTATTTTTGATAATTGAAAGAATTACTGTAATGGTGGACAAACACTTTCATTCTATTTCCATAATTATGTGAAATGATCAATAGCTTTCAGAGTTGACATCTCATTTAAAACCAAGAAGCATGTAAATGACTGATATATTTTCTTTTCTTTTTACAGTACAGATGAAGAAGATGCAAAGAGGGTAGGCCAAGTGTTCCAGAGAAAAGCTTCACAGATTTTATGTTTTGCATTCACAGATTTTATGTTTTGCAGAACATTAGCCCAGATCTTATTTTCCATACTCAACATATTTGAGAAATTCCTGTGTTTCCTGTGATTCTGTTATTTATCAAAACAGGGTTTTTGATGGTTAGATAGAAAGTTGTGAAACAGAATAGTTTCCTGTAAAAACAGGAATTTTATATGAAGTCTTTTTCACCTCCACAGTTTCTTATCTCTATTTAATCACTCAGATTTGTGCAGCTACCATCACCCAGAGTTCATCTTAAAGACATTTACAGAGGCTCTAGTGGCAATGTGTCCGTTCATTAGAGGTACCATTTAATGTCTAAATATTTTCCAGGTTTTTAGCTCTTCTTTAAACTTACTTAAATGAGCTATTACTACCATCATCAGCTCAATTTGATCCTGATATAACCCTTGTCAGAGTCAACTCATTATTCTATTTCTTGAATGAAAATTCAGATTTCTGAAATCTAAGTGACTTGTCCAGGGTCAAGAGTTAATGAATTGCTGAGGCGAGTCATCATAATCAGATAAAATGATTCCAAATCAAATTCAGTTAGGACATTGTCTAGAAAGTTAGCATTTGAAGGATATTTATAGATAATTTATAATCTATCTGTTCTATTGATGAGGGAATTCCTTATTGAAGGTGCATTCATTTGTTTGATGGTTTATATATTCATTATTAGCATAAGTATCAATTAAACATTTGATCATGTCGCCTAAGCGACATTTTTCAGAATATGTAAACTTGTTAATACATGTTTAAATAATTTACAAGCTTCAATTAATATGATGACAGATGTTGTACTCAAAGCTTTGGAAAAATTGTTAAATATATTCATTTCATTAGAGAGATAGTAATGAGATTTATTTTTCTTAAGAAAGATAATCAACTCATTTTATCAGGTTCATTTACATGCAGAAAAAAATGAGGAAATGGATAGCAGTTAATGAATGGTTAAGGTTTTGTAAATTGAAAAGAAATGTCTTCATTCAAGAGAAAATGGTTAGTTCAGTTCAGTCACTTAGTCATGTCCGACTCTTTGCGACCCCATGGACTGCAGCATGCCAGTCTTCTCTGTCCATCACCAACTCCTGTGGTTTACTCAAACTCATGTCCATTTAGTCGGTGATGCCATCCAACCTTCTCATCCTCTGTCATCCCCTTCTCCTCCTGCCCTCAATCTTTCCCAGCATCGGGGTCTTTTCAAATGAGTCAGTTATTCGTATCAGGTGGTCAAAGTATTGGAGTTTCAGCATCAGTCCTTCCAATGAGTATTCAGGAATGATTTCCTTTAAGATGGACTAGTTGGATCTCTTTGTAGTCCAAGGGACTCTCAAGTGTAGTTCTCCAACACTACAGTTCAAAAGCATCAAATCTTTGGTGCTCAGCTCTCTTTATAGTCCAACTCTCACATCCATACACAACTACTGGAAAAACCATAGCCTTGACTAGACAGACCTTTGTTGGCAAAATAATGTCTCTGCTTTTTAATATGCCATCTAGGTTGGTCATAACTTTTCTTTCAAGGAGTAAGAGTCTTTTAATTTTATGGCTGGAGTCACCACCTGCAGTGATCTTAGAGCTAAAAAAAAAAAAATCTGCCACTGTTTCCACTGTTTCCCCATCTATTTGCCATGAAGTGATGGAACTGGATTCCACAATCTTAGTTTTCTGAATGTTGAGCTTTAAGCCAACTTTTTCACTCTCCTCTTTCACTTTCATCAAGAGGCTTTTTAGTTCTTCTCTTTCTGCCATAAGTGTGGTGCATATCTGAGGTTATTGATATTTCTCCCTGAAATCTGGGAAAATGGTTAGTATTCCATACTGAATTAGTCTTTTGTAGACCAAATGTTTAGAATGGAAGATGATGGAAAGCATACACATTGCTCATTCTTGCTTGAAAGGAAACAACAGTAATGCTCTTTAAAATAAAATAGCCAGACAGGCATGACACATAAAGGAGTAACAATGAACATGAGAAGTGGAGACAGTGAAAACCTTTCAGGGTGAAAGGATCTGAATAAAAGAATGGAAGAAAGAAGAGAAAATGATAAAGAGTGAGATTTAAAGAAAGCAAAATAAAAAGTCAAGAAAATTAGGAGCAAATGAGAGACAATAAATTAATAGGGGAAAAACAAACTGCAATTGGGCTCATAAAATAAATTAGGAAATGAAAGATTTCTTGATAAATAAAAAGGGAGAGAAAGAGAAAAGAGAGAAAATGAGAAAGGAAGCATGAAGAAATGTTCAGAGATGGGGAATGTCTAGCTCCAGGAGCTGGTCTGACCACAGTTTGCCCTCAAGGCAGGTACAGTGTTGCCTGATGATGCTTGTATCTCTGCCCAAAGAGTGAAGGAGGCTGTCTTCCTGGCCTTCCTATTCCTCTACCGTATCATCACTGCCAGAGTCAGATGCATCTCTTAATTAGCTGAAGGGCTAAAGAAGATTAAGGATATAGTGGTGAGAATTTAGATTTCTCTTTCAGCCTCTTCCTTTTTTATTATTTAAAATATATTTTTTTCAAGATTCTTGTGCTCTTTTTTCAAAATAACTTTATTTATTTATTTATTTTTGGCTGTGTTAAGTCTTCATTGCTATGTGGGCTTTTCTCTAGCTTCAGCAAGTAGGGTCTACCCTGCTTGAATTGAGGGAGGTACATGGGCTTCTCACAATGGTGACTTTTCCTGTTGTGGAGTATAGGCTCTAGGGTATTTGGGCTTCAGTAGTCGTGGTGTGTAGGTTCAGGAGTTGTGGTACTTGGCTCTAGAGCACAGGCTCAGTAGTTGTTCATGGGCTTAGATACCCAGCAGCATGTTGAGCCAGAGATCAAACTCATGTCTCCTGCATTGGTAGACAGATTCTTTACCACTGAGCCACCAGGGACATCCTCAGCCTGGCAACAGTTTTCCCACTAATGTGGCTAACATATAATTTTTTATTCTGATGATGGTCATAATTTGTATGTATTTTTTTGGAAATGTATTTTATTTTACTTAGAGAAATGTTCACCTGATACATAGTCTTTGGATTGATGCGAAGCACCATTTTGGAATCACAGTCAGGGAAATACATAGACAAGAACAGGATATGGGAAGAGAATGGATCAAGTATGTCAGGTAGCATGGAATCCTTTTGTTGGAAAACAGTGAAAAAACAGAGATGACAAGAAATAGGCAGAGTGGGAGAGCCTATAACTCTCAATTATAAAAACATTCAGAAATCTTCTCATGTCTTAGGGATATCATCCAACGCTGACACATCATGAAATGACACATCACTCACATCAACTCTGAGTGAGCTTGTGGGATGCAGTGAACCTAAGAGGAAATAGAGGGAACTCTTCACCTGCATTCCTGGGTTTCTCGGGTGTATTTTTATTTACAGGTGATGGAATGAATATTGAGATAAGTGTCTGTGGAAGTAGAGACAAGTTAAGAAGTAAGCAGAGAGGCTAACTGGAGGCCCTACAAGATA
Organism: Bos taurus; assembly: GCF_002263795.3. Taxonomy (NCBI): domain Eukaryota; kingdom Metazoa; phylum Chordata; class Mammalia; order Artiodactyla; family Bovidae; genus Bos; species Bos taurus. The sequence goes on from NC_037337.1 coordinate 27,213,731, forward strand.
TTTTTTTATTACAATTTTGTGTAAGTCTCACTTTGCCTCTGAGCGTGTGTGTGTGTGTGTGCATGCATGCATACATGCAGTGTTTCTATGCATATATATGCTGACATTTTAAAGGAAGATTTTCAAAAATTCCATCTGTGGATGGTAGTACCTGTATATTAGTCATTCCATTCAGTTCTTGAGACATGTAAAGCAGATATTTTAATATTTCTTAAAATATGTACCATAACAAACCACTGTACATATTGTTTCGTTTTCTTTTTTTTTTCCTTTCTATTACGTTCCTCTTATTTTTCATTCATACTTCTCTCTTTGTGTCTTTCTTTCCTAGTGACTAAGTCACTAGCATTTTGTCAAGGTTTTTGTGTCTCTTTGTACATGTTCCAAAAAATTACTTAAGACATATTGTTTATAACTAACGTGGTAAGTTTGTCAGATATTTTTACCTAGAGAACAGTCCAAGTCTAGATGTAAGAAATTGTAATAACAATAAACTCTGCTTCTTTATGTACTGCAGGCAGAGACAATGGAGAGAGAGAACAGTACTGTGGTAACTGAATTTATCCTTGCTGGTCTGACCCAGTCTCAAGATGTTCAGCTCCTGGTCTTCACACTGGTCTTAATTTTCTACCTCATCATCCTCCCTGGAAATTTCCTCATCATCCTCACCATCAGGTCAGACCCCAGTCTCACGGCCCCCCTCTACTTCTTCCTGGGCAACCTGGCCTTCCTGGATGCATCCTACTCCTTCATTGTGGCTCCCAGGATGCTGGTGGACTTCCTCTCTGAGAAGAAGGTGATCTCCTATAGAGGCTGCATCACTCAGCTCTTCTTCTTGCACTTCCTTGGAGGAGGGGAGATGCTACTCCTAAATGTGATGGCCTTTGACCCGTACATTGCCATCTGTCGTCCTTTACACTATTCGACTGTCATGAACCCTAGAGCCTGCTATGCCTTGCTGTTGGCTCTGTGGCTTGGAGGCTTTGTTCATTCCATTATCCAAGTGGCCCTCATCCTCTGCTTGCCCTTCTGTGGTCCAAACCGACTGGACAACTTCTTCTGTGATGTGCCGCAGGTCATCAAGCTGGCCTGCACTGACACCTTTGTGGTGGAGCTGCTGATGGTCTTCAACAGTGGCCTGCTCACCCTGCTGTGCTTCCTGGGCCTTCTGGCCTCCTATGCAGTCATCCTCTGCCGTGTACATGGCTCCTCCTCTGAGGGGAAGAGCAAGGCGCTGTCCATGTGCACCACTCATGTCATCATTATACTTCTCATGTTTGGGCCTGCCATCTTTATCTACACTCGTCCCTTCACAGCCTTATCAGCAGACAAAGTGGTTTCCTTTTTCCACACAGTGATCTTTCCTTTGATGAATCCTGTGATTTATACCCTTCGCAACCAGGAAGTAAAAGCTTCCATGAGGAAGATATTGAGTCAACACATGGTTTGTTGAATGGACTTTATAATAAGAAGTCTTGAAGGGGAAATTCTGGCTGAAAATCATTCACTTATTTAAAAAATATCCACGTGTATACCTGTGGTGGATTCATGTTGATGTATGGCAAAACCAATACAATGTTGTAAAGTTAAAAAATAAAATAAAATATTAAAAAAAAGAAAAGTAAAAAAAAAATATTGTTTTTCATTGAGTGCTTCCCATTGCCAGGTACCATTGTTGTCAATATGGGAAAGTTATGATAACAAGAAAACAAACATGCTATCTTATTCAAGAACATAAAGGAAACACCAGCCTGGTTGGAGTAAGGAATAAGTATGAGAGATTTAGTTCTTAAGTTATATATGGCTAGAGTGTCATATAAATAATGCTTTTTATACCAAAATAAAAAGTTTTATTCTATTCTATTTGAAGTAAGAATTCATCTTAATATTTTAAGCAGGTGAGTGATTCATTCACAATTGTTCTTTTATTATTTAGAACAACGTTATCAAGATTCTGGGCAAAGACCAGTAAGGACAATGAATCTTCACAAGTCATATGTTATGTTACAGTCCTATTTTGGACAATTTAAAAAGCCTGAGATTCTTGAAATACATATATTTTCCTCCTTCACCCAAATTTGGTAGCAGGGTAAGAAAACAAAATAACTGGTCTTATGGAAAAAAATGTCATGCAATTATTTCACTTAATTGTTTTCAGAGCTTCTTGATTACAATTAATGGAAAAAACTGAAAAGAAAAACAGCTACATTTGACATGTTAACAAATATATGTGTGGCCAAAAGGCAAAGAGTGATGAAAATCTGCCCACTCCATGTGGATGTGTGAGTTTGTTTCTGTATAATTACAGAGGTTTCCTCCTTAACTGAGGATGGTATAAAGGACCATCCATGCATAAAATTAAAGTAAAAAAGCTGTTAAGGAAATTTATATAAATGAGAAATTAATTCACTAAACACAAAAAATTAATAGGTGAATATGAAATAGAGGCCTGGTGTGCTGCAGTCCATGGGGTTGAAGAGTTGGACACAACTTGGAGACTGAACAACAACAACAATGAAATAGATAAAGAAGAAGAAAATATGGACAACTGAAATGAATCTTCAGTTAACAGGGAGAAATGGAAAGGATTATAAACATAAAAATAATTTTATTCTCAAAAACAAACCATGAGAATAAAGACCACTGATTAGCTTGTAGAAGAATGTTGTTCATGTATTATCAACAATAAGAAAAGTAGAAAATAGAAAATTGCCAGTCCAGGTTTGATGCATGATACAGGATGCTCAGGGCTGATGCACTGGGATGACCCAGAGGCATGGTATGGGGAGGGTGTGGGAGGGGAGTTCAGTATGGGGAACACATATACATCTGTGGTGGATTCATGTCAATGTATGGCAAAACCAATACAATATTGTAAAGTAATTAGCCTCCAATTAAAATAAATAAATTTATATTAAAAAATAAAAGTAGAAAATGATAATTACACTTTTCTATGAGGCCATCAGAGAGTGGATGAAGCAAAGAAGCCTTTGTGTTGAGCTCCAGAGAAAGGCAGAGCCTGTGTAGAAGAGCAGAGAGCTATGGTAGCTCCATAATTGTGGGCAAGTACCTAGTACGGATATGGGGATATGGTGGTGTGATCCTGACATGGACTGAGATATTTTGTAGAGGTGAGAGGAAAAATAAGGTGACCTTTTATGATACGTGGGATGTGGACAGATTAGCATCTGAGAAAGCTCCAAACACAAAAATAGATAGCTCACTCATGAATTTCTCCCTCACTCCCACTGACACCTATACCAGTAATTTGCTCAGAAAAGGAGAAATGGAGGAAGAAATGAAAATCAATGCTTACTGCTGGCTTCACTGATAGCTCAGTTGGTAAAGAATCCACCTGCAATGCTGGAGACCTGGCTTCGATCCCTGGGTTGGGAAGATCCCCTGGAGAAGAGAAAGGCTACCCACTCCAGTATTCTGGCTTGGAGAATTCCATGGACTGTATAGTCAGTGGGGTCATAGAGTTGGACACAGCTGAGGGACTTTCACTTCACATTGGCTGATGCATATTCTTAGCCATCATTATAGTATTCGATGTTGATATCTACAGAATTGTCATAAGGGCAACAAAACTATAAGAATTGTGGCTCAAAATCATTTCAGTTCTGACAAAATTGAAGATATAGGTTCTTTGGTAGCAGTGGCAAGACACTGAAGGTAAAACTACTCTGGCTAAATTCCATATAATTAAAGATGATTTCAAGCTCCAGCTCAATAACCCTTTGAAAGAATCTGAAAGATTAGATCCTCATTCTACCTGTTATATAGAGGAAAAGGATTTAACTCCCTAAAACACTAGGCAAAATATAGTTCAGTTCAGTTCAGTTGCTCAGTTGTGTCTGACTCTTTGCAACCCCATGAATCACAGCACGCCAGGCCTCCCTGTCCATCACCAACTCCTGGAGTTCACTCAGACTCACGTCCATCGAGTCAGTGATGCCATCCAGCCATCTTATCCTCTGTCGTCCCCTTCTCCTCCTGCCCCCAATCCCTCCCAGCATCAGAGTCTTTTCCAATGAGTCAACTCTTCACATGAGGTGGCCAAAGTACTGGAGTTTCAGCTTTAGCATCATTCCTCCCAAAGAAATCCCAGGGCTGATCTCCTTCAGAATGGACTGGTTGGATCTCCTTGCAGTCCAAGGGACTCTCAAGAGTCTTCTCCAACACCACAGTTCAAAAGCATCAATTCTTCGGCTCTCAGCCTTCTTCACAGTCCAACTCTCACATCCATACATGACCACTGGAAAAACCATAGCCTTGACTAGATGGACCTTTGTTGGCAAAGTAATGTCTCTGCTTTTCAATATGTTATCTAGGTTGGTCATAACTTTCCCTCTAAGGAGTAAGCGTCTTATAATTTCATGGCTGCAGTCACCATCTGCAGTGATTTTGGAGCCCCCAAAAATAAAGTCTGACACTGTTTCCACTTTTTCCCCATCTATTTCCCATGAAGTGATGGGACCGGATGCCATGATCTTCATTTTCCGAATGTTGAGCTTTAAGCCAACTTTTTCACTCTCCACTTTCACTTTCATTAAGAGGTTTTTTAGTTCCTCTTCACTTTCTGCCATAAGGGTGGTGTCATCTGCATATGTGAGGTTATTGATATTTCTCCTGGCAATCTTGATTCCAGCTTGTGTTTCTTCCAGTCCAGCGTTTCTCATGATGTACTCTGTATATAAGTTAAATAAGCAGGGTGACAATATACAGCCTTGATGCACTCCTTTTCCTATTTGGAACCAGTATGTTGTTCCATGTCCAATCAACTGTTGCTTCCTGACCTGTATCAGGTGGCAAATTATTGGAGCTTCAGCTTCACCATCAGTCCTTCTATTGAATATTCAGTTGATTTCCTTTATAGATTATACTCCATTAAAAGTTATTTTAATATAATGGCTATAATTCTTTGTGCTGTATAATATATTCTTATTGCTTATCTATTTTATACATAATAGTTTGTATCTCTTACTCCATACCACTAATGTGCCTTTTCTCTTTCCTCTTGCCTTTGGTGAGCACTACTTTATATTCTATATCTTGAGTCTATCTCTGTTTGGCATATACATTCATTTGTAATACTTTTCTACATTCCACATATAAGTGATATCATATAATATTTGTCATTCTTTGTCTGACTTATTAAGAATAATATTTTTGGGTCTAATCAATATTTTAAAAAATAAAACATAATTTAAAAACCATGATAAAATAAATACTAAATTTAGATAAAGTCTGAATTAGTAATAGCATCATTTTGGGCCATATTGGAATCTGAAGCAAAAGGAAAAGATCTGTAATGTTGATGTCTTTATTGTGAAAAAGTGATATCCTGTTCATAACTTTTACACTATGGCTTTTAAATATTGCATTAAAATAGTATTCATCTTGATTACTAAGGCATTTGGTATCAGGATAAATTTTGTGCCAGAGGCAATACCTCACTTGCCTCATCCTCATCTGGACTCTTACTTGCCTCCTCAGTATATATAGCAACAATCTCTCATCATTTATTTACACTTTTTTCTCTTTTTAATTTTATTTTAAGATGTAAATAAACTTTTCTTAACTTTTATTTACTTTTGACCTAACTAATAATAATAAGCTTCCAACAGAGTTGTATTATCTCAAGTCACTGATAGGATTTTGGTGTTAGAATTCAGGATTAACCCCCTGGGGCATTAGATGACATATTCTAAAATATTTGCCCTTTACAAAGCTTTGGTATTTTCTTTGCCAAATTCAGTTGACATAATAACTCGCTTTGGAAATAGTCAGCAGGGTGTGGCAGTCTCAAATCTCCAAAGCACTTTCTCCATTTCATCATAAAGAGTTCGAGGAGATTTCAAACTCTAATGTTCTCTATGTGATTGCAAATATTTATGAACAGTGACAAGAATGGTCAGTTAATGTTTTATGGAATGTGGAGGTTGGCAACATTGTGAGAGCAACATAAAACTTGGAGTTTCAAATTTCTGGAGTTTGGGAGCTACTCATGTTTATGAGAAATGAGAAGAGGACAATAGAAAAAATACTGTAACTATTCTACTGGTTCATCAGCTGCCTTGGAATGAAATGGAGTAGAGGTCAGAGTTTGAGCAAGAATAGTCAGAGGCTTAGGTCTGAATTCGTGAGTGTGGCATTTTCTACCCTCTCCCCAGTAGACTTCCATCTCTTCTTGATGCTTAGAAATACTTTAATGGTGGACACTTTTATTCGATTACCATAATTGAAATGATAAATAGCTTTCAGAGAGTTGACATGTGGTTTAAAACCAAGGAGCATACTTAAAATTGATAACCAACAAGATCCTATGGTATGGTGCAGGGAACTCTGTTCAATGTTATGTGGTAGGCTGGATGGGAGGGCAGTTTGGGGGTAAATGGGTATATGTATATATATGACTATGGCTGAGTTGCTTTGCTGTTCACCTGAAACTATCACAATATTGTCAATCAGCTATACGCAAATATAAAACAAAATGTTTTAAAAAGAAAAAAAAACCCAATGAGCATGCAAATTACTGATATATTTTCTTTTCTTTTTAAACTTAGATGAAAGATAGGTGAAAAGTCTAAGGCTCCAGAGAAATAATTAAAAGATTTTATGAGTTTCCAGAACATTAGCCCAGATCTCTTATTTTCCATACTCAACATATTTAACAGTTTCAACTGTTCCCTATTTTTTATTCATCAACATAGGACTTTGATGGTTAGACAGGAAGTTGTGAAACTGAGAAAATCTTGATACACAAACAGCTGACTGCATTGGGAACTTTACATGAAAGGTATTTAATCTTTAGTTGTTTCGCTGAATGAGACATTTGGATTTGTGTAACCACCATCACCCAGGGTTCATCCTAAAGACACTGACAAAGGCTCTAGTGCAGTATGTCCTTTCATTAGACACATTTGTATAATAAATTATATTTATTTTAATAAAATATTTCAAGGGCTAGTTTTGATTTGAACTTACTTGAATGAGTTATTATTACCATCACCACCTCAATTTTGATCCTCATAGCACTGTTGTCCATTAGATATTTTATTAATGAATGAATTTCCTGGCTGAAGACCCATACACGCATTTAGTGCTTTGTATATTCATCATCAGTATCAGTATCAATTACATATTTGGTGATGTTTTTAACCTAATTCACATTTTTTTGTAATATGTAAAAAGTTAATTTGTATTTAATTTATAAGCTTTAACCACTTGCACTCAAAATTTTGGACACTTTATTTTATTTTCTTTTTTTAAAAATTTTATTTAATTTAACTTTACAATATTGTATTGGTTTTACCATATATCAAAATGAATCTGCCACAGGTATACATTCGTTCCACTGGAATGACAGCAATGAGATTTCCTTTTGAAAAGAGAGAGAAAGAGAAAAGAGAGACAATAAGGAAGGAAACATGGAGAAACGTTTCAAAGAGATGGGGAAGTAAGCTCCTTGGGTCTCCATATGCCTGGCTCCAGGAGCTGGTCTCACCAGTTTGCCCTACAGGCAGGCACAGCATTGCCTGATGATGTTTGTGTCTCTGCTCTGAGTGAGGGAGGCTGTCCCCTTGGCTTTCCTATTCTTCTACTGTATCATCACTGCCAGAGTCGGACACATCTCTTAATTAGCTGAAGCGCCAAGGAAGATTAGGGATATAGTGGTGAGAATTCAAATTTCTTTCAGCCTTTTCTGACAACACTTTCCCTACTAATCTGGCTAACATAGACTATTTGATTCTGAAAGGGCCATATTTTGTAGGATATTTTTCACAATTGTATTTTATCTTACCTAGAAAAATGTTCATCTGATACATAGTCTCTGGTTCTATGCCAGCCACAATTTCAGAATAATAGATCCAGAATATATATATATATATATATATATATATATATATATGAAAAGAGCACAAGGAAAGAAAATGGATGAAATATGTCAGGTACTGTGGAATCTTGTCTGCTGGGTAACAGAGAAAAAGGCAAGATGAATGATAGGAAATAGGCAGAGTGGAAAAGCCTATAACCCTCAATCAAAAAACCCATCAGAAATCCTCTGATGTCTTAAAGATATCATCAAACACAGACACATCATAAAATGACCAATTCTGAGTGAGTTTGTGGGATGCACAAAACCTAAGAATAAGTAGAAGGGGCTCTTTATTTATATTCCTGGTTTTCCTGGGTGTTTTTTTATAGGCAGGTGATGGAATGAATGTTGAGATAATGTTTGTCTAAGGCAGAGAAAAGTTAAGAAGCAAGATCAGAAGTTGCCAAATATTTTTATTACAATTTTGAGAGTCTGCAAAATATTTTGTATTATAATTCTATGTGGGTCCCATTTTGCCACTGTGTGTGCATGGGTGTGCATATGTGAATGTGGATGTGTGCACATGTATGCAGTGTTTGTATACATATATATGCTGATATTTTAAAATAAGACTTCAATAAATTCCATCTGTAGTCATAACACCTATATATTAGCCATTGTATTCAGCTCTAGAGAGACTTAAAACAGATATTTCTAATGTTCCTAAAATATGTACAATGCACTATATAGACTTACTGTTTTTTTCACTTTTCTTTTTTTTTTTTTTACTCACACCTATCTTTCTTTTCTAAGTACTAATTCACTAGCTTTGTCTTTCAAGGTTTTTATCCTCCTCTTTATATCCAATATTTCACAGATCTTAAGACAACTGTGCTTGTTAAATATTATGCAGAATATTAATATATACTACATTGTATTTTTATGTAGATTAGCAATTTTCATATTTAAAAACATTTCATATCGACCACAAAATTTTTTTGAGCATATGCCTTAAATATATGTGTATATATTTATAAAGTTTATATACCATTATATTAATATATAATACTTATTAAATGCAGGATTTTGAAAAGATAGAATGAAAAGCCAGTGATATGTGCATATATATGCATAATTATGTACATGTAATACATATTTACACTATTTTATTATCACTCTTCATTGGATCATCATATTGACCTTTCTGGAATGAGCCTACACCACTAAACAGACTGAGCATTAAAACTGGATTCTGCTCTCCTGCAATGACTGCTGCTGCTGCTAAGTCGCTTCAGTCATGTCCGACTCTGTGCGACCCCACAGACGGTAGCCCACCAGGCTCCCCCATCCCTGGGATTCTCCAGGCAAGAACACTGGAGTGGGTTGCCATTTCCTTCTCCAATGCATGAAAGTGAGAAGTGAAAGTGAAGTCGCTCAGTCGTGTCCGACTCTTAGTGACCCCATGGACTGCAGCCCACCAAGCTCCTGCATCCATGGGATTCTCCAGGCAAGAGTATTGAAGTGGGGTGCCATTGCCTTCTCCCCTGCAATGACTAGTATTCTTTTAATTATACAGTGTTAAGCCTCTAAGCTTATTTTTAGTTATTCAAATATACCAAAAAGAGCATTCATTGATTAAATCTGTGCTAATAATTTCTTTATATATTTCAACTGAATAGTACGTACTCACATTCTTCTGCTAATAGTAACAATAAAGAAAACTCATTCTAAAGTTAAGTGCTGCTACCATAGTAGCTTTAGTTCTCTTGTCTTGGAAAGGAATGGATTAGACTATAGGATCTTATTGCTCTTTACCTCTCCTGTATGCTATGATTTTTTGTGTTAATATAACTAATTTAAAAAATGTATCCTGGAAAATTTGTATTGTGACCTGTTGTTTTTTGACAGGCTCTCCCTTGGGCATCATGCTGGTATCAGAGAAAGAAGAAGATTGGGAGAATGTAGTAAAGAATTGGGAGCTTCCCAGGTGGCTTAGTAGTAAAGAATCTGCCTGCCAAAAAGGAGATGTGGGTTTGATCCCTAGGATGGGAAGATCCCCAGGTTGGGAAGATCCCCTGGAGAAGGAAATGGCAGGCTACAATCCATAGGGTTGCCAAAGAAACACAGCTTTGCGAAGAACAACAACAACAATAAGGAATTGAGACTGAGAGAGTGTAGTGAAGTTGTGTAGTTCAAGGAAGGAGTGGCTACATTAGCAATGCTTCACCAGGGATACAGCTGGAACCTACCTCTAAATGATGGGGAAAGTAGAGTTATTGTTGGAAACTGGTGACCAGCTTGGAGTCAGAGCAATACAAGGACATCAGGAAGGAGGAGGACAATAAGAGAAAACAGAGAGCAAGGCAGAGAGTTAGCAGGCGAAAATGGGAATTCCACAAAAGTTTGTGTTGGTGGATGAGGTGAAAAGTGTGTAATTCCAAGCAAGCTGCTAAGTCTCAAGCACAGTACAACCACCAAAATGCAAAGATCTTGATATTTGGAGTTATGTTGTATGTCAATCAGGAAATTTTTCCTATGACTCAAGAAGGCAGGAATCCCAAGACGGTACAGGACACTAGCCTCTGAGAGTGGACCGCAGTGCTGCAGAAGCACATGGCTGAATGGGATAAGACTGTAGCGTTGAGACAGGTGATTTGTTTGTTTTAAATCTAGAGGAGGGAAATGTTCAGTGTTTTCCCAGGATATTGGAAAGGGATGAAACATTGTTTATAACTGAAGTCGTGAATATGTCAGATATTTGTAGGAAGACAACAACGTGGGTCTAGATGTGAGAAATTATAATAACGATAAACTCTGCTTCTTTATGTACTGCAGGCAGAGAGGATGGAGAATGAGAACAGTACGGAGGTGACAGAATTCATCCTTGCTGGTCTGACTCAGTCTCAAAATATTCAGCTCCTGGTGTTTGCCCTAGTCTTAATTTTCTACCTCATCATCCTCCCTGGAAATTTCCTCATCATCCTCACCATCAGGTCAGACCCCAGTCTCACGGCCCCGCTCTACTTCTTCCTGGGCAACCTGGCCTTCCTGGATGCATCCTACTCCTTCATTGTGGCTCCCAGGATGCTGGTGGACTTCCTCTCTGAGAAGAAGGTGATCTCCTATAGAGCCTGCATCACTCAGCTCTTCTTCTTGCACTTTCTTGGAGGAGGGGAGGGATTACTCCTTGTCGTGATGGCCTTTGACCGCTACATTGCCATCTGTCGTCCTTTACACTATTCGACTGTCATGAACCCTAGAGCCTGCTATGCCTTGCTGTTGGCTCTGTGGCTTGGAGGCTTTGTTCATTCCATTATCCAAGTGGCCCTCATCCTCCGCTTGCCCTTCTGTGGTCCAAACCGACTGGACAACTTCTTCTGTGATGTGCCGCAGGTCATCAAGCTGGCCTGCACTGACACCTTTGTGGTGGAGCTGCTGATGGTCTTCAACAGTGGTCTGATGACCCTCCTGTGCTTCCTGGGCCTTCTGGCCTCCTATGCAGTCATCCTCTGCCGTGTACATGGCTCCTCCTCTGAGGGGAAGAGCAAGGCGCTGTCCACGTGCACCACCCACATCATCGTTATATTTCTCATGTTCGGGCCTGGCATCTTTATCTACACCCGCCCCTTCAGAGCCTTCCCAGCTGACAAGGTGGTTTCTCTCTTCCACACAGTGATCTTTCCCCTGTTAAACCCTGTGATTTATACTCTTCGCAACCAGGAAGTAAAATCGTCTGTGAAAAGGCTGTTTAGTCAGCACTTAGCCTGATAAAAAGTGGAAAAAATGAATATGAAAATAATGACTGGAGAATTTCATGTGAAATGAAGGTATTCATTTTCAAAACACTGCTTTTATTGATCACCTCCCATTTGTCTAGACTGTACTAGGCCCTGGGAGAAAGAGCTACTACTGAGGCAGGTAAAGTCACTGTCCTCTGAAGTTACAATCTGGTAGGAATAGACAGCCAATAACATAGAAAATAAACAGTATAGTTTCAAGAAGATATATATCCCTGAGGGTACTAAAAACAAAAGCAAAATATTCAATAGCAAGTGTGAGATGGGGGTAGTGAATTTACTTTTAGTCTTGAAGTAGGTCCTTTAAAGGAGGTGATGTTTTGGCTGATATCTGGACAAACTGAATATGCTAACTGTGCAAACACGGGCAGGGAGAGCCTTCCAGGCAGATGAAACAGGTATGGCAAAAATCTGAAGATAGTAATGAACTTGGTATATTTGATGATCACAGCAAAGGTCAAATTGACTGGGATATAATAAGCGACTGTATAAACGGTTAGCATTCATGTTGGAGATACTGACAATGTCCAGCACATAGATAGGGTCTATGAAGTGAATATAAAGAGCTTCATTTTATAATAATTATATTTGGTTTTAAATTATTTAAATAAAAGAAAAAAAAAGAGTTTCAGATGATATAATAATTATAATAAGAATCCATTATAAACAACAGAGTAATTTCTCTCATATGGTTCAAAAGTGATTCAGGGCTGTAAACTCATGATTCTGAAGATATCAAAGAGTTGAAAATATTATTAAAAGGGAAATGTTATGCTTACATCTTCAAAAGGAATTAAACTAAACTTTTCTTCAATAATCACATAGAGGAAAGCAAATAAGCAAGTCATTTTCATATGAAAAAAGTCATGGAAACATTTCACTGTCTTTTTTGCCATGACTTCATAATTAGTCCTATCAGATATTTATGACTCCTTACTGTTATTGATCTCATCCATAATTGACTTCACACTGAGTGTGACCCTGATGGTTCTTTGGTGTATCAATCAGGAATCTTCTGCATTCTAATTACTTAAAAATGATTTAATATAGAGAATTACATGCTTATGAAACAGTTTCAAAGCTTGGAAGAACAGATTATAGGCTGGATATCCAGAGATGACTCCCAGAACAGCACAGGAGACCTAGACTACAAAGAGAGCTGTTCTTGCTACAACCTTTGTCATCTGTTGTCTGAAAATACCACCATGTTAGCCTAGGACCGGGGTCAAGATGATGATCCACAGCCACTGTGAACTTATCAGATCTCCCCTAGAAAACAGAAGCCTCTCTTGGTACTGCCTCTCTGACAATGGCTTAACCAACTGAATGGGTAGCATCCAAAACAAACCTGGAACCAAAATGCATGGTATTAATTTTTATATTTTATTTAAAATAATCAAAATTAAAATGTTTATGATTTAATATAAATATAAATATGATTTAAAATAAATACAAATCACACACGTAGTAAAATATGCATATTATGGAAAAGAGCATTTTCTTTTCTGAAATATCTCCTTCTCAATCTTAGTCTCTATCCGGGCTTTCCTGATAGCTCAGTTGGTAAAGAATCCACCTGCAATGCAGGAGACCCCAGTTCGATTCCTGGGTTGGGAAGATCCCCTGGACAAGGGATAGGCTACCACTCCAGTATTCTTGGGCTTCTCTTGTGGCTCAGCTGGTAAAGAATCTGCCCGCAATGCGGGAGACCTGGGTTCGATTCCTGGGTTGGGAAGATCCCCTGGAGTAGGGCATGGCAAAGCCCTCCTACAGTATTCTTCCCTGGGGAATCCCCATGGACAGAGGAGCTTGGTGGGCTACAGTCCATGGAGTCACAAAGAATCACACAACACTGAGCGATTAAACACTCGGTGTTAAACACAGCACATTAACACATTAACACAGCGATTAAATACTCAGATTAAACACAGCACAGCTACCTTTATATCTACTCACATACCTGTATCTCTCTTGAGACTGGGTGACTGATGCTTTTCCTACAAAAGTTGATTCCTTCATCTGTGCATCAGATTCCATTCCCTCTTTCCTACAAAGGACCATTACTCCTTTCTCTCTTATGAACCATTAACTTTTTCCTCCCTATTGCATCCCCTTGGCATATGTTTCTTTAATCTTAAATAAAATCTTTTTGTCAGCTTTCTCCTTCCACATCTTATCTCATTTTTTCTTCCCCTTTAGAGCCAAGCTCGAGAGTGGTTTAGAAATATTTATAGACTTTTAAAGAGCAGCTTTATATTTATAGTAAAGTTGAGCAGAAAATACAGAGTTTCTATATATCACCTGCTCCACATCATATATACATACTTTTCCCCATTAATATCTTGCATTACTGTGGTACATCTGCAACAACTGATGAACCAATACTGATACATTATTTAAAAATAAAATCCATAGTTTATATTAGAGTTTGCATTTTCTCTGCAGTTCTATGAATTCTGACAAATATATTTCATCTATTCATCATTTACAGGATCATACAGAGTAGTTTTGCTGCCTTAAAAATCCCGTGTTCCACCTATTCGTCCCTGCCTCTCTTCCTTCTCCCGTCAAGCCCTGACAACCACCGACCTTTTTACAATCTCCATAGTTTTGCTGAGTACAAAATGCCACTCAGTTGGAACCATAGACTATGTAGTTTTAATCTTCTCAGGCTGGCTTGTTCATATTCTCTGCTTTCAATGTTTTTCCTTTTCAACTCACCCAGTCATGCCAATAAAATAACTTTTGCCATGATCACCAGTGATAGCAATGATTGTTAGTCAGGTCTCATTGTGTTTGACCTCCGAATATCACCTAACACAGTGGATCACTGCCTTCCCAGGCCACCCATTTTTCTTGCCTCCCCCAAACATCACCAGCTGTTCCTTCATTCTTCTTTGAGAGCTTCTTAGGTACCCAGCTTTCCTGGCTTTAAATCCCATCTATCTATCGATAATCTTTGTACTTATCTTTCTCATGAATGCTAGGCTCCTCTCCCCAGAGGCCTATGCCCCTGCCACAGCTCTGCTTTCAAATCCGGTTTCACCTCATGCATGACATCCCAGACTGACTCCTGCTGTTCACCGCACTCCTCTCTCCACCCCACAACCCAATGGAATTCACTGTAATTCCATTTTTCCAGTCTCTGGCCCCAAATCTAAGACTTGTAAGATTTTAGAAATATTTTCTCTCATATTCCACATCCAATCCATTAACAAACTTGGATTAGCGCTGTCATCATGAAACTGCCAGATGACATCATGTCTCCCTCAAATCTACCACCTACACTCGAACCACCATCATCTCTTGCCTATATGATAGCTGTAGCCTCTTTGTTGGTCTTCTGTTTTTGTCCCAGTTTATTTTATTGTCAGCAGAGTGTCCAGAATGATCTGGTTAAAATATAGTCACATCATCTCTGTCTTCTCAAAACCCTTGATGACTTCGCTGTTAAAGAGCTAAGTCTTTTCTTGTGATCTATAAATGTCCATAGGACCCTATCCATAAACCCCAACTCCCACTCCTTTTTACTCTCTGACCCCTTATTCTAATGCATCCCATCTCAATCCTTCTGTTCAGTTGTCCTGGCCTCCTGATCCTGAGCTATGTCAGCCCACCCTTCCCAATCCCATCCCAGGAACTTCGACTTGATGTTTCCTCTGTCTGGAAGGTAATTTTCCAAGATACTGCCAAGCCTTACTATATAATTTCCTCATATTTGACTTGTCCTCAAAGGCCACCTTTTGTGTGACACCTTCCCTGAGCACCCACTCCCAGAACAGTCCCTGCCCATCTTTCCTGCATTGCTTTTGTTCATAGCACTTATTACCTTTTAACAGGACATATGTTGCACTTCCTTATTTTATTGTCTGTCTTTTTCCATTATGGTATGTAACATCCATCAAAGCAAAAATTGGTTTGTTTTGACTACTGACTAGCACAAAGAAGGTGCTTGTAAATATCAAATTAATAAATTAAAGACTAATATGAAAATTCATGTAACTCCATTATGCAGAAACATCTAATATTAAAATTTTGTCAGTTTTACATGTATAAACACATTATTATTTTTATAAAAATTGGGTCATATTACACATATAGTTTATAATTTGTCCTTTTCTCTTAATATTATAGGCATGTTTTAAATAAGTAAATATAGATCACAATACTCAAATGACTGAATTATTCAATTACCATTTGTTATTACTTATTTAAATAATCTTCCACATTTTTATATTTAGAATTTTTATTTTTATATTTATAATTTACTAGGTCACAAGGTATAAATTTGGATATATAGTTAAATTCTTTTGATTTAATTTTCTACCAACAAAATATGGAATTATTTCTTTGCTGTTTTTAAGAGTAGGACTCAGTTTCTTTTACAGATTTACTATTTGGAAAAAACAAAAGTATCATATTTATTATAGCTTTCAATGTGTACTATTGCCATCAATGTCTATTAATTAAATGCATTTTTTCCTTAAAATGTTTTCTAAAAATTGAGGTAAAATATAAAGTCCCTTTTTTCAAGAAAGGTTATAATACTGTAAAGATTATAATGTTATAAATTCTTATATATCTTCAGGTCTCTATTTTTTTATACTCTCAGATCCTTTACATCAATTTATTGTACTCCATGCTTTTTCTATGTTATTTAAATACCATCATTTTATAGTACTTTGCATATTAGAAATACTATTTATACTTCCTCACTACTTTCACATGATTTACCTCTAGAAAAATTCTGAAAAATATTTTAAGTCAAAGAAACTTAGAGTTTATTGAAATTTATGTACTAAAGAGTATTGAGTTTCTCCTTCCAATAACACAAGCTCTTGCAATAGAGATGAATTTCTGATTAATATTATTCCTATTTACCTTATATATCCTATTGCTCATCTAAATAGACTTTTTTAATGACATACTTTAACAAGTAATTGTTTTATAAGAAAGATATTGGTTTTATTTTGTAACTAGTCACTGTACAGAATTATTTGGTTTTGCTTTTCAAAATTCTACTTTACAAATGATTTAAAATAAAATTGGGTTTTGTTCCTTTTGGTATGCAGTTCTATGAGTTTTAACAGGTATAGATTCATGTAATCACCAAAACAACCAAGATACAGAAAACTTTCATTATGCCCCCAAACTCCAGTGCTCTTTCGGCATGCATGGTAAGACTCTTCAGTCATGTCTGACTCTTTGCGACCCCATGAACTATAGCCTGCCAGGCTTCTCTGTCGATCAGATTCTCCAGGCAAGAATACTGGAGTGGGTTGCCATATCCTTTCTCCAGGGGATCTTCCCGATCCAGGGATCGGACCCTTATCTCTTACATCTCCTGCACCGGCAGATGGGTTCTTCACCACTAGTGCCAACTGGGAAGCCCTAAACTAACTTTTATTTCTATTATTTTTTTTCTGTTAATCCTCTTATCTTTTCCAGGATAACACCAGTAATAATTATATACACTTTTCTTTTGTTTCAAACCAGGGCAAACATTTGGGATTTACTGAATCTTTGCAACTGTTATGTTGGTTGGCCTTTTTTTTTTTTTAAGTCATTTTCTTTATTTCTTTTTACAGAACAGAAATAGAAAAAAAATGTTAAAAATAAAGTTTCTTCTTCTTCTTCTTCTTTTTTTTTTTTTTGTATTTCAAAGAGTGCAAAGAATGTGGTCAGCTAGGGAAGATTCTCTTGGGCTCTATTGCTTGTCTTATGAGGAATGTAGGCTAGCTATGGTAATTGTGAACAGTTCAAAAAACTGAAGAAATTTGGAAAGAAGATTGTGTTTGGAGAGCAAACCACAGATGAATGATTGACCTTCAAGTAAATATAGCCAGACCCTCAGTTATAGTTTAGGGTTGAGATTCCACAGCTAGTATCATCCTGAATTCCGTGTCATAAACATTTCAAAAAATTATGTTAATAATTATAATCACCTCTGCTATTCTTACCACATTTTATTCATAATTTTCTCTGTGCCAGGCATTCTGCTGAATGCTTTATGTTTATTTGTTTGTTATGTTTAATTTAACTTTTACACCGTTCTTCTAGGCTATTGCAAGGTACCTGCCTTCACTTCTTCCAGTTACTTTGAGCTTTCCAACTTCTCCTTCCCCAGATTTTATCCACCTGAGTAGCAGCTATCATTATAATATTAGCCTGTACTAATTTTCAATGTCCCATCAGAAACTTTAATGCAGGATTCTTTCTTTACATGATTCTTCAAGTAAGCAAGAGTGTGCAGGTGACAGAGTGCCTTAGTTCAAAAGAGAGATTTTCCAACATTGGGATATTGAACACTGGGGCATAAAGATGAGAATATTTCTGTAATTAAAGGAGCAAAGATTTGCTCCTTAAATGATTGCTCAAAGGTCTTCTAAAGACCAGTCCCAGTTGTGCTTTTTCTCTAATGAAAACTGCTTCATCATGAATGTCGGCCCACACTAAATAGCAAAGATACACTTCACAGCTTTTCTTGCTACACTGGGAAAAATCAGCTCAACATATTAATAACTCCCACTGCAAGCAGATTGTAGTGCCTAATCTGTGATCTTCCTAGATGGCTCTGACTTTTAGTGGCTTTTGTAGCAAGACTAGAGAAAATATATATACATACTTCTAGGCTTCTCATGCTTACTAAGGACTATGGTGATCAGTAGGTTTGTGAGTCTTGAAGGATATGATATTTTTGGTTTCTGATGCACAGCTGGTAGATTAAAAGACACACACTCACACAAACACATATATATGAAGACATAAAGATGGGTGATTCAAGTAATCAGGTATTAGAGAGGCCTCTAGAGTTCCTTCTGAACATGAAAGGAGGAAAAAAACTGACAACTGTTTATTTACTTACAATGTGTATGTGTGTGTGTATTAGTCGCTTCAGTCATGTCCCACTCTGCAACCCCATGGACTATAGCCCATCAGGCTCCTCTGTCCGTGGGATTTCCCCGGCAATGAATACATACCATATTCATTATATATGATATAAATATAAATTAAGTATAATAATTTTTGTGTTCTCATGACTAATTACATCATTAAATCAGGGAAATAGAAGAAATATTCAAGTATCTGAGGCTGAGAAATTTTAGTCTTTAATATATCAAGATACTTAGATAATTTTTATAAGAAGTAATTTAACCTCAAAAAGATGAAATGATTTTGGAAGCCAATATCTTTTTCTAAATCACTGAATTGATACTAGGATAATGTTTTTACTGAAATTATTATTATTACTATTCATGAAATAAAACAAGCTGATTATTTCTGAGCAGTATTAAATTTTGAAGACTAGACAATTATTGAATGTTGCCCAGGACATATGCTTAATGCTTTATAAAGACTATCTAATTGAATTTTCATAGGTAAAGAGGTAAAATCTTAGGCTACTAAGGTATGAGCAAAGTCACACAGCAGGTTAAGAACACTTTAACCCTCTTAATGACTTTCCCATAGTTCAGTTTTCAGATTTGTGCAATATTGTTCTCTGACAAATCTAAAATATTTATCAACACTGACAGGATAATTTGAATATTTGCAAGTAAATGAGGATGAAGCCAGAGTTTCTTCCAATATGGGAAAACAGAAGGTCACAGGAGATATTTGTAGAATTTGCAATCTGCTGTAAATCAAAAACTCAATTTTGAAAAATGAGTCTGAGTCTTTAAATAATTTTTCTTTTTCTTTCAGTTGCCTCTGGTGTCACTTTGACATACCATTGTCAATGTGGTTTTTTTCCTTTGCTTGCATTGTTTGGCTTTGAGGATCTTACATGCTGGTACTACAAAAACCTTGATACTCATCTTGTATCCATATATTTCCTGGATTTGGCCTAGAATTTTTTTTTCTTCTTTTTCTAGTCTAAAAAATTAGCTTTGTTTGAGTAACATGTGGAGAAATAGAGGAAGGATTTTCTCTTCATTTAAAAAAAATGTTTCTATGAGATCATAAGATAAAAAACTTGAGAATAACTCATATGTTATAGGTATATGTTTTGATCAACTGTAATTTTACAGAATTAAGAAATTAATCATTTATATATTCATAGTTAAAATAGTACTTATCAATCCTAGCAAAACAATTTGAAAATGTATGAATGAAATTAGAAAGAAAGTGGAATTTTTTGTAGTTGAGAAAACAGAAGTTTTCTTAAAGGAAAAATCATTTATCATCCTCATAGAATAAGAACTAGGCTTCCTGAAATCACTACATTAAACTGTTATTTAAATCCAGTGTTTTAACAATAGTGGATCAAACATAAATTTCATTTTTTGGTTTAACAGAAAACTTTGAGAGTTTCATCTCCATTAAAATTTTTATTTACCTTACTTGTTAAGTAGAACACAATCACTTACTGTAATCTTCCTCTGTAACTATGGATTATGTAACTCCTTAGCCAGTATTCAGAAAAGAATATTTTTGTATAAGTATGTGATGAGTATAATCCAGCATGTACTTGATGGTGATCACATCATGAAGTTTTCCATTTGTAGTGACATCTGACACAGATTGTTAAGAGGTTCCAAAAAGAAAAATATTTACTGAGATAGTTGGAGTTAGATTTTAGGTAATCAATATTCTAGTTAATTATTAACTGATATTATAATTCCTTCATGTGTAATTGTAGAAATATTGCATTTTCTAACTCTGTCATTGTGTACCATTTTGTCATCATAGACCAGAGCTTGCAGATCAATGGAGGCAGTCAACCATTCCAGAGTGTCTGAATTTGTGTTACTTGGACTTACTGATTCTCCTCAGCTCCAGATTTTCCTT
This sequence comes from Bos taurus, assembly GCF_002263795.3. Lineage (NCBI taxonomy): Eukaryota > Metazoa > Chordata > Mammalia > Artiodactyla > Bovidae > Bos > Bos taurus. Next base: position 27,234,140 of record NC_037337.1, read on the forward strand.
TTTGTGATGTTTTCTGTTTTCTGCTTAATGACCATGTTGGGCAATTGTCTGATTTTGCTCACGGTACTGTCCACCCCACACCTTCACTCTCCCATGTACTTCCTGCTCAGCAACCTGTCTCTCATCGACATGTGTCTGTCTTCCTTTGCCACTCCAAAGATGATCATGGACTTCTTTGCTCAGCACAAGACCATCTCCTTCGAGGGATGCATTTCTCAGATCTTCTTTTTGCACCTCTTCACTGGGACTGAAATTGTGCTGCTCATCTCCATGTCTTTTGACAGGTACATTGCCATATGCAAACCTCTCCATTATTCATCAATTATGAGCCAAAGAGTATGTGTTGGGCTTGTGGCAACTTCTTGGACAGTGGGCTTCTTGCATACAATGAGCCAGTTAGCTTTTACCCTCTATTTACCCTTTTGTGGTCCCAATGTTGTGGACAGTTTCTTCTGTGACCTTCCTTTGGTCATCCAGCTGGCATGTATAGACATATATGTTCTTGGAATCTTCATGATTTCAACCAGTGGTGTGATTGCTCTTGTAAGTTTTCTGTTTTTGCTGACTTCCTACATCACTGTTCTGGTCACTATCAAGGACCACTCCTCCACTGGATCAACTAAGGCTTTTTCTACCTGCACTGCACATTTCATAGTTGTGTTGATGTTCTTTGGGCCCTGCATATTTATCTATGTGTGGCCTTTCACAGACTTCCTGGTGGACAAAGTTCTCTCTGTTTTCTACACCATCTTTACCCCTTTTCTGAATCCACTTATCTATACTCTGAGAAACCAGGAAGTGAAAACAGCTGTGAAGAAGAAACTAAGTAACCAATATTTAAATCTTGGGAAAACTACTCCAATATATTCAGTACAATGAGCAGAGATCTCCTATCTGAGATTTAGTATCATCAGTTTTGTTCTCAGAACAATAGAAAATTAAAGTTAGAATCTTTCAAGTCATTTAGTCTAAATTCACGAAAATCAGAAGTTAAAATTGAGAGATGTGAAGGATCATGCCTAAACGTTAGTGCAACGTTTGCAAGTCTTTTGCAATTATGGATCCATTTGAAAATCTGTTGAAATGTATAGGTTACCTTTATGGAAAAATGCACATATTATCAAAATTGTGAATATAAATTCAGGAATTCATAGACTTCTGAATTCTATAAACATAGATCAAGGTTCTTAGAGAAGCCTGAGATAAAATATTGCTCTTTTGTCTTTTAACCCAGAACATTCTCACTCAGTTTCAAAGTGTTGTGGTATTCTGACGTCTTCCACTTGCAGAACTTAAATTAAGAATGTTGGGCATAACAGGTCTTTTCATGGCATTGGAATATTTTTTGTGGAAAATTTATATTATGAAGCTCTTTTGAATATTGATATTGAACAATCTTGACTCAGTGGATCCAACTTTTTGAGTTCTGAGTCAACTTTGAACAAAAGAGAACAGTTCAGAGGATACAAGATTTAAAAATACCTTTTCTTAATAAGTATATAGATCACTATCACACTTGATATAGCAAATAATTAATCAAACATCAGTTGTAAACTTTAAACCATGGAAAGTAAACTACTTAAATATGACTGGCTTTCAAAACCTGGCTTGCTAAGCATAGATCTGATGAATTTATTAATACCCCAGACTAAATGTTTGAAAAATTATAAACCATTAAATTCATGATAAATTTTTCATTTCCAAGTAAATTATCCCCAATTATTATTAGTCTCAGCGTGAGTATACAATATAAGGTAGCCTGTGGGAAGAAAAGATGGTAATTATTTAAGAAATATATAGTACAATTCTTCCTAATTTGTTATATTAAATATTATGTTGAATATGGTTTTTTTTAATTACAAGACAGTCATTGAAAATCAGCTGGTCCATCAATTTCCCTCACAGCTGAAGAACCTAAAGTCTAGAGAATCCATAAAGCTACAGGCTGAATCACCATTAAGGGGCAAAGCTCATTGCTCTAAACATACATGAGACTTAGAATTAGATCTTGAATCTGTCATTTCCTAGTTGCGCTATCCTGGGAGAGTCACTTTACCTCTTTATTCCTTTTTTAATCTCTAACATGAGGATAATAAATGTAATTGCCCGGTGTAACTATTTTGTGGAAAATGGACAGAATGGTTTCTAAAAATGTCATTTCCTTTTTTCTTCTCACCAAGGTAGATTTCTATATAAACTGTACTTCAATTTTAATAAGTATGTATTTGACGAACAATTGTATAGGTCTAACCACTATTTGTCAAACACAAAACTTGATATTCAGTTTTAGGATGTCTGTAATATTGTGGCTTAAGATGTACAGCAGGAAAATAATAAAACACTTTCCAGTTTTCCACTGCTCAAAGGGGGTGGCATGGAAAAACTAGATAAAATTGCCTAATACTTTGAGATTTCTCTGAATAACAATATACCGATAGGTTGCATCTCCTTGAGTTGACTGAGGTATATGAAAAGAGTTCAGGAAGCAATCTGTCATCATGGATTATGACAGTTTGTAAGTTCAGGAAGCAATCTGTCATCATGGATTATGACAGTTTGTAAGTTCAGGAAGCAATCTGTCATCATGGATTATGACAGTTTGTAAGTTCCAGGAGAAAAACACAAGCCCCTGCCTTGCAAAGAAAGAAGTGGCTTAATAGTTTCTTTCATTTATCTCAGACTTTTAATGTTTTGACATGCTTCAACACAAACCAAGCCAAATATTTAATATCTGAAGTTAATTAGTGTGCAGTTTAGGGACAAACGTAGCATTTGGACTAGGTATGAAATCACATTTTTAATTTGAAATACTGTTAATTTTAACCAAATCATAAATTCTTCCTTCTTGCTTCAAAGTCAGCTAGACAAATGAAAAAAGGTTAAGGTAGAAATATACTTTTGCCTCATATACATTCTTTAGCAAAAACTATCATCTTTATTTTTAAATATAAACTTCAGGTCTAAAACCTTCATTTCAATTCAATAATCATTTGTTGAGTATCTACTCTGCTTAAGGCCCTTGTTGGGTGATGGAGATCCAATAAAGTACAAGATCTGTTTCTCTGTCTTTGAAGGGCGTATATTTAGCAATAGATAGGTTCCATCTGTTGTAGGTTGAATTCCAGTCCCACCAGTTTATTTCTTGTGCAGTTCTGAGCATGTATTTTTGATGTTTCTAAAACTCAATTTCTTCATCATAAAATTTGGACATTTTATGGTATATTTAACAACTTGTGATATTGCAAAAATCAAAACACATATACATATAACCGGCAGTGCTTAGCACTCAAAAGGGTTTATGAATACTAACTAATTATACTGTTATTGTTGCTGTTGTTTTAAACATGATTAAAATTTCAGGGCTACTGAAATATAAATAGTTGTGCCTACTTGAACTTAAAGCCATGGTTTTAATATTGTAATAGGATGTGTAAATTAACTTAATATTAACTAAAGTTAAAATATTGGATTTGTGCCAATTATTAATCTTTGATGTATTTCTGTAAATAAAGTTGTCCCTTTACATCTATGTTTTTCAAAAGAGGTATTATATTTTGAGGCTTTCTTATTTAAGTTGACATATAGTCCAAGATCACATGCAAGGGAAAAAATAATGAATACACAATGTTCAATAGGCCAGTGTGCTGTTGTTTTTAAATACAGTGTATCTGACTTTTTAAATAGAGTGTTTTTAATGTTTTTAAAAATAATATATATGATTAAAAAGCAATACAATGTTATTCATATATTTATCTCTTGGACTTTTATCCAAAAAATAGTAGTGAAATGTTTTATAGTCATATATACCTGGATATATTAAAATATTAACTGGGGAATGAATGGTGACAATCATCTATTCATTTTATATATAGCATGTTATTAAATGTTTCAACAATAGAAAGAGTTTTTCCAGATTTATGAAAGTATAAGGGAATTGTTCATGTAGCAATATGATATTTACAAAGACAGAACTGTTTGTGTGAAGATATGGTACTGTTAAGGAAATTGTCAAAATTCGGTTCAGTTCAGTTGCTCAGTCATTTCTGACTCTTTGTAACCCCATGGACTGCAGTACACCAGGTATCCCTGTCTATCACCAAGTCCCAGAGCTTGCTCAAACTCATGTCCATCGAGTTAGTGATGCCATTCAACCATCTCATCCTCTGTTGTCCCCTTCTCCTCCTGCTTTCAATGCTCAGCATCAGGGTCTTTTCCAGTGAATCAGTTCTTTGCATCGAGTGCCAAAGTATTGGAGTTTCAGCTTCAACATCAGTCCTTTCAATGAATATTCAGGACTGATTTCCTTTAGAATTCACTGGTTTGATCTCCTTGCAGTCCAAGGGAATCTCAAGAGTCTTCTCCAACACCACAGTTCAAAAGCATCAATTCTTGGCCCTCAGCTTTCTTTATAGTCCAACTCTCACATCTATACATGACTACTGGAAAAAAACATTGCTAAAATTGGAACCATAAAATTATGGGATAAAGTTAGCCATTTCATATGATTAAGATATCCCTGAAGCTATAGAGTGAATATCTAGCTCTACTTAGGCATTTCTGGGGGTAGATCCCATTCCTGTGGAATTGGTTAAACCCCAAACTGTGTCCTCAAAGCATATTTTGTTAACTACATTTCAGTATAATTGCGCACGCACACACACACACACACACACACACACACAGGTTCTAGGGAACCCCTAGAGTGGGTATTGTGAGTATCATCATTAAAGCCAGATTTTCTAGCCTAAATTCAGCTCTACACCACTTACTAGTCTTGAGGTTTGGGATAATTTAATTAACTTCTCTAACTTAGTTTTCTCATTGTTCTTTAAGCAGAGTTAGCAAGTTGCAAATGTTTGAATTCCCACCATGTTTTGTCTTCCCTCAAAAGTTTGTAAAGAAATCAGAATAATTAATCCAATTTGTTGTTGTTGTACAGTTGCTAAGTCATGTCTGACTCTTTGTGACCCCACTAAGTGCAGCACTCCAGCCTTCCATGTTCTTCACTATCTCCCGGAGTTTGTTCAAATTCATGTCCATTGAGTCAATGATGCCATCCAACTATCTCATCTTCTATCACCCCTTCTCTCGCCCTCAATCTTTCCCAGCATCAGGGTTGTTTCCAACAAGTCAGTTCTTTGCATCAGGTGACCAAAATATTGGCGTGTCAATTAGATAGTGAGAAATTTCACAAGAAAATAGAGCTTGCTGCACTGTCTTAAAAATGAGATAAAACAAAACAAAAAAACAAAATTTTAAGCCATATAGCATTGGACCAGAATTCTAAGCTGTAGCAGAGTTTCCAGATCAGGTACTAGAGAGCTCATCTCTCTGTTTTATCTTGTACCAAGTCATTCCATTCATGTGTATTACTCCCAGCAGTTTGGGATCTTTAATAAAGATTTTAGAGTGTAATACACCTTTTTCATTTTATGCCTGTAAACTTTTTCCGGCTCTAACTCCCACTTTGACATAATCCAATTTTGCCACGAAATTTAATGTCTTACTCTCAGCATAGCATTTATTGAATCACTGAGGAACACTGATATTCCAGCAAAGTATTCTTTCATGAAGATTTAAACCAAATTGGAAGTATCAAAAAATCTTTTATATTTCTTCTTTTAAAAATGCCTTTCTCTGTGTCCTGATTCTCATTCTTTGACTGCATTTCAGTGGAAGTCTGCTTTTAGCCATTTGCATTTCATTGTACATTGAAGAGCTGTGTTAGTTATTCCAAGTGTACCTTTGATTGTTGGAAAATAGGATTGGCTCTTGTGGAAGTAGTTCAGCCTTAGTCTCTGGAGAAGAGATGACATTATCATAAGTAAGATTTTCTGCCATTGTCAAACAGGTGACACCCTAATCTTTTCTCTCAGTAAAGATAATCCAAGAAATGTCTTTTGACTCTTGTTTTAATCAGAGTCTAAGTGCTATGCCTTTGGAAACAGAAACAATAAGACATAATTCCTAACCTTGAAGATGCTGCTGCTGCTGCTAAGTCGCTTCAGTCGTGTCCGACTCTGTGGGCTGCAGTCCATGGGGTCACTAGGAGTCGGACATGACTGAGTGACTTCACTTTCACTTTTCACTTTCATGCATTGGAGAAGGAAATGGCAACCCATTCCAGTGTTCTTGCTTGGAGAATCTCAGTGACGGGGGACCCTGGTGGGCTGCCGTCTATGGGGTCGCACAGAGTCGAACTGTGAAGAGATTATACCTAATACAAACACAGGTGATTGCAATGGAATGTCATAATTGCCATGCAGGAGGAGAAGGGGATGACAGAGGATGAGATGGCTGGATGGCATCACTGACCAATGGACTTGAGTCTGAGTGAACTCCGGGAGTTTGTGATGGACAGGGAGGCCTGGCGTGCTGCGATTCATGGGGTCGCAAAGAGTCGGACACGACTGAGCCACTGAACTGAACTGAACTGAAGTTTGTATATATAATATGGGGACTTAGGAAAAGACTTGTTCAAATGTGCGTGCAGAGTCAGAGAAAGGTTTGCAGAGGTAGTGCTGAATCTGAGATTTAAAGGCCAAGTTGCAGGAAAGTATGTCAGAAGGAAGGAATAGCATAGGAAAAGGCAGAGAAGCATAAATATGCTTAGCGGGAAACTTCCCTGGTGGTCTAGTAGTTAAAACTCTACATTTTCAGTGCAGGGGGTGTAGGTTCAATCCATGGTAAGGGAACTAGGATCCCACATGCCACACAGTATGGCCAAAAAATTTTAAAAAAATTAATTAAAAAACTTGCTAGTGAACTGAGGAGCTAAATGTAGTTTACTATTTCTAGAGAACAAGATGTAACGTTAGTGGTTGTGGAAAGAGACTGTGTTGATAGAAAGTAGCCAGAGCTTCAGTTCAGTTCAGTCACTCAGTCATGTCTGACTCTTTGCCATTCCATGGACTGCAGCACGCCAGGCTTCCCTGTCCATCACCAACTCCTGGAGTTTGCTCAAACTCATGTCCATCGAGTCAGTGATGCCATCCAACCATCCTTGATGTGAAATAAAATTCACATTCTATAGCAAGGCAAGAAAAATGTGAAAAAACATAAAAAAATTTCCTTGCTCTTTGGTCTCCTTATTCTCCTCTCCTGTGCATTGTGTATCTGCGTCACATGTGTAAGTACCACGCGCTAACCGATTGTGCCACTGGAGCTCCTGCGTCACATGTCGACTAAACCTCCCCCATCAGCAGAAATGCCTGCTCAACCATAAACAGCAACATTCTCCTAGAATCAACAAGACAACTCCATAAAAGATAACATTCCTTCTTGATCTTGTAAGGGGCCATGATGACGGGCTTCCCCATTGGCTCAGTGGTAAAGAATCCACCTACCAATGCAGCAGACGTAAGAGATGCGGGTTCAATCCCTGGGTCAGGAAGATTCCCTGGAGAAGGAAATGGCAACCCACTCCAGTACTGTTGCCTGGGAAATCCTGTGGACAGAGGAGCCTGGTGAACTACAGTCCGTGGGGTCACAAAGAATTGGACACGACTGAGCACACACACACACATGATGACACTTAGATCTGGATTGTGTAAATTGTCAATAGTGTATCATTTAATGTACAGCCCACTGTCTCAAAAAGCATATGTAACTGTTGTTTGACTTCTAATGGAATGATCTGGATTGTGTAAATTGTCAATAGTGTATCATTTAATGTACAACCCACTGTCTCAAAAAGCTTATATGATCGTTGTTTGACTTCTAATGGAATAGAGGTCAAGTGGAACAGTTCTCAAAGATTTCTGAGATGCTATAAGGGTTTATATGGGAGACCCTGGTTTGATTCCAGGGTTGGGAAGATATCCTGGAGAAGGGAATGGCAACCCACTCCAGTAATCTTGCCTGGAGAATTCCTTGGAGAGAGGAGTCTGGTGAGCTACAGTCCATGGGGTCGCAAAGAGTCAGACACGACTGAGTGACTCACACACACACATACACACACACACACATTATGGTTATAATTCTGTTTGACTAAGGTAAAATGTTCCATATCTTTCTTAGATCAATTGATTATAATTTTTTATCAACTCTGGGATGCTAGGTGTATATTGCAGAGACAATGGGGAGCACTGGGTACCTGAGGGAAGGCTGGAAGCAACAGGCCAATTTTTATACAGTTTCTGTTTTGAGAACTTTTTACAGTTTTATCAAGTGATTTGATGGAAGTTTACTTATTTTCACTTATTTTGGTACATAAAAGGATGTGTAAAATATAGTCTGTGCTTGAATACTTTGTTGTAGATGCAAAAGAAAAGATATCCTGCTTTTTCTTGTCTCTTTCCAATCTCTCCTGAATCTTTGAATCTTCTTATTTGACATGCATACTGAACCTTATGTTGTGTGGTGAGTTGAGTTACCAATGACTAGTAAGTTGGTCCAGCAATTTCTGGAAAGAAGGCTCCCTTTTCCTTCTTATTCTCTTCTTTTCTCATCACCCTGCACCCTGAAGCTATTTCCCAGAATCTCTTTAGCTCCCATTACCCTGAAAAGACCTGCCTTTCTGAATGGCATGTTGGTGCATGTTCATTGAGGGGATGACACAGAAGTTGGTAAAGTCTTTACATTAAGGTCAGATAATACCTGGAGGGGAGCAAGATGGATTACAGAAGAAACCTGGACATCCCTGGTGAAGCATATACCACTTAGCACTTGTCTCCCCAGTGGTGATGTTGATTTTGACATTATTATTCCACTGTTTATAAAGATCAAATATATGAATTTATTCTCAAATATTTATTCCCAAAAACTTATAATATAACAGGCTTCATTAAATGGGTTACAGAAGAAAAACCAATGTGGTTGGGGAATATACAACAATTACAGCATATAGTAGGATATGAATCATCTGGATCCTGATTATGTCTTCAGTTCCATTTTGCATTCCTCTCCCTCCTGAACACTAACGTTTCTTTTTCTCCAGTGTGCCAGACTCTATTCTGTTGAGTTGTTTTCACATGCTATTTTGTCTGCTTAAATTCTGACAGTAATACTATAAAGTGTGGTTTTTGAATAGCAGTGGTTTTTCTGCTGGGAGAAAAACACATCTAAAGGGATTTTGAGACCATGAAACTAGTTTTGTGTTGATGGCTCATTGCTTGACATTCATCCAATCTAACACAAATCTCAATTTTGTTTTATGTATACATTTAATTTTTTTTGAACAATATTAAGTATTTTGACATTTCAAAATATATTTACTCCTGATTTCATTTATTAGACTCTAATTGGAAATGAATATGTGAAATAGTTTAAGCTCAATAGAAGTAAATAAACAATAGGAAGTCCAATTAATTAAGAGAAACAAAAAGTCACATTTCATGACTCTATAGAACAACACCATAGACGGTTTTAATTAGGCTAATGACTCTTGGAGGTGAAGATAGAATCATACATTAGGGTTCAATATTTCTGGAAATCATTTGCTAATCTTTTACAGTGAACTATTGGGACTAAGTGTTAGGCTTCTTCTCTATGGTCATGAGACTGAAAGATTGAAGAGCACCTCAGAAAGCTATTTGGTGATAGAAAATATGAGACAAGGAGGGATAAGTTACCATCAGTGGAGAGCTTAGAATGGGGACTGGGATCATTCTTTACTCTTACTTCCTTAGGTTGGTGCTTATGCCAACTATCTAGATTTTGTCTTTGGGCTAATATTCCACGTAGCACTCCTAATGCTTGGGACCTTATTCTAGAGCACATGCAAAGTTTCATGTAATGGAACCTTTGACATTTATTTGGCTATAATTCTAGCAGTGTGCATATTAAGATGCTAAACTGGAAAACAAAATTCATAGCCTGGGCATAGAAAAAAAAATAATGGAGCACTCCTTACTCTGGTTAGCCAACCATATGCTATTGATTAGAACAAAATATTAATATTCATCCAACTTGCAGACTTGGTCTAACTAACAGAGTTGAGAAGGTGGGAAGACAGATTTATAATGTTCATAGAGAATATTTACAGGGCTTTAAAAATATTTTTTCATTAACATAATTCATTAGTCCATCTCCCCAGTGACATTAAGCCTATTCATAAATTGTTTCTACTTCATCATAAGAAACATATGTAAGAATATATCTTTTGAATTCTATCAGGTCCAATAACTTTTCAAATAATTTTTTAAAAAGTAACACGATTGCAATTTATAGTTGTATACATTCAACATACAGACACAGAAACTTGAGTCAATATATTAAGCTCTAGATTCATTTCTTCATTATTGTAAGTATCCATCTATATCTTGCTACACATCTACCCACTCATACGCACATATCCATCTATTTGCCCATCCGTTCACCTAATAATTTATTTACCTTTATATTCAATTCTTTACAATCTATTTATCTATCAATCAATATATACATCTGTCCTTATCTAAACCCAAGCTATATAATATCACATACAATATTAGGCAAATTTTGACAATGCAAGCCAACTGGATAATTGGAAAACAAAATATAAATAGTTGCAAGTATTTACTTTAAGGAATTAAAATTTTTCCTATGTATAACTCTCAGAATGACAATAGCTAAATTGCTCCTAAAGGTAATTTAGCTGTTGTCCAATTGATAGAGGAGAAGAGAGACATAAAGAGAAGAGGCACTTTCTTGGTAGGACTCTATTATCTTAAAGGTATAAAAACTTGGGAAAATTATTTCCTGATTCTCAGTTTGCTAAGTCACTTCAGTCGTGTCCGACTCTGTGCGACCCCATAGACAACAGCCCACCAGGCTCCCCCATCCCTGGGATTCTCCAGGCAAGAACACTAGAGTGGGTTGCCATTTCCTTCTCCAATGCGTGAAAGTGAAAAGTGAAAGTGAAGTCGCTCGGTCGTGTCCGACCCTTAGCGACCCCATGGACTGCAGCCTACCAGGCTCCTCCACCCATGGGATTTTCCAGACAAGAGTACTGGAGTGGGTTGCCATTGCCTTCTCCTGATTCTCAGTTTAATCATCAATAAAATGAATAGATATTACTAGGTTATTTCTATGTTCTGTAGTCTCTAGTTATTAGCTATATCATCTAAGTTGAAAGAGCATTGTTTCATAGATTTCTTAAGTCAAATACTGTGTTTAAGCATAAGGAAAATGGCTCAGATCTTTTAGGACCTTAATGTTTACATTATGGCATTTGATTACAAAATGATACAGTAAATATCATGACACCAAAATAGGTTACTGTTTAGGAAACAAACAGTTTGTAGGTGAATGATCTAAAGAAAGAAAATGAAAGTGTTAGCGGGTCAGTCGTGTCTGACTTCTCACGACCCTATGGACCGTAGCCTGCCAGGTTCCTTTATCATGGGTTTTCCCCAGCAGGAATACTAGAATGAGTTGCCATTTCCTTCTCCAGGGGATCTTCCTGACCCAGTGATTGAACCCAGGTCTCTTGCAGTGCAGGCAGATTGTTCACCTACTGAACCACCAGGGAAACCTGAGTGATCTAAATTCTGCCTTAAAAAACATGACCTTGAAAAGTTATCATGTCCTTGGATCTTAGTTTCATCTTCTGTAGATTGGGAATGTGGATGGGATTTGGTACATATGATTCCAGAATGTTTCTATGTGCATATGACTATAAGAATTTTCTTAGTGTTTACTGTACTGTTTTTAAATTGTTTAATCCACACTAGAGGACTTAGGGACTGAAATAAAGAATATTCTTATTCTTATTGAAGACAGGTTACAAAATATTAAATAGCAAACATCTTCGCTTACCAAGAAACTGCAGTATTTTTTCTGACCTTTGAACTAAAATGTATTATTCATCAACAATAAAGAATTCCACTGTTGCTTCAGTGTACAAGTGTTGATACCTTCACATTTGCTCCTTTTCTTAATCATAAGAGTCTGGAAGGAAATCCACTCTTTCCTAAAACATGTGAATGTCTTAATACTCAAATAAATGCCTACATCTGACAAGAGTTGAATATTATAAAAAGTGAGTCCTTGTGCGGTAAAATTTTGGATATTGGTTTGGTATTGTTTCATTGTAAATATTATACTGTATGAGGAACTCTTAATATGACCAAACTCAGTAACTGCTGAGACTGATGATGAAAATAGTTCTGCCATGAGCTATATGATTTCTTGCACTAGCATGACATTGTTAACCAACAAAGAGAGGGGGATAAATGCTCATTTTTGTATGAGCAAAAGCAAATCAAGGGCTATGATCAATCTTGCTAGACTTCAAGACACGGCTGCTAAATTTTCTCATGGAATCCTTGACATCCTTATTTCTAAGAGTATAGATTACTGGATTTAAGAGGGGAGTGAAAATGGTATAAAATACTGAGAGAACTTTGTCTATTGGGAAATTTGTGAAAGGCCACACGTAAATGAAAATGCATGGACCAAAGAAAAGGGTCACAACAGTGAAGTGGGCACTGCAGGTGGAGAGAGCTTTGGAGGACCCACCAGAAGAACGTTGCCTAACAGTGACCAAGATGACAGAGTAGGAAATCACCAAGAGAATGAAGCACACTAGGGCAATCATGCCGCTGGTTGAGATCATGAACACTCCGAGAATGAATGTGTCTACGCAGGCAAGTTTGATCACTAAGGGAAGATCACAAAAGAAACTGTCCACTTCATTGGGCCCACAGAAGGGCAGATTCACAGTAAACGCTAGCTGACTCATAGCATGGAAGATGCCGACAATCCAGGAAAGCGTCACAAGCCCAAGGCACACTCTCCGGTTCATGATGGTTAAATAGCGTAAAGGCTTACAAATAGCCACATACCTATCAAAAGACATGGATATCAGCAGCACAATCTCAACACCCCCTAAGAGATGCAGGAAGAATATCTGAGTGATGCAGCCATCAAAAGAGATGACTTTGGGCTCCCTGAAGAAATCTGCAATCATTTTGGGAGTGGCAAATGAGGCCAGAGACATGTCAATGAAGGAGAGGTTGCCCAGCAGAAAGTACATGGGGGAGTGCAGGCGTCGCTCTGATACAATGGTGAGCACAATGAGGAGGTTCCCCAGCACAGTGGCTGCATAGACTACAGAGAAAAACAGGAAATAGACCATCTGGAGTTCCCAAGAACTGGAAAGACCCTGTAGGATGAATTCAGTTATGACTGACTGATTATTCCAGGCCATTTAGTTTGATTTCAGGAAGGACTCTGGCACTTCCAAATGGAGGAGAATGAGGCAAAATACAGTGATTAAACACAAAGTGAGATTTTTCTGAATGAAACAATATAGGGGTTTCCCACCACTAGATAATAGTTTTCTGTTGTATCATTCTTCTGTTCACATTGCTCAAATATTTCCCCATGACCTTTCTAGATGTTTTAACTAACTAATTAAAATATCAGTTCAGGTTAATTCTTATGATTTTGCAATTTGCTTAAAGTATGATGCCAATCTTTATAAAAGAAATAAAAATTCAGTTATTTGAATATTACTCCTGAGTTTGTGAAACACTTAAAATATCTCACAGGGAGATACCAAGTTTTGAATGGGAAAGGAATGGCAACCTTCTGCAAAACATCATGATGCCAGAGAAAGACTGGAGTGAACAACATTTGAGAATTATGATTGATTATTAGTGGGAACACAATGATGCAAAGGACGGTAGGTACCGGTTTCCTGCAATGAGTGGGGTAAGGGAATACAACCTGAAAAAAATGGATACAGAGAAACAGTCTGTTTAAATTTTCTATTAGCCATGGTTCAGAATAAAAATGAAATAGACTCTTATTCTTAGTTTTCGATTTCAGTTATGCAGGCATGTATGATCCTGTTCTATGCCACCAATGCCATATACCTCAAAGGCTCATGAATATGATATGGTTAAAGCCTGAAGCCTTTATATATTTCCAAGTATATGTTAAATATAAAATCTCTGTTAAACACTCTGCTGCCTGAAGGCAGATATTTTTTAACTGCTGGATTTTATAGATTTTCACCAAAGTGGTTTGCAGCAGGAAACTTCCTATTTCTAGAGTTCACTTAGAAAAAATAGAAAACAGATTCATGTAGAGACAGAGAAAGATAATGGAGAACCTGCTGCTAAGTCGCTTCAGTAGTGTCTGACTCTATGCGACCCCATAGACGGCAGCCTGTCTATGCTCCCCTGTCCCTGGGATTCTCCAGGCAAGAACACTAGAGTGGGTTGCCATTTCCTTCTCCAATGCAGGAAAGTGAAAAGTGAAAGTGAAGTTGCTCAGTTGTGCCCGACTCTTAGAAGTTATGTAAAACCACATGCTGTAAACATTAAAACTAAACTGCCTAGGGAAATCCTCACTGAGATCTAAGAAGACTTTACACTGAAAGTCAATTGAAATGATGTATACCTAGAATTCTCATCAAAGCCCTTTCATCTTGTCATCAAACCAAGTTTTTCTCTTCTCTTCTTTCTCAAAACTCTGCTGTAAGTATGTATTCTAAATAAATTGCTCCAAGACTAAGCCAATCTACACATGCAAGTACTCATACTCTTGACTTTCCGTTTTGATGTTAGGTGCCCTTTCTCTAATTCCACATTCTTCTGACTTAACTTTTTCAGAAACTAGGTTTGGTTCTGCACCCACATACCTGATATTGAAAAGGATGCTCCAGCACAGCTTACACTTAAATTGGTATAGCAGAAAGAGTAGTGAACTGGGACTGAGAAAATGTGGATTCAAATCTTGTCCTAGATATGTAAGATTAGATAATTCACTGCATTAACAGGTACTTCTGATTCTTCATATGATAATGATGAAGTGGGTTGATCTAGATGGTTTTAGGATCTTTTCCACAGACATATTAACCTTCCGGTACTCAACTAATTCCTGAAAGCAGTGATGACCACTCCAGAGTGACCTCAGATCAATTCTCTGCCTAATTTCTGGATAAAAGAGGCTCAACAATCTTTGAGACATGTGTATTTATAACATCTGTATTGATATGAATGGATTCAATATCATGGCATGAAAAGAACCAGCTACTCCCTGGGGGAACAAACACAAGTTCAAGTTCCAATGGGAATTATTAGAACATTCAACATGTTTTGTCCAGAGTTAAAGATGGATCATAAAGTGTCATTATTATTCTTAAGTGCTCTACGTACATGGAGTGAAAATGATGGGAAAGATGTAAGGGACGATCTTTATCTTGGGCCACAACAAAGATAAGACAAATAGGATCTGTTATTTGGCTTGGGGGCTACAAATGTTATCTCTCAGTTCATTGAAAAATAAATGAGAATGTGTTTCCCTGTTTGAGATCAGAAAAATTCATACTCTTAAAGGAAGTGTTCAGAACCTATGTGAGGAAAAGTTTAAAGCCGTCCTACAAGACCCGAATATAGACTTGGACAAATGGAAACATATACCATGATCTTGAATTAGAATATATATCATAAAGATGTCAGTTCATCTCAAATGAATTTATAGAGTTAATGCATTTTTTTTTTTACTTTACAATATTGTATTGGTTTTGCCATACATCAACATGAATCCCAGTTAATGCAATTTAAATATAAATCACACTGGCCTCTTTGATCTACATAAACTGACTACAAAATTCTTTTGGAAAAATAAAATGCAAACATGCAAGAGGAGCCAGGGAAACATTTTAAAAAGTAGAGCAATGGGAGAGGATGAGTTCTAGAGTGTATGAAATCATGCTATAAAGATGCCATAAATAAAACAATTTGATATTGATGAATTAATATAAAAACAATTAGAAAAACAAAATTAAAAACCAAGGAATAGACTTAATTACACATGGAAATAAAGTATATAAAAAGTGAAGTTTCTAAAATGAGTAGGGGGTAATTAGTGCTTTTTAACAAGGAATTTTGAGATACCTGGATAGCCACCTGGAAAAGAACTACATTAATTCCTTATACTTTACCTACCACTATTCAAAATTGGACACATATTTATTTGCAAAACCTGATTTTCTTTTTATATCTAGGGGAGGAAATCATTCCCAACTATAACTCAAAACTCATTAATAATTAGGGAAAATTGAATATTTTGATTATATATGTTTTCACCGCAGAAACGCAAAAGCATAGCTGACACAAATGAATACTTAGAAAAAAATCTAAGAAAAAAATCTAACCTTTAAGGACGAAGCAATGATAAATTAATACATAAAGAGCTAATGAGCGAGTAAAAAGACCAGCAACCATGCAGAGAAATGGAAAAAGACGTGCAAATATGTTGTTGTTGTTCAGTTGCTAAGTTGTGGCCGACTCCTTGCGACCCTTTGGACTGCAGTGTGCCAGGCTTCTCTGTGTTTCACTGTCTCCCAGAGTTTGTTCAGAGTCATGCCCATTGAGTCAGTAATGCCATCCAACCATCTCATCTTCTGTTGCCCCCTGCTCCTCCTGCCTTCAATCTTTCCCAGCATCAGGGTTTTTCCAATGAGTTGGCTCTTTGCATCAGGTGGTTAAAGTATTGGAGCTTCAGCATCAGTACTTCCAATGAATATTCAGGGTTGATTTCCTTTAGGATTGACTGTTTTGATCTCCTTGCTGTCTAAGGGACTCTCAAGAGTCTTCTCTAACACCATAGTTCGAAAGCATCAATTCTTCGGCTCTCAGCCTTCTTTATGGTCCAACACTCACATCTGTACATTACTACTGGAAAAACCATGACTTTGACTATATGGACCTTTGTCAGCAAAGTGATGTCTCTGTTTTTTAAAAGACTGCTGAGGTTTGTCATAGCTTTTCTTCCAAGGAGCAAGTGTCTTTTAATTTCATGGCTGCAGTCACCGTCTGCACTGATTTTGGAGCCAAAGAAAATAAAGTCTGTCACTGTTTCCATTGTTTCCCCAACTATTTGCCATTAAGTGATGGGACTGGATGCCATGATGCTAGTTTTTTGAATGCTGAGTTTTAAGCCAGCTTTTTACTCTCCTCTTTCACCTTCGTCAAGAGGCTCTTTAGTTTCTCCTCACTCTCTGCTGTAAGGGTGCTGTCATCTGCATATCTGAGGTTACTATATTTCTCCCAGAAATCTTGATTCCAGCTTGGCATTTTGCATGATGCAAATAGGTACAAGCTCTATAAAAGATGTTCAAACTTTAATAAGAAAATGTATTAGGGAATTCCCTGGTGGGTCAGCGGTTAGGACTTGGTGCTTTCACTGTAGTGGGCCCAGAGTTTGATCCCTGGTTGGGGAACTAAGTTCACATAAGCTACATGGTACAGCCAAAAAAAAGAAAAAGCTGTTAAATTACACTGAGATACTGTTTATCAGCTATCATATGCAAAATAATTTATATCAGATAAAAATCTAACAGCTTGGAAACCTACTATAGTTTGAACTTCTTTACACAGGAACTGTATCCCAGTACAGTGGAATGAAAACTGGAACCGTGCTAACTCACACAGGTCTCTGGAGCTCACACAACCCTGTAACCAAATTTTATTGCGCAAAGCAATTTTCACGGCCAGCCAAGATCCATGGGGTTGGGAAAATGTCCAGTTTTTATTTGAAGAAGATGTAATATATTCTCATGATTTCCAATCTATCTCTGTTCACTCTTTGGTTACAATTAGTTACAGACTTCCTGCATGGAAAATATGCCCACTAAATTTCAAGACTCCCAAATTCTCTACCATTTGTCTAGAAGTCCAGGGTCTTTTCTTCTGCACCAGCTCCACATATATATGTGTGTGTGTGGGTGGTTCCGTGGGTGAGATCTTCTTCATATGAATCAAAAGACATCATCTATTTTACTCTCCACACACCCAATGTACAATGATGAGACTCTGATCAGTTAATTGTAACAGACACACCAATTAAAAAACAAGAGAAACAAAATACACATAGTGGGACTTGGCCCATGGCTATTCTAAAATACTTCTGGGGCGGTTTCCCTGGAGCAGGGAATGCTCTTTGACTATGATTAGGTTCATTATCATTTCAGATGCTTCTTCTGTTCCATTCTTTCTTCTGAAATTCTTGCTACACATATGTTATACATTTTGTAGCAGTCTCACAGACTTTGGACACTCTCTCTCTTTTCTTTTTTCAGACTTTTTACTCTTTACTTTTCAATTTTGAAGGTTTCTATTAATATTTGAGGTATCCTCAAGCTCACATGTTTTTTCTTCAGCCACATCCAGGGTACCAATGAGCCCATCAGAGGCATTCTGCATTTGTTTCAGTGTTTTGGATCTACTGCATTATCCTTTTGGTGCTTTCTTAGGATTTCCATCTCTTTGCTTACATTGTTCATCTGTTCTTGCATGTTGTCTACTTTATTCATTATCATGTTCATAACATTTGTTTTAAATTCCCATTCTGGTAATTCCAATATTCCCAATGTACGGAATTCTGATCCCATACATTCTGATGGTTCTGATGCTTACTCTGCCTTTTCAAACTGTGGGTTTTTATTTTTTTTCGTTTTGATTTTGGTATGCTTTGTAATTTTTTTTTTTTTTTTTGATGGTCAAACCTGGGTAAAAGGAGCTACCATAAACAGGCCTTAAATAATGTGGTAGTGAAATGCAGGGGTGAGGGGAAGCTTTCTATAGACCCATGATTAGGTCTCAGAGTTTCAGTAAGCCTGTACTTCTGAGGGAACTTCATAAGTGTTTCTCTTTCTTTTTTTTTCCTACTTGCTTGGGTGGGATAGAATGTCTAGAGTGAGCTAGAGTTGGGATTTTCCTTTCTCCCATTTGGAAGGCCAAAGCTGACTGGAGATGGGGTACTCCCCATCCTCTAGGTCAGCTGGGCTCTGATAATATCCTATTAGGTTAGGCTCTGGTTAAATAGTTTTCCCTAGGGCAGGCATTGTTAATGTGTGTGTGTGTGTGCTCTGACATATTTCAAAATGATTCTTTTCTCTCTCCCCCTCTGCTGGAAGCTGGAGGGGATTTTTCTCTGATATATTGTGAGAATCTAGTCTAACTCTTGGAGATAAAGAATATAAAATTTTGCTCATATGACTAGGTCCTCTAGTTTTTACCACTCAAAGTTGTCCATACTGAGCCTCCACAATTAGTCAATTACAGTTCAAATTTTCCCACTGTACTGGTTCCCTGGGCATTTCTATCTAAAGAGTCTTTGCTCTTATAACTGGTGACTCCTATATTGCCTGCATTTCTCTGCAATATTGGAGGCAGAGATTTGCCTGTGTCCCACTTCTCTTAAATATTCTAGAAGAGATGTTTTTTTTCAGTCTGTTCATCTCCAATATACATTACTTTATACACACACACACACTCACATAGTTACATAGTTGAACCTTGAACAACACAGATTTGAACTGTCCAAGTCCATTTATATGTGGATTTTTTTCAGTAGTAAATATGAGAACGCTACACGATTAGAGGTTAGTTGAATCCATGGATGTGGAATGGTGGACCCAGAGGGCTTACTATCAAGTTACAGACAAATTTTTGGCTTCTTACTCCTAACCCCCATGTTGTTCAAGGGTCAACTGTAGTTTCAAGAGTAAGACATGTAACTTCTTTCAATGTTTCCAAGGTTCATTCAGGTTGTACATGGATCACTGTTTTATTCCTCATTCCATTTAATGGCCAAATAATATTCCATTGTATGGCTATCCTACATTTTGTTTATTCATTTATCAGTTTATAGATGTTTCCACATTTTGGCTATCATGAATAGTGCTACTACAAACATTTATGTACAGGATTTTGACACAAAAGGCTGCATATTATATTATTCCATTTGTATGAAATGTCAGGAATAGACAAACACATACAGAAAACAGATTACTGATTGTAAGGGCTTGGGGAAAGGAGATTTGGGAGTGTTTGCTCAATAAATACAGGCTTTCCTTTTGGATAAAATGTTCTGGAACATGTAAGGGGATAGTGCCAGTCATTGCCAAAAAAATGTTCTGGAATTAGATGGTGGTGGTAGTTGCAATACTCTGAATATACTAAATATCACTAAAGATAAATTTTATATTATATGTATTTTACTGCAAACAAAATTAGTAAGAAGTGAAAAATATCTAAATACATATAAAGAAGGAAATGCTTCAATTACTTCTTTATTCTCAATCCCTGATGTAGTCAGTGTTAGTCTACTCTGTTATTGTTTGATTTTTACAAAATTAAGATCATATAATACACATGACCAACCAGTTTGCTTTTCATTTGATGGTTTTTGTAGACATTGTGGTGTATTCAAATTCAAGTATTTCTTTTCATGACAGCTGTATTTTTTAATGTAAGGGTATTCTGTAATTTATATAATTCCTTTACTAATAGGTAATTAGATTTTTTCCCCTTATTTTTCCCACTGCTTACTCTGCTAAAATAAATATTTTTGTCATAGTTTAAAGGATCACTGCTTTTATTTCCATGAATTGATTCTCCAAAGAAAGATTTATGAGTCAAATAACATTGAAGAAAAGTATATTTTAATTTTAGCAGTTATTGCCAATATATTGGGTTTGTTTGTTTTTAACACTGCAGTTTATACATTCATCAATGATATGCATGTGTGCTAAGTCACTTCAGTCATATCTGGCTCTTTGTGATCCTATGGACTATAGTCTGCCAGGATCTTCTGCCCATGGGGAGAATCTTCTGCCCAGGCAAGAATACTGAAGTGGGTTGCCGTGCCCTCCTTCAGGGGATCTTCCCCACCCAGAGATCAAATCCCCATCTCTTATGTCACCTGTATTGGCAGGTAGGTTCTTTACCACCAGCACCGCCTGGGTAGCCCCACCCATGATACAAAATATCCTTAAATATTCTTCTAAATTTTGATCAATTTGATGAGCAAAAATGGCATTGATTTTTATTTTAATATGCAGTTCCCTGGCTATTAATGAGGTTAAATATTTCTCACAGGTTTACTTGTTATTAGGTGTAATTTATTCTAGGAATTACCTATTTAGTGTTTTTTTCTAGCCAATTTTTCCCCTATTGAAATTTTTTCTTATTAATTTTCAAAATAGTTTTTACATAAGGTTACAGACTAGGATTGAAGTTATTTACTTATTTTCCATATAGATGTGCATGTGTGCTTAATTTCTTCAGTCGTGTCCGACTCTTTGCAACCCTATAGACTATAACCCACCAGGCTCCTCTGTCCATGGGATTCTTTAGGCAAGAATGCTGGAGTAGGTTGGTATGCCCTCCTCCAGGGGATCTTCCCGACCCAGGCATCCAACCCGCATCTCCTGTGTCTCTTGCATTGCAGGCAGGTCCTTTATCACTGAGACATTGGGAAGCCCCTTTCCATACAGATATCCAATGAAAAAGAACAATTTTTAAATAATCCTTTGTTAAAAGGGCTCTTCTTTCCTATTGAATGATTTTGGCACTTGTTTTGAAAATCAGTTATCACATATGTGAAATTCTTCTGGACTTTCCATTCTGTTCCATGCATCTATTTTTTAGACAAACACAATATTCTGATGATTACTATAGCTTTATAATAAGTGCTGAAAACAGATTTTGTGAGCCTAACAAATTTGTTCTGTTCACATTGTTTCGGTGACCTTAGGTTCTTTGAAATTTCATATTAATTTTATAATCAATTTAAGCCTGCTGGGATAATGATTGCTGCTGCTGCTGCTGCTAAGTCACTTCAGTCGTGTCCGACTCTGTGCAACCCCAGAGACGACAGTCCATCAGGCTCCCCCATCCCTGGGATTCTCCAGGCAAGAACACTGGAGTGGGTTGCCATTTCCTTCTCCAACCCATGAAAGTGAGAAGTGAAAGTGAAGCCGCTCAGTTGTGTCCGACTCTTAGCGACCCCATCTACTGCAGCCCACCAGGCTCCTCCATCCATGGGATTTTCCAGGCAAGAGTACTGGAGTGGGGTGCCATTGCATGATATTAAATGTATACAACAATTAGGAGATAACGAACTTGTTCACAGTATTGTGTCTTTTTATGAGCACAGTCTGGTCCCCATCATCTCTTCATCTTTGGACCCAAGAAGATGGATAAAGAGCAATAGGGGAATTATGCATTGAATCTTAAAGCTTCTGCTCAAATGTGGCACATATGGCACAAAACTTCTGCCCATATTACGTTGAATGAATAAATCATGTTTCCAAGGCTTTGGTTAAAAAAAAAAAAGTGGTAATTATACTCTTCTTACAGCAATGGAGGGTCTCTGAAGAGATGAACTAAGTAGAATAAGATAGCTAGTTGTTCAATTAATAAATAACTCCTAATGATAAGTTACTTGGAATTCTTATTTTATTTATCCAAATAACATACACATTGCTAATACTTTAATCAAAGGGATCTCTCTATACCTATTTAACTTAATAATTTCCTGCCTTCAAATTCTCTCTTCTCAAATAATCTGTATAAATCCTTACAAAATATTGATTTCAAGTAACCATAACTCTGTCTATAGTCTTACAATGAGCCTTTGTCTTCTTTTATATCAAGTCCTATTTTAGAGTGGCATTCTTATTCTTCTAAACTGCCAACTGAATATCTTGTTCCTGCAAATAAGCTCCACTATTTTATTTCCCACATACTTTTTTCTTTTACCAAACAAAATTTGAGTTTTCATTATAGGTCAACTTCATGACATTTCTTCTGTAAGAACATTTTCTTGATTGATTAAGCACACCACAGTTTTTCACTTATCTAAAATCCAATTCACTCTTTAAGAATTGGTTGAAAATTTGATATACTTGACTTCATTGTTTCACAGATTTTTTTATTTATGAGTGTTCAGTAACTCCAAAAAATTATACATTACTTAAAGCAGAAATAAGAATGCTGGAGTGGGTTGCCATGTTCCTGGATTTTATTCTCCCATGGCCTCTAGAACAAGGTTAGATAATCAAGAGTGCTAATTAAAATTTGTTGACGTTTCCTTCTACCTTCTAAATATTGGCTTTCCCAACTTCCATCCCCTGACTCTCTCAGGTCCAGGTAAAAACAATCATTGTAAACTCCCATGAGAAAATTAATGTATCTTCCTGTTGTGAACTAAATCATACCACTTTTGTTGTTCAAAAGATCCCATTGAAATATGATTTCTTGGTCAATTCCCAAGTCCCTACAACATCCATTTTATCTACAGCTGCTACACAGCTAATGATTCACCTAGGTCATTTATTTATATTTAAAACTAACTCCTGTACATTTTCTGTCAGAGCCTGCTCGACACTTGTGTATACCATAAAGCCCTGATTCTGCTATAGATCTGGTAGGCAAAAGTGCTCTTTTCTTTTTTATTTTTTTCCCTGTGTCTTTCCTACTTCCACCTTCTAATTCTGGAGGGTTAGATCATTAAAACAGTTTGCATATGTTGGCATATATGAAGGGAGAATTCAAACAGAAGTAGGACTAAGCCTAAATGCTTATTCCCATAGAAGTGATGTGACATATCCTTTAGAAGACAAGGTAAAATTTTAAGTCATATAATCATGTAATCACAAATATTTGTAGGAGGAACATACTCCTATTTAAGGAAAAAAAGAAATAGAGAAGCGGTTAAATGCCTTTCTTTGGGGTAATGGCTATATTGCAATATACTTGATACTCAGTCTTCTTCAGTTCAGTTCAGTCGCTCTTTGTGACCCCATAGACTGCAGCATGTCAGGCTTCCCTGTTCGTCACCACCAGGAGCTTGCTCAAACTCATGTACATCGAGTTGGTGATGCCATCTCACCCTCTGTTGTCCCTTTCTCCTCCTGATTTCAATGTTTCTCAGCATCAGAGTCTTTTCAAATGAGTCAGTTAGTCGAATAAGGTGGCCAAAGTATTGGAGTTTCAGCTGCATCAGTCCTTCCAATGAATATTCAGGCCTGATTTCCTTTAAGATGGACTCGTTGGATCTCCTTGAAGTCCAAGGGACTCTCAGGAGTCTTCTCCAACACCACAGTTCAAAAGCATCAGTTCTTTGGTGCTCAGCTTTCTTTATAGTCCAACTCTCATACACATACATGACTACTGGAAAAACCATAGCTTTGACTAGATGGACCTTTGTTGGCAAAGTAATGTCTATGCTTTTTGAAATATTGTCTAGGTTGGTCATAACTTTTGTTCCAAGAAGTAAGCATCTTTTAATTTTATGGCTGCAGTCATTGTCTGCAGTGATTTTGGAGCCCCCCAAAATAAAGGCTGTCATTGTTTCCCCTGTTTCCCCATCTATTTCCCATGAAGTGATGGGACCAGATGCCATGATCTTAGTTTTCTGACTATTGAGTTTTAAGCCAACTTTTCACTCTCCTCTTTCACTTTCATCAAGAGGCTCTTTAGTTCTTCCTCGCTCTCTGCCATAAGGGTGGGGTTCTCTGCATATCTGAGATTATTGATGTTTCTTCCAGCAATCTTGATTCCAGCTTGTGCTTCATCCAGTCCAGCATTTCTCATGATGTACTCTGCATATAAGTTAAATTAGCAGGGTGACAGTATACAGCCTTGATGTACTTCTTTCCCTATTTGGAACCAGTCTGTTGTTCCATGTCCAGTTCTAACTGTTGCTTCCTGATCTGCATATAGGTTTCTCAAGAGGCAGGTCAGGTGGTCTGGTATTCCCATCTCTTTCAGAATTCTCCACAGTTTGTTGTGATCCACACAGTCAAAGGCTTTGGCATAGTCAATAAAACAAAAGTGATGTTTTTCTGGAACTCTCTTGCTTTTTGCATGACCCAGCGAATATTGGTTATTTGACCTCTGGTTCCTCTGCCTTTTGCAAATCCAGCTTGAACATTTGGAAGTTCATGGTTCATGCACTATTGAATCCTGGCTTGGAGAATTCTGAGCATTACTTTACTAGTGTGTGAGATGAGTGCAATTGTGTGGTAGTTTGAACATTCTTTGGCATTGCCTTTCTTTGGGACTGGAATGAAAACTGACTTTTCCAGTCTTGTGGCCACTGCTGAGTTTTCCAAATTTGCTGGCATATTGAGTGCAGCACTTTCACAGCATCATCTTTCAGGATTTGAAAAGCTCAACTGGAATTCCATCACCTCCACTAGCTTTGTTCGTAGAATGCTTCTTAAGGCTCACTTGACTTTACATTCCAGGATGTCTGGCTCTAGGTGAGTGACCATACCATCATGATTATCTGGGTCATGAAGATCTTTTTTTGTTTTGTTCTTCTGTGTATTCTTGCCACATCTTCTTAATAACTTCTACTTCTGTTAGGTCCATACGATTTCTGTTCTTTATTGTGCCTGTCTTTGCATGAAATTTTCCCTCGGTATCTCTAATTTTCTTGAAGAGATCTCTAGTCTTTCCCATTCTGTTGTTTTCCTCTATTTCTTTGCATTGATCACTGAGAAAGGCTTTCTTATCTCTCTTTGCTATTCTTTGGAACTCTGCATTCAAATGGGTATATCTTTCCTTTTTTTCTTTGCCTTTTGCTTCTCTTCTTTTCACAGCTATTTATAAGGCCTCCTCACACAACCATTTTGCCTTTTGCATTTCTTTTTCTTCGGGGTGGTCTTGATCACTGCCTCCTATACAATGTCATGAACCTCCGTCCATAGTTCTTCAAGCACTCTATCAGATCTAATCCTTTGAATCTATTTCTTGCTTCCACTGTATAATCATAAGGGATTTGATTTAGGTCATACCTGAATGGTCTAGTGGTTTTCCCTACTTTCTTCAGGTTAAGTCTGAATTTGCCAATAAGTGGTTCATGATCTGAGCTGACAGTCAGCTCCCAGTCTTGTTTTTTCTGACTTTATAAAGCTCCTTAGTTTGGGTAAATATCAACAAAACTAATTTTCTTAGTGTTTCTGGTAGGTCTCAATCAGATGAATTTTATCCATAAATGTGTTAATGATTCTCTATAAATTTTTAAGTTTTGCAACTGTTAACTTAAGTCTGTCCATAATGTTGCTTAAGAGCCCATGTCACTTATATGCGAGATAATTTTTAATGTTCTTTCACTATGGATAACCTTATGTAAATCCGTACTTTCAGTATGGATGAGTTTCTCAATGACTAAACGTGTGTGTGTGTGTGTATGCATTTAACACACAGTCAGCCCAGAGTAAGTGCTTCCTTAATGTGAGTTCTTATCTTTAAAATTACACAGGCTAATCTCATTTGGATTGTCCATCAGCACTAGGAAGGAAAGTGCTATTTTCAACATCTATGACTTAAGTGGTATTTCACCACGATCCCTAATATCTTACCTTTCAAATTAATATAGCCTATGAAGGTGGAAAGAATACTAAAGATAAGTTTTCCTAGAGGAAACAAAGTCTGTGAAAATGAATCTGGGAAATAGAGACTTTGCTTCAATAGAATCATATTTTCTCTTTAATTTTTTTCCTTTTCCTTTGATGCAGGTTTCCAACTATCAGTCAGGATGATGGATTTGGTGAACAAGTCTACAGTTTCTGATTTTGTTTTGCTAGGACTCTCTAAATCCTGGAAACTACAGACATTTTTCCTCGTGGTGTTTTTGCTCTTTTATGTGACAACAATGGTGGGTAATAGCCTCATAGTCATCACAGTGATATCAGACTCTCATCTGCACTTCCCCATGTACTTCCTGCTCACCAACCTTTCAATCATTGATATGTCTCTTGCTTCCTTTGCAACCCCTAAGATGATTACAGACTACCTCAGTGGACACAAAACCATCTCCTTTGATGGTTGCATCACCCAGATATTTTTTCTACACCTTTTTACTGGCACTGAGATTATTTTGCTAATGGCCATGTCTTTTGATAGGTATATTGCAATATGCAAGCCTCTTCACTATGCTTCAATCATAAGTCCCCAGATGTGTGTTGCCCTTGTGGTGGTTTCCTGGGTTGTAGG
This sequence comes from Bos taurus, assembly GCF_002263795.3. NCBI lineage: Eukaryota > Metazoa > Chordata > Mammalia > Artiodactyla > Bovidae > Bos > Bos taurus. The sequence goes on from NC_037337.1 coordinate 27,260,869, forward strand.
AGTCATGCATTCAATGAGCCAGGTCATATTTGCTCTCACATTGCCCTTCTGTGGTCCCAATGAGGTAGATAGCTTTTTCTGTGACCTTCCTGTGGTGTTCCAACTAGCATGTGTAAATACTTATGTCCTGGGCCTCTTTATGATCTCAACAAGTGGCATCATTGCCTTGTCCTGCTTTATTCTTCTATTCAGTTCCTATGTTATTGTCTTGGTTACTATCAGAAATCATTCTTCAAAAGGAACATCTAAGGTTCTTTCTACCTGCACAGCTCATTTCATTGTGGTTTTCATGTTCTTTGGGCCCTGCATCTTCATCTATATGTGGCCACTAAGCAGTTTTCTGATAGACAAGATTCTATCTGTGTTTTATACCATCTTTACTCCCATTCTGAACCCAGTAATCTATACTTTGAGAAATCAGGAAGTGAAAACAGCCATGAGGAAACTGAAGAATAAGCTTCTAAATTCTAGCAAGGCAACTCCATTGCATTATTTTTAGTTTTAACATCTAGTTTTATTCCTGGGTATTAATTGCCACATTTTTTGTGCACACAGCACATGTTAGGCTTTTATTTCTCAAGTTATTATCAACTTGAAATTGCCAAAATTTGTGAAGTCACAAGTTCATGTTAAAACTATCCTCATACATATATTCTAAATACATTTTAAATTTCAGAAAAGCAAACTGACAGAAGCAAATTTTTCCAGAAGCAAAGAATATCTATAAAAATGTCAAGAGTGATTGTTTCAGTTAGGAAATTCAATATTAGCATTCTATTCATTGGAAAAGAGGAATAGAAAATGAGAAGAGGAAGTGTTGATCAAAGGATAACTAGAAGATAATGACATTTACATACAACTAACAACTGAGTTACTCAGAGAACTCTAAAGTATGACAAATTAGTAAATTTATGTAAGCCTTACAAATTCAATACTGCTATAGGAGTAGCCTCTGATCAATAAGAAATTATTATCTATGCACATTCCTGACATTACTACTTAACATTTAAAGAAATCTGTGAGTTCTATTAAAGAAAGTCTGAGTATATTTTATTACAAATGTTGATGAAGTCCAAAGTGAGCGCTGTAAGTAGACACTCACTGTTAGCTAATAAGAAACACATTCATGATAACTCCTTCTGATAATATAGACTAAGAAAAGAGGCTATAAAATTCTGCCAGTAGAAGACATTATGAAATGAGATTCAAAACAGTACACTTTGCTTCATACAGGCCCTAATGTCAGTTTAATGCCTGGAAGTTGGAACTATAATGAAATGAAAGATACAGTATATGATAGTGAATTAATGGAAAGTTTATGCCTTTCTTTAAAGTATTATATTGTTTTACACTTTTGTTAAATTACTTCTTCCTCTTAATATTTGGATGCAAATATAAGAAATCTGTGATTAGTAATACACTGTCAATATAATAAGTGTATTTCTGTCAGGAAAGTTTGTTTTTGTTTATTTTTTTCTAATATGTTTTTTTCATTTTATTTTTTTTTTAAATTTTACTTTATTTTTAAACTTTACAATATTGTATTGGTTTTGCCAAATATCGAAATGAATCTGCCACAGGTATATATGTGTTCCCCATCCTGAACCCTTCTCCCTCCTCCCTCCCCATACCATCCCTCTGGGTCGTCCCAGTGCACCAGCCCCAAGCATCCAGTATCGTGCATCGAACCTGGCCTGGCGACTCGTTCCGTATATGATATTATATGTATTTCAATGCCATTCTCCCAAATCATCCCACCCTCTCCCTCTCCCACAGAGTCCAAAAGACTGTTCTATACATCAGTGTCTCTTTTGCTGTCTTGTATACAGGGTTATTGTTACCATCTTTCTAAATTCCATATATATGTGTTAGTATACTGTATTGGTGTTTTTCTTTCTGGCTTACTTCACTCTGTATAATAGGCTCCAGTTTCATCCACCTCATTAGAACTGATTCAAATGTATTCTTTTTAATGGTTTTGATTTGCATTTCTCTGATAATGAGTCATGTTGAGCATCTTTTCATGTGTTTGTTAGCCATCTGTATGTCTTCTTTGGAGAACTGTCTATTTAGTTCTTTGGCCCATTTTTTGATTGGGTCATTTATTTTTCTGGAATTGAGCTGTATGAGTTGCTTGTATATTTTTGAGATTAGTTGTCAGTTGCTTCATTTGCTATTATTTTCTCCCATTCTGAAGGCTGTCTTTTCACCTTGCTTAAGTTTCCTTTGTTGTACAGAAGCTTTTAAGTTTAATTAGGTCCCATTTGTTTATTTTTTCTTTTATTTCCAATATTCTGGGAGGTGGGTTCTAATATTTTTATGTAAGTGCTAGGTTCAAAATTAGACTGAAGGTACCCAAGATATCACAACCACCTGCTGGTAAATACTGGAAATGCAGGCACTGAATGTCATGATATCTCCTGGATGCTTTACTTTGCAAATCATTGGCTTCAGTTCAGTTCAGCTCAGTCGCTCAGTCGTGTCCGACTCTTTGCAACCCCATGAACTGCAGCACCCCAGGCCTCCCTGTCCATCACCAACTCCTGGAGTTCACTCAAACTCACGTCCATCGAGTCAGTGATGCCATCCAGCCATCTCATCCTCTGTCGTCCCCTTCTCCTCCTGACCCCAATCCCTCCCAGCATCCCAGAGTCTTTTCCAATGAGTCAACTCTTCACATGAGGTGGCCAAAGTACTGGAGTTTCAGCTTTAGCATTAGTCCTTCCAAAGAAATCCCAGGGCTGATCTCCTTCAGAATGGACTGATAGGATCTCCTTGTAGTCTAAGGTACTCTCAAGAGTCTTCTCCAACACCACAGTTCAAAAGCATCAATTCTTCAGCACTCAGCTTTCTTTACAATCCAACTCTCACATCCATACATGACCACTGGAAAAACCACAGCCTTGACCAGACGTACCTGTGTTGGCAAAGTAATGTCTCTGCTTTTCAATATGCTATCTAGGTTGGTCATAACTTTTCTTCCAAGGAGTAAGCGTCTTTTAATTTCATGGCTACAGTCAACATCTGCAGTGATTTTAGAGCCCCAAAAAATAAAGTCTGACACTGTTTCCACTGTTTCCCCATCTACTTCCCATGAAGTGATGAGACCAGATGCCATGATCTTCGTTTTCTGAATGTTGAGCTTTAAGCCAACTTTTTCACTCTCCTCTTTCACTTTCATCAAGAGGCTTTTTAGTTCCTCTTCATTTTCTGCCATAAGGATGGTGTCATCTACATATCTGAGGTTATTGATATTTCTCCCAGCAATCTTGATTCCAGCTTGTGCTTCTTTCAGCCCAGTGTTTCTCATGATGTACTCTGTATATAAGTTAAATAAGCAGGTTGACAATATACAGCTTGCTGCTGCTGCTACTGCTGCTAAGTCGCTTCAGTCGTGTCCGACTCTGTGCGACCCCATAGACGGCAGCCCACCAGGCTCCCCCGTCCCTGGGATTCTCCAGGCGAGAACACTGGAGTGGGTTGCCATTTCCTTCTCCAATGCATGAAAGTGAAAAGTGAAAGTGAAGTCGCTCAGTCGTATCCGACTCTTAGCGACCCCATGGACTGCAGCCTAACAGGCTCCTCCGTCCATGCGATTTTCCAGGCAAGAGTACTGGAGTGGGGTGCCACTGCCTTCTCCGAATATATAGCTTAGTTGATGGCAAATCTTAAAGAATTAACTGTTATTTGGAATTTACTAAATTATACTTATAAAATATGGTGCCCAATATATTATCCAATTTGTATTTACAAGAGGAAAGATCAGTTGCCACCACAGTGTTTGATAAATATCAAGTTGTTGTTCTTTTCTGGCATTATTGAACAAACAGAGAAAACCAAGAATTATATATGAATTAAATACTACTAACAAGAGAGAATTTAAGAAAATGAAAGTCTTAACTTTTCATTTTAAGCCAAATGATGAGAACTGTTTTTCTTTCTTGGTATGTGTTTTTAATTTTATTAATTAAAGTATTAAACAAAGGGATGCTTACAGTTTAAAAATGTGATATTGTGTTCAAACTAGACATTTTTGAAATTGTTGAATAAAATCGTCTGCAGTATTAACACAAGAATAAAATGTGTCTTATAGTTGCAAAATAATAGCTTAATTCTATTTGAAATAGGGATACAGATGGACAAATTTTGGTTGTATGCATAAATTTTCTCTGTTTTGGTTACATGTGCAAATATTTCAAGATTAAGGAACTCATTTATATAGAATTTTTCTATCTGTTGTTTTAGAAATGCTCCAAGTCATGCTTTCAAATAATATCTTTATTTGAACAGGAATTATGTTTTTAAATTAATGGCTTTTTGCAAGATAAAACTGGAGTCTTTTTAAAAAGATGTCATCAATCTTCAGTGCTTATGTGGATAATTCTAAAACCCAAGAGCATCTGCCAAACTCTCAACAGTATAACTCATCAGCAGATAACTCTGTAAGGCAAATCAATAATGAGATTGAGTAGTTGGATTGATAGTTTGTCTAGCTGAGAATGAAAAAGACCATCGATAGCCTTGGACAACTTCCATATATAAAGAGAACTACCACTTTCTCTGATGGCTCAGCACGAGGAGTCATCATACAGGGTACTTCTACATATTAAATAAACACTAAAATCTTAATTAGGAGCCACAAGTGGGTTATTTTGTTGCCATGACTCCTCAATGTGCTGCTGACACTCTTTAACCAAAGGTGAATACAATCTAATGGCCACAGACTCCTAAAACAGGAAAGATGGTACCATTTGCCACTAGGGCATCTAAAGGCAGAAATAATGTTTTATAAAGCATGCTAGATGAACAGAAACTAACTAGTATAAACATACCAGGTTGAGGATAGCTTTAAATTATCTGAATTTCCAATAACACATTTGAGGGAACATCAGGAGATGGAGAATTTACAAGAAGAGTATGTTGACAAACAACTTCATATTCCCTTAGGTGTTTGGGAAGCTTGGCAATACCAAACCTATGAGTTCTCAAAAATTGTAAGAAGCTGTTTAGTACAATTAAGCAATATTATAAAATGCAGGTGAAAAAAAACTGTAAAAGTAAGGTCTAGATGAAATGACAAAATGTAAATTGTAACACACGAAGGAATTTGGAGAAGGCAATGGCACCCCACTCCAGTACTCTTGCCTGGAAAATCCCATGGATGGAGGAGCCTGGTGGGCTGCAGTCTATGGGGTCACTAAGAGTCGGACACGACTGAGCGACTTCACTTTCACTTTTCACTTTCATGCATTGGAGAAGGAAATGGCAACCCACTCTAGTGTTCTTGCCTGGAGAATCCTAGGGATGGGGGAGCCTGGTGGGCTGCCATCTATGGGGTCACACAGAGTCGGACACAGCTAAAGCGATGCAGCAGCAGCAGCAGCAGCAATGACAATAAAATCCATAAATGACATATATTTTATATACTTCCAAAATATTTGAGGAACATTTCAAAATATTATACAGTGTGATGATGGTGGATTTACATTGAGGGCTAAGGTTTAGACCCCTCTTCTGCGTGTGTTTGTTCAAAAGCCCTGGAATGGATCCCAGCAACAACTTGTTCATAATTTTGACTCTTTTTTTCTTATGGAAGTCACCTTGTATTACCTAAACTTTAGGCTCTGCAGAACCTGGATCTACCCTGAGTATAGAAGTTAGACTTCTACAAAAATGTTAGACTCGGGCATGTTTCTACCAGGGTTAAATGCCTGGTGCTGTAAACTTGGGCAAGATACCTAATGTACCTTTGCCTCAATTTCTGCATCTGTAAAAGGACATGGTAATGGTACCTACATCACAGAGTTTTTTAAGGAATAAAGGAAGTTATTCATATAAAGCACATAATAAGCATTCAATAAATGTTATTAAAGGATACTTCTAAACAACTCTGGGTATTTTTAAGGAACTTGGTACTCTCCTGAACTAATAATTGACATATTTAATTTGACAAGTAAATTTTTATTTTATAAATTTAAAATATTTGTGTCTGTATGGTTATTGTTGCTGTTCAGTTGATAAGTTGTGTCTGACTCTTTGTCACCCCATGGACTGTGGCCTGACAGGCTCCTCTGTCCATGGGATTTCCCAGGCAAGAATACTGGAGTGGGTTGCCATTTCCTTCTCCAGTGAATCTTCCCAACCCAGGGATTGAACCCACATCTCCTGTATTGACAAGCGGATTCTTTACCACTGAGCTACCAGGGAAGCTCCTTATGTCTGTATATATGTGCATAAAATTAGTGTGTATTAATTAACTAGGAAAATTAAAAGTAACTTCCACTAGAAAACTACACTGGTTCTTATATTAATTCAAACCTCTAGAAACTTGTTTTTCTCACTGCTAATAATTTTTGTGAATCAAGAGAACTTCTAAATTGTTTACTATGTGATTGCTTCTATACAATGCATAATTATTAAATAGTTGATTTTAGACTGGATTTTCACCACAATTATGGCCGGAATAAGAAAGGTGATGTTTGATCCTCTGTATTATTAAGGTGAAGACATAGATAAATGCACAGATTAGTGAATACTAACTTAGATAAGTATAACTTGTATATGAACTTGTGTTTATGTGAAGAATTTTTCTACATTGATAAAGGCATGGGATAATGTGATTACTGGACTCTGGTGCCAAGTGGAATAAGTTCTTGGTAGATGCTATCATTTCAACATGTTTATACTCTTTGTAGATGTGTTTCCAAACTTAGACAATGACCAACAACAACTGAAAGCAAAATAACCCTGCTTTTCAAATGAGCTTTTAAAAAAACTCTTAAAGCGAAATTGACGAGAAAGCTGAACTAACCCTACTCTCTTCCCATGTTTTCCTTATTACTATTTTGCTTGGTTATTTTTGGATGCATGTATCCAGATGGGAAACAAGGAGGAAAAAGCAGTCATGTAAATCTAATTCATGTGAAGTTCTTGCATTTTTATATTTTACTCTGGTAATTTGCTCTCAGATGACAATAAAATCCACTGAGTAATTTGACAGTCTTTCTTAAGTGCTCCAGTAAAGATGATTAATTTATAAAGATCAGTGTACTTCTTATTATGAATTATAATCAATGCTATTAGTTATACCGTGAGGTAAATATGCACAACTTATGATGGAATCAGAAGAACCAGCATCCAAATAAGTTTGGAACTGTGACATGGATCATGGGTTGATGCACTCTGTATGGTTGCTGGTATAATTTAGTTGACATTTTATCTGCTTCTTTCTGATTTTTGTTAAATACAAACATATATACATACACACATACACGAATCCCAACATCTATTAATAGCTATTAATAGCATGTACTAAAGTATCATGTTTGTGTTTTACATTTTACTCTGGTAAGTTACATTGCCGGTGTAGGGAGATTTACATTTACTATCTCTTTAAAATTTACTTTGTTATTAAAGAAAATATTTAGGCCTAGAGGTTCCAGGTGCTTTCCTAACTCTAGTACCCTTTTTCATGGCTACTAATATCTAGCCTATCACCAATTTGCCTGACACTGTTTTTTGCCTTAGGATTGTGCTAAGACTCTGAAGCCATCAATAAAAGTTTAATTTTCTCCTTTTCATCATCCACCACCCACCAAAGGAAACTGAAAGGAGAAAGTGTATCTTAGAGGAAAATACTAGTGCTTGAAAGCACACTTACAGATTTGTTTTAATCCAATTAAATATCTATTAACTTTTTCATCTTGTCTGGTATAATTATATTGCTTAGCCTTCAGTGAAGGAAACAGAAACGACTGCTCCCCATTGCTTCCTATAGCTTGCATTACCACCTGAACTACCCCCGACTCCCCAGCCAGGTCTGTGGAAAAACTGGCTTCCATGAAATCAGTCCTTGGTGCCCAGAAGGTTGTGGATCACTGCATTCAGTTCAGTTCAGTCACCCAGTCGTGTACGACTCTTTGCGACCCCATGTACTGTGGCATGCCAGGCTTCCCTGTTCATCACAAACTCCCGGAGCTTGCTCACACTCATGTACATCAAGTCGGTGACGCCAACCAACCATCTCATCTTCTGTCGTCCCTTTCTCCTCCTGACTTCAATCTTGCCCAGCATCAGGGTCTTTTCCAATGAGTCAGTTCTTCGCATCAGTTCAGTTCAGTTCACTTCAGTCACTCAGTCATGTCCGACTCTGAGATTCCATGGACTGCAGCTCGCCAGGCCTCCCTGTCCATCACCAACTCTTGGAGTTTACTCAGACTCATGTCCATTGAGTCGGTGATGCCATCCAACCATCTCATCTTCTGTCGCCCCCTTCTCCTGCCTTCAATCTTTCCCAGCATCAGGGTCTTTTCAAATGAGTCAGCTCTTCGCATGAGGTGCCCAAAGTATTGGAGTTTCAGCTTCAGCATCCGTCCTTCCAATGAATATTCAGGACTGATTTCCTTTAGGATGGACTGGTTGGCTCTCTCCCTGCAGCCCAAGGGACTCTCAAGAGTCTTCTCCAACACCACAGTTCAAAAGCATCAATTCTTTGGTGCTCAGCTTTCTTTATAGTCCATCTCTCACATCCATACATGACTACTGGAAAAACCATAGCTTTGATTAGATGGACTTTTGTTGGTAAAGTAATGTCTCTGCTTTTTAATACGCTGTCTAGTTTGGTCATAGCTTTTCTTCCAAAAAGCAAGTGTCTTTTAATTTCATGGCTGTAGTCACCGTCTGCAGTGATTTTGGAGCCCCCCCGAAAATAAAGTCTCTCACTGTTTCCATTGTTCTGCATCTATTTGCCATGAAATGATGGGACTGGGTGCCAAGATCTTAGTTTTTTGAATGTTGAATTTTAAGCCAACTTTTTCATTCCTCTTTCACTTTCATCAAGAGGCTCTTCAGTTCCTCTTTGCTTTCTGCCTTAAAAGTGGTGTCATCTGCATATCTGAGGTTATTGGTATTTCCCCCAGCAATCTTGATTCCAGCTTGTACTTCATCCAGCCCGGCATATCACTGCATTAGATATTTACCAAACCACTGGAACAACTAGAGCAGTAGGACTTGGGGGTTACTAGTAGTGTTGTTGGGTTCCAGAATAGACCCCAGTAGTGAGATTTAAAGGTCAAAAGCTTCGATCCTTGATGCTACTGCCACTGCCTCACTATCCTCAACACCCATGAAGCTAGTGTAAAGTCACTAGAATACAGGTCAGGCTACCACAATTACTTCTGCCTTGTATCTCATCATCTTACTCACCAGCAGTGATTACATCGGTGCTGCCATCTGCCTCAAACCAGCCTTCTTAAGCTCATGTTGGTGCATCTAATTGGTGGAACCTAATTTGCACAGAAAACCTTCCCTAAAAACAGCAGTTTATAGATTTCAAGTTTTTTATGCAACAGAAAACATCCTGGAGGAGGATGGATTGGAGGCTGAGTCAATCAATAATGTCTGTCATACTAATATTCATTTTTCATCACCATAACCTTTTTGCTGTACAGTAAAACCAAGGTAAAAAAATACAACAAATGCATAGCCTAATGAAATATAAGGCACTCACCATTACAACTACTTCTCAGATCAAAAACAGAACTTCACCCCAGAAGCCCTTGAGAACTTATCCTCATCAATAGAGGTCCTATTTGGATCCTGGAATCCTTTTGGATCTGCTGTCCCTATCTCTCATTTCACACAGGCTTTCACAAATGGAGAAAAATAAGTCTGCACTGAAGCAATTAAAATAATTTTTCTGCAAAGAGACTACATGGCTTTTCTTTGCTTTAAAAGAAAACAAAGGAAATAGGTGAATATTTTGTGAATTACCTCAAGCAAGCAGACATTGACCTTTCTCTGTGCCGGTTTTACCTAAATCTCACTAGTAAAGCACACACACCTGAAAAGAAAGGGGAGAAAAACATTTATACAGACTGAGGGCTTTCCCTGAACCAGATCACTACTCCTTTATCTGTGGTCTAGGGAAGGTCAAACTCTGGGATAATGCCTGATGATCTGAGGTGGAACTGATGTAACTACAATAGAAATAAGTGAGTGAGTGAGTGAAAGTTGCTCAGTCGTGTCCAAATCTTTGTGACCCCATGGACTGTAGCCTGCCAGGCTCCTCTGTCCATGGAATTTTCCAGGCAAGAATACTGGGGTGGGTTGCCATTCCCTTCTCCAGGGTATCTTCCCAGCCCAGGGATTGAATACAGGTCTCCCTCATTGCAGGCAAATTCTTTACCATCTGAGCCACCAGGGAAGACCAAGAATACTGGAGTGGGTTGCCTTTCCATTCTCCAGGACAATAAAAATAAAGTACACAATAAATGTAATGCATTTGAATCATCCTGAAACCATCCCCAACCCCTGTTTGTGGAAAAATTGTCTTTCACGAGATCAGTTCCTGGTGCCAAAAAGACTGGAGACCATTGGTCTAGGGGATAGCTATTTCTGGCTAATTCTATAAGGTAATCTGTCCACAGTACAGTTTTGGCCTCTTGGACAAGGTTCATTTCCTTGTTCATTTGTTGTAAAAATGTTTCATAATGAAATAAACTTTCAAACATTGATTCACATTAATGTTCTAACCTGACTACACTCTAAAAATGTCTGCTTTAAGAGGAAAAAGGTTACCTTCTGCCACTGAATGTCAGCACTTCCAATTCAAAATTACCTGCCAACAAAAGCAAAACAAGAATGGTATAAAAGCATTAAAAAATGCTTACTTTTCAGCTTTTTCTTAATTTCCAAAGACTATGCAGATTCTGTTAATCCAAGATGCTCTTTAAAAATACTTTCTCAATAACTTACAAATCAACTGGTCCTCCAACAACTGTTGTGGGAAAAAAATCTGCAAAGATTCATCTACAGAACACTAAAACCTGAAAACTAAAGAATGTGTGCTCTTTCCAGGAATTCATGTACCATTTACAAAAATGTAATTAACATGTAAGCCTTAGAGTCTCAATAAATACCAGAAATTCTATTATTATACAATGCATTATATAATTACAATTCAATAACAAATAAAATGATAAATAGTTTTCCCTTCTCCAACCTCCTTCCCCTTCAAAAAAAGAAAAAAAGAGAGAGAAAACAAACAAACAAACCCTGTGCCTTTGGAAATAAGAAAAAGAATTTTGTAGGTAAGTCATGAGTTTTAAAAAACCATAATGGCAATGAAAAAAAAAAAAAAACATTTAGAGCTTAGTAATACAAATAGGGTACTATGCTTAGTCACTCAGTCTTGTCCGACTCTTTGCCACCCCATGGACTGTAGCCCGCCAGGCTCCTCTATCCATGGGATTCTCCAGGCAAGAATACTGGAGTGGTTTGTTTCCCTTCTCCAGGGGATCTTCCCAACCCAGGGATTGAACCCAAGTCTCCCACATTGCAGGTGGATTATGTACCATCTGAGCCACCAGGGAAGCCCAAGAATATCTCTTCTCCAGGGGAACTTCCTGACCCAGGAATTGAACCAGGGTCTCCTTCATTGCAGGCGGATTCTTTACCAGCTACCAAAGTTCCAGGGAACATTTTTAGTCATAAATAACCTCATGTGAAGAGTTGACTCATTGGAAAAGACTCTGATGCTGGGAGGGATTGGGGGCAGGAGGAGAAGGGGATGACAGAGGATGAGATGGCTGGATGGCATCACCGACTCGATGGACGTGAGCTTGAGTCAACTCCGGGAGTTGGTGATGGACAGGGAGGCCTGGCGTGCTGCGATTCATGGGATGGCAAAGAGTTGGACACGACTGAGTGACTGAACTGAACTGAACTGAACCATGTTAAAATATAGATAAAATTGTAAGCTTAGTGTTCTATCTAAGAAATTAGCAGTGGGGGTTGGGGGGCTTCCCTGGTGGCTCAGTGGTAGAAAATCCACCTGTCAATGTAGGAGACACAGGTTCTATCCCTGATTTGGGAAGATCCCACATGCCATGGAGCAACTAAGCCATGGGCCGCAACTATTGAGCCTATAGCCCCGGAACCCACAGCAACTGAGCCCACACATTGCGGCTACTGAAACCCATGTACCCTAAAGCCTGAGCTCATCAAGAGAAGCCACTGCAAGAGAACCCCGCATACTGCAACTAGAGAGTAGCCCCTGCTGGCAGCAACTAGAGAAAAGCCCAAGCAGCAATGAAGACCCAGGACAGCCATAAATAAATAAAGAAAATTATTAAAAAAAAAAAAAGAAATTAGGGAGAAAAAAATAAAGAAGAATGAAAGAGTAAAAGGATAAAAATTATAAAGAAGTAATGGATAAAAGTTATAAAGAGCAGAAAATAATGAAAATTTCTATGGCTCTTTCTGTGAATCTAGCTTAAAACCAATGAGGATACTAGAAGAAGAGGGCTTCTGGAAAATTTTGTTTTTGAACACAGCATATGTGTCAGTTTGGATTTTATGAGGATAGCTGAACTACTAAGAGTGACATGAAATAAGGAATGCATTATAAAGATCAGACTTTACACAATAAGGCAGTGGAAAATACTAAGTACAGAAGGTAGGTTGTTGCTTCTGAAGCTGAAGTTGAATGTATGTCAGCAAGATTGATGACTGAGTAGGTGTGGCATCTAAAGTGGGTAAAGTGGGTTGACAGCATACAATTGACAGCATAAAATTGGGTCTTCTGTTTTTCTACTATGATTGAGTATCCAATTCATTTACATCTAACTCAATGATTGATATGGTGCAGCTAAAAGTTGGTGATTTGATTTCTATATGTCCCATGTCTGTCTGCGGAGAAGGCAATGGCACCCCACTCCAGTACTCTCACCTGGAGAATCCCATGGACTGAGGAGCCTGGTGGGCTGCAGTCCATGGGGTCGTTGAACACGACTGAGTGACTTCACTTTCACTTTCCACTTTCATGACTGGAGAAGGAAATGGCAACCCACTCCAGTGTTCTTGCCTGGAGAATCCCAGGGACAGAGGAGCCTGTTGGGCTGCCATCTATGGGGTCACGCAAAGTCAGACACGACTGATGCGACTTAGCAGCAGCAGCAGCGTCTGTCTGATGCTACTCCCTTTAATAATTCAGTGCTTTCCTCTCAATGGCTTTTTAATTTTCTTAGGAGAAAATTTAATACTATGTAATATTTCTTATATAGGTAAATCCCATACACTCTAGATTTAAGCCATATTACATTTTGTTTAATTCTTTAATTTTACATCTTCACCAAATTTTGTCTCTTTACATATAGACACTGGCTTTTTTTCTGATTAAAAATGTTCCCAATCTATCCACTAATCTGGCTAAATCTGGCCATTATTTATATATCAGTTGAAATATTCCATAAATTTCTTATAAAGATCATAACCTTCTATAATGTACTCATACCACTCTCTACTTCTTTTGTGGTAAAACAAGTATGATTTTACTTTAGTTCCTTGTTAAGATAATGCTTTCTGCCTTAGAATATATATATATCCTGTGAAGTCAGGAACTGTATTATCATGTACCCCAATGTATTCCTAACTTCCAGTTTAGTAACTGAAAAATAATTAATATTCAATGACCATTTGATGAAGAGATGCAGTAATAGATTGTTATGAAATGAGTTCAAATTGACTTGGACTTTAACTCAAGAAGCTTTGAATACAGGACAACAAAAGAATCTATATAACACAAATAAGGTGTAATATAAATATAGTTAAAAGCAGAAGTCACTTTTTAACTTCTTAATAATTGAACATTGAGAAAATATACAAGACATAAGAAAATGTCTACTTGTTCCTCTATATGTATTCACTGCTGCTGCTAAGTCGCTTCAGTCGTGTCCGACTTTGTGTGATCCCATAGACTGCAGCCTACCAGGTTCCTCCGTCCATGGGATTTTCCAGGCAAGAGTACTGGAGTGGGGTGCCATTGCCTTCTCCAATGTATTCACTACCCAGTTTCAATTCTTATTAACATATGTCTCATTGTGGTTTTTTCCCTATGCTTCAAAGTAAAACTGCTGAGTGCAAGGGTCAATGGTGTATGTGATTTTATAGATACTGCTAACTGCACTTCTAGAATAAGTTTCAGCATTTTGCATCCGAGTTGCTGTATATGAGAGTGTCTCTAGTCTGGTCAAGACAGTATGATGTGAAATTTTGAATTTTTGCCAGTATGTGAGAGATGATATTTCAGTATAGGTCTACTTTTAAAAAAAATTTATTAGTATTATTATTTTTTTTTACTTTACAATATTGTATTGGTTTTACCATACATCAACATGCATCTGCCATGGATGTACATGTGTTCCCCATCCTGAACCCCCCTCCCATCTCCCTCCCCATACCATCCCTCTGGGTCCTCCCAGTGCACCAGCTCCAAGCTTCATGTATCCTGTATCGAACCTGGACTGGTAAGCCAGAAAGAAAAACACCAATACAGTATACTAATGCATATATATGGAATTTAGAAAGATGGTAACGACAACCCTGTATGTGAGACAGCAAAAGAGACACAGATGTATAGAACAGTCTTTTGGACTCTGTGGGAGACGGACGGGGGTGTGGGGGGGATGATAGTTTTACTTTTAAAACAGAAGTTCTTCAAATAAAGACAAATGACTTAGTGCATTTATCTGTGAAATAAATATATATTGAGTTGGTCAAAAAAGTTCATTTGGGTTTTTCCATAGCATGTTATGGAAAACTCCAAAGTAACTTTTTGGCCAACCCAATAGTTCTTGGACAGGCCAAAAAAAGGAAAGAAAGGACCAGGACTGAATAAAATAAAAAGAACCTATGCTATACATGTAATCACTGGAGATTAGAAAATTGGTCATCAATTCACATGCTGAGGAGATTAAACAATTAAAGAATGTTATATAAAAGCAGAAGATGACAGATTTACCCAGATGAATTTGTCAATTTCCTAAAAAAAGCATAAGTTACCACATTTTCTTAAGGGGAAGAAGAAAACTGAAGACATCAATAGCTATGGAACACATTGAAAAAGAGGTTAAAGATACTACCCTATAAATCACAGGACACATTCCATTTTAAGTACAAAGTCTTCCAAAACTTCAAAGAACAGATAATGCTAGGGAATAAAAACTCTTTTCTGAATATTTTTACTTATTTTATGAGTCTATCATTGTCTCAGCACCAAAACTGGGTGTAGATAGCACAACTTCAAAACACTACAGGTCAGTTTCACTTGTAAATCTATGTGTAAAACTCCTACATTAAAAAATTAGTACATCAAACCCAGGTTATGATAGTCTCATGTAATATGTTATAAACAGGATTTATGCTAAGTATGCAAATATATTCACATTGGATGCCCTATTAATGGTTTTTAATAGTTGAGATTAAAAGAGGACTTTATTATATATTCTTATTGTGGGGGATTAGATGTTCTCTGCTGAGTTTTTCCATAGTCTCATTAGGGTGGAAAATATCACTAAAGATTCAATTCTTCATAAAATATTTCATAAGTTCTTGTGTCAGATTTCCCTAAATCAATTTGAAACACAGTGTCTGTAATCAGTGGAGGTAAGATGCAGGGTCAGAGCTCTGGGAGCTGAGGGAAAACGGAAAATGATTTGGCTCTCTGAACGGAAACCGTTTTCCCTATTCAACAAACCAGCAAACGTCTAATGACAAAGAATCACCATGGGACACGTTAGACCTCCCACAGTCCCAGTCCATTCCCTAGTCCTGAACCAAATAGGGAAATAATAAATTGAGAAAAAGGTGAAATAAAGTGTTGTAAAGAAGAGGTGGTTTGTCTAACTCAGTATTTTTTTTATATATATATATAGCTTTACATCTGATGCAGCTTTCTTATAGGAGCATTTGATTTGAAAGAAACCAAAACTTGTTTCAACTTTCTGGAGATCTGCAGAGAAGTAAACTTGGTAGGTTTTCTTCATTTAGTGTCAAGCACTTGCTTGATCCACTTGCTTGGGATTTCTTTCTTTAAAAAGGATTGGGACCTTTAACTAGAGAAAGAAACTTGGAGCAATGGCTTGTCATGCTTGGATTTACAATTTAGTTGAAATTCTTTTTCCTCAACCACATAATATTTACATCCATGTTAGTCTGGCACATAAAATTTTACTTTGGTTATGATAGAAAATGGTTTAAGGATCTGTATCTGTAATATTTAAGCTAAATTTTAAATTTTATTTTAAGGTCTTCTGAGCAGAGGAGGTTTTCTAGAGGCATATCCATGTGCATGCTAAGTTGCGTTAGTTGTGTCCGACTCTGTGTAACCCCATAGACAGTAGCCTGCCAGGTTTCTCTGTCCATAGGATTCTCCAGGCAAGAATACTGGAGTGGGTTGCCATTTCCTTCTCCATAACATTTTATATTTATAGCAGTTTATCCCGGCCCAGTCCAACACATAGACAAAAATGGCACTCAGTAGGCTACAGTGTTACTCTCCCTGAGGATTTCTGGCATTTTTCTTCTCCTCCTTCCACACTTATTAATTTCTCATTCACTTTCACTAATAGAAAGTTGTCATTTCATAGGAGACTGACCAAATTAAAAGATATGATCAAGAATGCTTGCTTAGACCCATAATTACTCCTTTTGGATACAAATTCCCTTCCCCACAAGAGAATGCAATAGAGGATGCCTGTTCCACTCCAGGTGATAGTTAGTGACCTAGATGTCCTTTGGAATGTTTAGGTTATTTCATGACAGCATTTATTGTTCATTCTCTTGATTATATTTTTACATTCAAAATTTTGGGAGAATCTTTGCAAAGCATCAGATAGCAATAACTCATCTAGAAATTATTATCAGAGAATAAAATTTTCCAGGCTAATATATTTTAAACTTATCTCTTTAAGCAAAATGCATTAACCAAATATATATGACTTCATATGTTTTTAACTAGAAAAGGCCCTTATTATCAAATTCATTTATGGTACATTAACTAATATTAAATACAATTTTACATCAACTGTCTAAACTCAGCTCCTCTCATCTTTCAATCTGGATAATTCCATTTGTCACAAACTCCTAAACCATATTTTTTAGATTCTATTAGAGATTTTATTATCAAGGATTGTGGAAAGGGTTTTAAAGCCCTGGGATGAGGTTCTGGATGTGTTGCTGACTAGTAATATAATATTGAGCATATTAGTTAACTTTTCTAATACTCTATTTCCACATATGAAAAATGTGGACAATAATCTCCTCCTCACCAGATTATTATAAGTACTCTAATGCACACAAATGTGAAAACACTTCCAAACTAAATAGTTTTGCCCACTGACATTATGCTTTTTACACTATTTTGTACAGAGACTGACCCTTATCACTTCTAATTATAACATAAAAAATGAAAAGTGAGACCAGGTTCTTGTGCTTCTAAACATATTTTTTTAAGGAATTCTCAAACTCTTATCTTCTTAAAAGCTCTCTCTGTATTCTTCCAGAGAAGCTGCAGAGAGAACATAGGCAGAAAGGATTATTTTATAATCTATTGGCAAAGTGTTTATTTGCTCAGTTATGTATTATCTTGTAATTCGTGTTTTCACTTATTGTTTATCTCAACCTTTGCCCAATTAGAAGTCATCGTGTTGCTGGATATTTTTAAAAGGAGATATCTTATTTCACTAGGTCCAAGAAATTCTAGACAAAACCTATAAATTCCGTATACTGAATATAATTCATCTTTTGGAAGGTTTTTGAATTGATAAGTGACATGCTACACTTTGCCTTCAAATGATCTACATTAACTAAATCAGATCTTTACATTTCATGGCTGTCACCTTATCTATTGATGTTCTGTACTGTATTCTGGTCATCTCAGTTTACTTCTTTTCATATGATACAATGTTAGTTTCAAAGGACTGTACTTCAAACCAAAACAGCTATAATAACTTCAGAGACAACATAGATTAATTGGTTTTAATGATGTGGTAGTGGGAATTAAATAATAGAGAAAGGACAGAGGCAAGAGGAGAGAGACCCTAATAGCAAAAGTCGCAGGTCTTTTCCTTGTAAGTGTGGCCTCTGAGACTTCTCTAAGAATTGAAGCTGCTTGTGGATAATCCCAAATGGATAATGAAAATCAGCCAGGCAATAAGGCAATACAGGATTCTGGATACCTTAGCTCCTCCTATTAATTGTTGTATTTGCAATGTAGATTTATTGTTTTGTTTAGCCTCATATTTGACCCACAAGTGTATAAAATAAAGTGTTGATTTACTGCATCTGCACCTCTTAGCTATCCTTCATCAGTAAGGATAATTGAGAGAAGAATCTCTCTGTTAAAATTATAGATAAAACATTTTCTATTAGAAACAACTCTAGAGCATTTTATTTTATTTATTTTTTTTAAATTTTATTTTGTTTTTAAACTTTACAAAATTGTATTAGTTTTGCCAAATATTGAAATGAATCCGCCACAGGTATACATGTGTTCCCCATCCTGAACCCTTCTTCCTCCTCCCTCCCCATACCATCCCTCTGGGTTGTCCCAGTGCACTAGCCCCAAGCATCCAGTATTGTGCATCGAACCTGGACTGGCAACTCATTTCATACATGATATTATACATGTTTCAATGCCATTCTCCCAAATCTTCCCACCCTCTCCCTCTCCTACAGAGTCCATAAGACTGTTATATACATCAGTGTCTCTTTTGCTGTCTCGTACACAGGGTTATTGTTACCATCTTTCTAAATTCCATATATATGCGTTAGTATACTGTATTGGTGTTTTTCTTTCTGGCTTACTTCACTCTGTATAATAGGCTCCAGTTTCATCCACCTCATTAGAACTGATTCAAATGTATTCTTTTTAATGGCTGAGTAATACTCCATTGTGTATATGTACCACTGCTTTCTTATCCATTCATCTGCTGATGGACATCTAGGTTGCTTCCATGTCCTGGCTATTATAAACAGTGCTGCGATGAACATTGGGGTACATGTGTCTCTTTCCCTTCTGGTTTCCTCAGTGTGTATGCCCAGCAGTGGGATTGCTAGATCATAGGGCAGTTCTATTTCCAGTTTTTTAAGGAATCTCCACACTGTTCTCCATAGTGGCTGTACTAGTTTGCATTCCCACCAACAGTGTAAGAGGGTTCCCTTTTCTCCACACCCTCTCCAGCATTTATTGCTTGTAGACTTTTGGATCGCAGCCATTCTGACTGGTGCATTTTAAATTAATGTTGAGAAGAACCATTAGGATCAGGGTCTACTTTTCTTGCTCCTGATAAAAATGAATGTTTTTCTTTGTAGGTACTTCATGAACCAAGAAAATAAATCTAGGGTGGCTGAGTTTGTGTTGCTGGGGCTCTCCAGTTCCTACGAGCTCCAGTATTTCTTCTTCATGTTGTTTAATTTCTTGTATATCATCATTGTGCTGGGCAACCTCCTCATTGTACTCACAGTGATCTCTGAACCTGCCCTGCATACACCTATGTACATAATGCTCAGTAATCTTTCCATTCTTGATGTCTTTCTGGCCACTTATGCAACCCCCAAGATGATTCATGATTTCCTTCATAAACCCAAGACCATCTCCTTCGAGGGCTGCATGGCCCAGATATTCTTACTCCATGTCTTTGCTGGTGGTGAGATGGTGCTCCTTGTAGCTATGGCATATGACAGATATGTAGCCATATGCAAACCTCTCCATTATGCAACCATCATGAACTTGTGCAAATGTACAGGTCTGGTAGTAGGCTCTTGGGTGATTGGGGTCATGCACTCGTTGAGCCAATTAGCTTTCACTGTAAACCTCCCCTTCTGTGGTCCAAATGTTGTGAACAGTTATTACTGTGACCTTACTTTGGTCATCAAACTTGCCTGTACGGATACGTATGTCCCTGAAGTGTTGATGCTTTTGGATAGTGGTCTCACGGGAGTGGCTTCATTCTTGCTGTTGCTGGTCTCCTACACAGTCATCCTGGTCACTGTGCAACGTCGTTCCTCAACGGACATGACCAAGGCCCGCAGCACTCTGACTGCCCACATCATTGTGGTTACCCTCTTTTTTGGGCCCTGTATCTTCATCTATGCCTGGCCTTTCAGCAACTTCCAAGTGGATAAAGTCCTTTCTGTGTTCTCTACAGTTTTCACACCTATATTGAACCCCATAATCTACACATTGAGAAACAAAGAGGTGAAACTGGCAATGCATAAACTGAAGACCCGCTATGTATGTTCTAGGCTCCCTTCTCAACTCTCTCTCCTAAGACTAGATGTGTTGAGTTGAGTAGACAGAAATACACTTGAGGAAACACAGATTGTCTCTTTTCCTGGTGACCACCATCATTTTAAAAAATACTTTATTTGCTCAAAGTGATAAAGATAATGTATGTTCTTTGTTAAATATCTATTGTAAAGAAGCTTCCATACAATTATGCATTCTCTAACCACAATTATTTTTGATATAGTTTTATAGTTTATAGTTAATTTGCTTATATTTGCTACCTAATGTCAGTGAAAAGATATTTCACAAACTATTATATAATTTAAATTGTATGAATATGTTACCTGCACAAACACAGACATGTAGATCAATGGAACAGAACAGAGAGCCTAGAAATAAAAACATCTAATTATGGTCAATTATTGTTTAGTCGCTAAGTCATGTGCAACTCTGTGACCCCATGGGCTGCAGCATGCCAGACTTCCCTGTCCTTCACTTTCTCCTGGAGTTTGCTCAAATTCATGTCCATTGAGTCAGTGATGTTATCTCATCTCTCATCCTCTGCTGCCCTCTTCTTTTGCCTTCAGTCTTTCCCAGTATCAGTCTTTTTCAATGAGCTGGCTCTTCTTATTAGCTGGCCAAAGTATTGGAGCTTCAGTTTCAGCATCAGTCCTTCCAATGAATATTGAGGGTTGATTTCCTTTAGGATTGACTGGTTCAATCCCCTTGCATTCCAAGGGACTCTCAAGAGTCTTCTTCAGTACGACAATTCAAAAGTAGTCACTCTTCTGCGCTCAGCAATTCTGTGCTCACAACTACACATGAGTATTGGTAAAAACATATCTTTGCCTATACAGACCTTCGTTGGCAAAGTGATTTCTTTGCTTTTTAATATGCTGTCTAGGTTTGTCAGAGCTTTCCTTCCAAGGAGCAAGGATCTTTTAATTTCATAGCTGCATTCACTGTCTGCTGTGATTTATGGTCAATTAGTCTACAACAAAGGAAGCAAAAATATACCATAGAGAAAAGACAGTCTCGTCTATTCAAGGCACAGCCATTTACTTTTCTGTATTTTGTTAGCAGCTGAATAATTATTCAAATAAATAGTGTTTTAACTTTGGGAACATTTTTGTCTGTTTCTTTCTTCTCATTTTATAGTAATTAATCTGTTCTCCTGCAATTAATATTTCCCTCTTCCAGTATTAATTAGTAATTCTAATTATAGTATATTATCCTTTTAAGTAGTCTTTTCCCAGTTATTTTTAAGGGATATTTGATCAATACATACATTTTATGTATCAGAATATGTGGTAGAAAACACGATTATAACAACTAGTAGAATATTCACCATGTGAAAGGTATTGCTCTAAACACACTTCATTTTGTTAAAAAAAAAATAAAGGCATTCTCTTCAATGAGTGGTGCTGGAAAAACTGGACAGCTACATGTAAAAGAATAAAATTAGAATATTCCTACACCACAATCAAAAATAAATTCAAAATATATTAAAGACCTAAATATAAGACTAGATCCATAAAACTCCTAGAAGAAAACATAAGCAAAACACACTTTGACATTTTAAATCATAGCAATATTTTTTGGATCTATCTCCTAAAGCAAAGGAAAAAATAAACAAATGGGACCTAATTAAACTTAAAAACTTTCTCACACCAAAGGAACTCATCAACAAAACAAAAACACAACCTACTGAATGGGATAAAATATTTGCAAATATGACTGATAAGGGGTTAACAGCCAAAATATATAAGAAGCATCATACAATTCAGCATCAAATAAAGCAATACCCTGATTTAAAAATGGACAGAAGAACTGAATAGACATTTCTCCAAAGAGGAAATGCAGAAGGCCAATAGGTGTGTAAATAACAAGTGGGGAGGATCTGGAGAAAAGGGAACCCTTGTGCACTGTTGATGTGAATGTACATTAGTATAGTCACTGTGGGAAAAAGTATGGAGGTTTCTCAAGAAACTAAAGAATAGAACTACCAAATGACCCAACGATTTCACTTCTGAATATATATTCAAAGAAAACCTCCTTCCCCAAACACTACTTCAAAATGATACATGAACCCCAGTGTTTGTGGCCTCATTATTTACTATTGCCAAGATATGGAAGCAACCTAAGTGTCCATCAACAGATGAACAGATAAAGAACATGCAGTATATCTATATACATTGGAATACAACTCAGCCATTTGCACCAACATGGATGAAGTTTGGGGGTGTTATGCTAAGTGAAATAAGTCAGACAGAGAAAGAAGCACTGTATGATATCACCTATATGCAGACCCATAAAAGATTTATACAACACAGATATGAACTTTAGACACTTGGCAATAAGACAAGGACAGCAAAGGATGAGATGGTTGGATGGCATCACTGACTCAATGGACATGAGTTTGAGCAAACTCTGGGAAATAGTGAAGGACAGGGGAACTTGGCGTGCTGGAGTCCATGGGGTCACAAAGAGTTGGAAATGACTAGGTGACTGAACAACAATAACAATAAAATTAGAACAAAACCTCCATCATATATGTTATTAATCAGGTAATTACTGAGTCCTAAAGTGGATGTTCAAGCTGGTTTTAAAAAAGGCAGAGGAACCAGAGAGCAACTTGCCAATATCCGCTCAGTTCAGTTGAGTTCAGTTCAGTCGCTTAGTCGTGTCTGACTCTTTGTGACCCCATGAATTGCAGCACGCCAGGACTCCCTGTCCATCACCAACTCCCGGAGTTCACTCACAGTCATGTCCATCGAGTCCGTGATGCCATCCAGCCATCTCATCCTCTATCATCCCCTTCTCCTCCTGCCCCCAATCCCTCCCAACAGCAGGGTCTTTTCCAATGAGTCAACTCTTCGCATGAGGTGGGCAAAGTACTGGAGTTTCAGCTTTAGCATCTTTCCTTCCAAAGAAATCCCAGGGCTGATCTTCAGAATGGACTGGTTGGATCTCCTTGCAGTCCAAGGGACTCTCAAGAGTCTTCTCCAACACCACAGTTCAAAAGCATCAATTCTTTGGTGCTCAGCTTTCTTTATAGTCCAACTCACACATCCATACATGACTACTTGAAAAACCATAGCCTTGACTAGACAGACCTTTGTTGGAAAAGTAATGTGTCTGCTTTTTAACATGCTATCTAGGTTGGTCATAACTTTTATCCAAGGAGTAAGTGGTTTTTTTTAATTTTTTTTTTTTTTTATTTCTTGGCTGCAGTCACCATCTGCACTGATTTTGGAGCCCAAAAAATTAAAGTCTGTCACTGTTTCCACTATTTCTCCATCTATTTGCCATGAAGTGATGGGATTGGATACTATGATCTTTGTTTTCTGAATGTTGAGTTTTAAGCCAACTTTTTCACTCTCCTCTTTCACCCACATAAAGAGGCTCTTTAGTTCTTCTTCGCTTTCTGCCATAAAGGTGGTGTCATCTGCATATCTGAGGTTATTGATATTTCTCCCAGCAATCTTGATTCCAACTTGTGCTTCCTCCAGCCCAGCATTTCTCATGATGTACTCTGCATAGAAGTTAAATAAGCAGGGTGACAACATACAGCCTTGATGTACTCCTTTTCCTATTTGGAACCAGTCTGCTGTTCCATGTCCAGTTCTAACTGTTGCTTCCTGACCTGCATACAGGTTTCTCAAGAGACAGGTCAGGTGGTCTGATATTCCCATCTCTTTCAGAATTTTCCACAGTTTATTGTGATCCACACAGTCAAAGGCTTTGGTATAGTCAATAAAGCAGAAATGTTTTTCTGGAACTCTCTTGCTTTTTCGATGATCCTGTGGATGTTGGCAACTTGATTTATGGTTCCTCTGCCTTTCTAAAACCAGCTTGAACATCTGGAAATTCACATTTCACATATTGCTGAAGCCTGGGTTGGAGAATTTTAAGCATTACTTTACTAGCGAGTGAGATGAGTGCAATTGTGTGGTAGTTTGAGCAGTCTTTGGCATTGTCTTTCTTTGGGATTGGAATGAAAACTGACCTTTCCCAGTCCTGTGGCCACTGCTGAGTTTTCCAAATTTGCTGGCATGTTGAGTGCAGCACTTTCACAGCATTATCTTTTAGGATGTGAAATAGCTCAGTGAAACTAAGCCATGCCATGTAGGGCCACCCAAGATGGATGGGTCATCATGGAGAATTCTGACAAAACGTGGTCCACTGGAGAAGGAAAAGGCAAACCACTTCAGCAGTCTTGCCTTGAGAACCCCATGAACAGTATGAAAAGGCAAAAAGATAGGACATCGAAAGATGAACTCCCCAGGTCAGTAGGTGCCCAGTATGCTACTGGAGATCAGTGGAGAAGTAACTCCAGAAAGAATGAAGAGAAGGAGCCACAGCAAAAACAACACCCAGTTGTGGATGTGACTGGTGATAGAAGCAAGGTCTGATGCTGTAAAGAGCAATATTGCATAGGAACCTGGAATGTTAGGTCCATGAATCAAGGCAAATTGGAAGTGGTCAAACAGGACATGGCAAGAGTGAACGTTGACATTCTAGGAATCAGTGAACTAAAATGGACTGGAATGGGTGAATTTAACTCAGATGACCATTATATCTACTACTGTGGGCAGGAATCCCTTAGAAGAAATGGAGTAGCCATCATGGTCAACAAAAGAGTCCAAAATACAGTACTTGGATGCAATTTCAAAAATGACAGAATGATCTCTGTTCGTTTCCAAGGCAAACCATTCAATATCACGGTAATCCAAGTCTATGCTCTGACCAGTAACACTGGAGAAGCTGAAGTTGAACGGTTCTATGAAGACCTACAAGACCTTTTAGAACTAACACCCTCAAAAGATGTCCTTTTCATTATAGGGAACTGGAATGAAAAAGTAGGCCCTCCCTTAGGTAATAAAAAAAATGTCTTAGACTATCTTCTGATCAATGGAAGCTCTGGTATTTTTATCTTTCTCTGGAAAGTCCTTATAGTGAGGCTTGCTTATTTTAAGGAGTTAAAGTGAGGGATAAGATATTTCCTATTACAAGGAACATGCAAAAGAGATTAGCTTATTTATAAGGTGTCCTTAGTCTGGTATTCAGAGAAGGCAATGGCAACCCACTCCAGTACTTTTGCCTGGAAAATCCCATGGACAGAGGAGCCTGGTAGGCTGCAGTCCATGGGGTCGCTAGGAGTCAGACACAACTTAGCGACTTCACTTTCACTTTTCACTTTCACACATTGGAGAAGGAAGTGGCAACCCACTCCAGTGTTCTTGCCTGGAGAATCCCAGGGATGGGGAAGCCTGGTGGGCTGCTGTCTATGGGGTCGCACAGAGTCGGACAAGACTGAAGTGACTTAGCAGCAGCAGCAGTAGTCGGGTATTAGACTAACTAGATGAAATAGAAATTTCATAGAGTTATCTCAGAGGTATGCTGAAAAATCTCATTCCTGACCTTCCCTCACCCTTTCAGTGATATTTAAAAGGTATTTGTAAAAAAAGACATGCATTAATACGTATCTTTATAAATACATATTAAAAAGATGAAGAGCCCATTAGAAAATGGGCAAAAGACATGAAAAAGCAATTGTGGAGTGAAAAAAATACAAATGGACAATTCAGGGATTAGTGGTTAACTCCACTAATAATCATTAAATACATTCATATATCAGTGAGATGCGTTTTCTTTTCTTTGGGGAGCTGTGTTGTGTGGCTTGTAGCATCTTAGTTTCCTGACCAGGGATTGAACCCAGGCCCACAGCAGTGAAAGCATGGAGTCCTAACCACTGGACTGCCAGGGAATTCCCAAGATGCATTTTTAATGTAGCAAATTAGCAAAATTAAAAAACCAAACAACACTGTCTTGTCAAGAGAATGGGAGGTGAAGAATGGGCATTCTGATGTATCATTTTAGTGAGATTATTTTTGGTATAGTTAATTTAAAAACTCTGACGTGCATAATTATAATGATGTATCGTAAATAAATAATGTATATAATCATAAAATTATGTTGCAGAAACCAGTACTTGAGAAACCAAACACCACACTTGGAGAGTTGGAGAACTCAGGTTTATTACGCTGGTGGGTCCAGAGGAGTTAACACGCTAAGCTCTGAGCCCTGAACAAAGGGGTTACAGAGCTTTTATACATGGACAGGCATCATTAAGGGGGTATGCCGGTTCGCAGGGGCTGGGTGATTGCAAAGAACAGGACAAGGGTAAGTGAGATAAGCTCCAATTCCTAGTATTGTGAGTCCCCACTTTCTGAGACCTACGTGATCCAGACTTTACAAGGAGCAAGCTGAGTTACAGAGGCAGAAGAAGCAGGAGGTTATGTAAAATTTTAATGTTTTCTCTTCAGTTATAGCTAAATAAAAGCAAGATACAGGGAGGGAGGAGGGAGGAGGGTTCAGGATGGGGAACACGTGTATACCTGTGGCAGATTCATGTTGATATATGGCAAAACCAATACAATATTGTAAAGTTAAAAAAGAAAAGAAAAGAAAAAAAGCAAGGTTATTATACATTAATAATATAGAAAATTAAAAATGTCTGTATAATAAAATACAACAAATATATTTTAAAAGTTGTATAAAATTATTATATTGACCTGGGAGATATTTATTATATAATGTTAAGTGGTAGGTTTAAAATAATATGTACTGTGTATATAATGGTATACCCTTTATATATACAGTTATCTCTGTGTTCTCATTACAGATAATTTTTATTCTTATTCCTTACTTGACTTTTCTAAATTAAAAAATAGAATCGTTAATTAAAAAGTGGTTTACTTTTTTTTTCTGATTGGAAAGATAATATATACTCATTGCAGAGCAACAAGAACAACAACAAAAACTTCAGCAAACATAGAAATGTATAAGGGATAAATTTATTGCATTCTTTCACTCAGAGATAAGCACCGTTAACACTTTAGGGTAGACCTTTATAAGCTTTTCTGTGTATATAACACTAGCAAGAATTTTGTATACAGATGATTTTAGTACATGGGTCTCAGACTGCTCTAAAAAGTTTCCTTAATTTCAGATCAAGAAACAGAGGTTTGGACAATTAAGAGTACTACTTTATCTGACTGCAGGTTTTACTAGCTATCTGTGGAAAGGAGCATGATGACCTTGAATTCTTAAGCTGGAGCAGTCAAAAGGGGAAAGATCCACTGAGTTGGTGGACAAAGGAAAGTAGAGACAGTAGAGACAGAGGAACTAAGTGAAGGGTAGTGATAGTCGTTCAGTTGTGTCTGACTCTTTGTGACTACAGGGACTGTAGCCCACCAGGCTCCTCTGTCCCTGGAGTTCTCCAAAGATAGACTTTATTTACTATTTTGATTATTTTGCCTAAGGTGAAAAATAGGCTCTGTGTAAAGAGGTGCCACTAAAGTGCATGGAATAACCATTCTCTTAAGTGGGATGATATCAAATATCACACTTTGATACTTAAGTACTACATTAATTAACACATGCAAATATTTTATCATAGATGGAACAAAGGCATTGTACCTAACAACTACTGAATATCTTTTATGGGCCAAGTATTGTTATAAGTTTAACAAAGGTGGACCTTATGAGGCCTTCCCCAACAGGCCTTCCCCCACAGCCTCTGCTTTAGCTACTTCTGAAGTACCTAGATAATAGTATTTGATGCACATTTCCTGAGTTGTTTTATCCAGTGGAAGATGTTAAGTACTTGATGACCAGGAGCACATAGCCCCAGGCCTCCTGGAGCCTAAGGACTGATGCTGTTAACCCTTATGACACTGCCCTGTTACCTTGCCGTCAGCCAACCAGAGGACTGTGCATGAGATGGATGATCACAAACCTTGCAGCCCTTGTCCCTCATCTGGCTTTTAAAAATGCCTGTATTTTTGGGCTTGAGTCACCAGTCTCCTTTCATGGCCCTTCTATAAAGCTTTCTCTGCTACAAACTCTGAAATTTTGGTTTGTTTGACCTCTCTGTGTGTCAGGTGCATGAACTTGGGCTGACATTAAGTGTTCTATCTATTAATATTATATTATAGATATTCCCTACAATGCAAAAATAGGGCATATCAGTGAAACATTTGCAAGCAAAAATGGCGTAAAGTGAAGCGGTAATTACCGGAAGACATAACTTGCTAATGGATGAACAAATGACCTGAGATAAAACACAGATGCTCAGATACAGTTCACAGGTATGGTAGCCAGATGCTAAGAACCTAAGTGCAGTCCTGGGAAGAAGCTTGGCAGTGCCACTTCTTGCTATTCAAGGATCCTGAAGCCTCTATAACAATTCACTGTAAAACAAATGCCAAACACTATTTTTGCTTTTCTCCTTTTTTTATAAAAGCAAAAGTCTTCTTCGAATTTAAGTTGGCAAAACAGGCAATAATATGTCTTTTTCTGTAAAGCAAACTTTGAATAAGCAGGGACACTTGTAATTATTTTAATCTTTACAAAAATCCTATGAGTCATATATTATCATTTTCTCCAGTTTACAGTTGAAAGCCCAGAGTTTAATTAATATACCCAAGGTCATATTGCTAGAAATTACAAGACAATTTTTTGAAAGCTGTCAGTATGAGTTTAGAGTTTCTTTCCTGTTTCAGGAATTGTGATGATTGGTAAACTTCTATTTTTAAGAATAAAACTATCATGCTCCAATGCAGAGACAAAAGCCGAGTTATCCAGTCATTAAAAAATAAATGATTGTATACAACATGTATTTTATGTGCTAATAAGGAAGTAAGTATGTTGAGAGGGATTTGACACCAAGCTTGGCCTTGCTCATTTTCTCTTCCAATCATATGATATATTTCTATTTCACTTTACAGGAACATTTCCAATCCAATTTCAGAAATTTGAAACCATGGACCAAGAAAATAATTCAGGAGTGACTGAATTTGTATTGCACAGTCTTCCAGGTTCTCGAGAGCTACAACTTTTCTGTTTTGCATTTTTTACACTCTTCTATTTATCTATTGTGCTGGGGAACCTCCTCGTAGTGCTCACAGTCTTCTCTGAACCTTCTCTACACACACCCATGTACTTTCTACTCAGTAACCTCTCCTTCACTGATGTGTGTCTGTCCACCTTTGCTACCCCCAAAATGATTGTTGACTTCCTTGTGGAGCACAAGACCATCTCCTTTGAAGGCTGCATGGCCCAGATATTCTTCCTGCACATCTTTGCCGGTGGTGAGATGATGCTTCTTGTGGCCATGGCATATGATAGATACGTGGCCATATGTCCCCCCTGCCTTATGCCACCATCATGAATATGCACAAGTGCATAAGCCTCGTGGTGGGCTCCTGGCACACTGGGGTTCTGCACTCAGTAAGTCAGTTGGTCTTCACAGTATACCTCCCATTCTGTGGCCCCAACAGAGTGGACAGTTTTTTCTGTGACCTTCCCCTGGTTATCAAACTTGCCTGCACAGACACCTTCACTCTTGAGGTTCTGATGCTTTCAGATAGCGGTCTAATGGCCATGTGCTCCTTTGTGCTCTTGCTGGTCTCCTACACGGTCATCCTGGTCAGTGTGCGGCGGCGTTCCTCAGCAGGCATGGCCAAGGCAAGGGCCACCCTGACTGCCCACATAGCCGTAGTAACCCTCTTCTTTGGGCCCTGCATCTTCATTTATGCCTGGCCTTTTAGTAGTCTCCCAGTGGATAAGTTTCTCTCAATATTTTATACAGTTTTTACTCCTCTTTTAAACCCCTTGATCTATACCTTGAGAAATAAGGAGGTAATATCAGCAATGCAAAAACTAAGGCACCGACAGGTGAGTTCCTAATGGTCTTCCAGTTCTCCTTTGTGGCAAACAGCAGCCCATAATAATAGCCAGGTTAGTGTACCTTCTTCTGTGAATTATTTATGTCTCAAATACCATAGGACACATTTTCTTCCTTTTCATATCTTTTGCTTATAGAACAGCAAGCTAGCCATCTTAGATAATAGAAGAATAGGACACCCTGTCTTTTGATTGTGAAATAATTTTTTAATTTCATGGAAAAATTATTTATAGTGTTGGGAAAGGGTGTATTTTCCCTTTTACCCCCTTTGAGGTCTTGTGGATAAACTAGTAATAAAAGTGACACAAAGCAAATTAACAGGAGAAAAAGAAACACATTTTAATTCATCCACATGAAACTCTCATAGAAATGAAACCTAATAAGAGGCCAAAGCAGGCAGATTTCATACATTTTAGACAAAAAACAAACAAACAAAAAACAATAAATTTGTGAGGAATTGACAGGACAAAGAAACTTAGGATTTGGGTGCCCAATTAATGAAGAATCTAAACAGAGTTTGCACTTGGGGTAGTGAATTAAAGAAGTAACAAGGTTTGTTTCTGTAGGCTTCTTGATCCACTTCTGTCTTTGGTGATAAGGGTATCCTTCTACCTCCAGATACAGAGGGTGCAACCCCTCATATAAGAGATTTTCTACTTTCAGCAGACAGAAATGCGGGTCAGTCAGGGTGTCCTTCTTGCACTGGTCATTTCTTAAGTAACTTTAAGAATCAATATAGTAACTTTAATAATCAGTATGCCATTGAGGCACATTTCGAGGCAACTTACTATGGACACCAACAATAATATTAAAAGTCCTCTTTTTCTAAGTCTTTTTTTTTCTTGTAGATTATTGGTGGAAACGTAAATTGGTGCAGTAAAAAACAGTGTTAAGAAAACTAAAAATAGAACTGCTATATGATTTAGCAATTCCACATCTAAGTGTATATATATATATATCACACACACACACACACACATCTGGAAAAAATGAAAGCACTAATTCAAAAAGATATACACACCTTGATATTCATAGTAGCCCTGTTTACAATAGCCATTATCAGAAGTAACACAAGTGTTCATCATCAGATAAATGGATTAAAAAGTTGTGATATATATATATATATAAAAATGGAATATTACTCAACCATATAAAGGAATGAAATTCTGCCATTTGCAGCAATGTGGATGGACCTAGAGAATATTACATTTAGTAAAATAAGTTAGAGAAAAACAAATACACTATGATATCACTTATGTGCATTATTTAAAAAATAATACAAATGAAGGCATACAGTAAAACAGAAACACACTCACAGATATAGAAAGCAAACTAGTGATTACCAGTGGGGAGAAGAAATGGGAGAGGGGCCTGTTAGGGGTCTGGAATTGAGAGATACAAATGACTATGTGAAATTGAAAGTGAAGTTGCTCAGTTGTGTCCAACTCTTTGTGACCCCATGGACTGTAGCCTACCAGGCTCCTCCATCCATGAAATTTTCCAGAAAAGAGTACTGGAGTGGGTTTCCATTTCCTTCTCCAGGGTATCTTCCCAACCCAGGGATTGAATCCAGGTCTCTGGCATTGCAGGCAGACATTTTACTGTCTGAGCCACCAGGGAAGCCAAAAATACACAAATGACTGTGTATAAAATAGATATGCAACAGGGATACATTGTATAGCACAGAGTATTATAGCCATTTTCTTGTAATAACTTCTAACGGAATGTAAACTGTAAAAATACTGAATCAATATGCTGTACTCCTGAAACTAATATAATATTGTGAATCAACTATATGTCAATAAAAGTCATATTTTCCTTAAAAAAAGGTGATCAAATTAATGCTTCTTCTAATCTACTTGGTAAATATGGAGGTGTACAAAATACTAAAATTATGTATAATATGTAAATCATATTTTCAAGTTTTAGGATAGTAATTAATTTACAATTATGTTCCAGCCATCATCTTATCTGGTATCATTATTGTCATAAATTTTACAGATGAGGAAAACTTGGCACAGTTCTCATCATTTTAGTTGACAGAATAAGTCCTTCTGATTGTAGACCTCATTCCCTGTCTCTTCTTTCTTCATATATGTATATAAACACAAACAACTGTATTCCTTGCTATTCAAGCTATTTTTATCTGAAGTCAGGAACTACACTGAGATAATTTTTTGTATATTGGCAGATTATTTCTTGCAATCTAAAGTCTCATTGCAAACTAACCAACTTTAGAGATCAAAGAGCACATAGGTTATGTTGCAGAACTCATCTGAACTCAGAAACCAAATAGATTTGCATACTTAAACAATGTTACAAATACTAAAACATGACTTCTCAAGCAATGTTTACATATTTCAGTGTATTAAATCAAAGTTCAGAAATGAGACTTAAATTTGGCTATTCAAAGAGTACATACAAAAATAGACATCTCTCCATATAAAAGGAGAGGATTGTTTCTAATAGTGTTAAATGTGTGACTTTGCTCTATGTAGTCTCCTTCCTATCTCCATGCCATGCCCTCCAATTTATGTTGACCAATAAAACATAGTATTTTAAGGCTCTTTCAAAGTATAAAATCATTATTTTGAATTTTCAAAAATTTTAACTTTTTAAAACTTAAATTTAATGTTCAATTCTTATTCATAGTGT
Source organism: Bos taurus (assembly GCF_002263795.3). Classification (NCBI taxonomy): domain Eukaryota; kingdom Metazoa; phylum Chordata; class Mammalia; order Artiodactyla; family Bovidae; genus Bos; species Bos taurus. The sequence goes on from NC_037337.1 coordinate 27,293,346, forward strand.
AACCTTCTTTCACCAATTAGAAAACTGAGAGTGTCATACAAATTAATTTAGTTGAACACACTCATAATTGGCAAGAAGAAATGAGTCAAGTAACTTTAACTTCTGACTTCTAGTCTTTGAAAGAAAGTCCATGCCCAAAGGCAAGTTATGCTTTTGATATAGCATATATAGAAGAAATAGTTTTATGGAATAGGATTTAATGCCAATTATATTTTAAACAGTTTGAGACTCATTTTTTTCTCCATAACTTTACCATTCTGTATGGTTCTGTTGATTCTTCTGTGAAACATAGACTTAAAAGATAATAACCTAATATAGGACTGAGTCATACAATAATGGAAATGATAAAGCAAAACACATATTCAATGATCACATAAAGTTTATAAGTTGTGTTTTTTATATCATCTCATTCCATCCTTGCAAAATATCTATGGATTAGAAAACCAAGCTTATACCTCTATTGGCAACACTATTGAAACTTAAAAAAATAATAAAAATACTTATGAGTTTTTGGTATTATTTAACAGAAATGAAGGACATCATGATATCTGAAATAGTGGAAGTTTGAGGAGGGGAAAGTTGATGGAAAGTGACTGTAGGTCATGAAAATGATGGGCAGTGCTTGGCTATCAGGGGTAAATTTTGTTTGTGCAGGACTGTTTGGGTCTGGGAACTTCATGAAAGTATGGACTAGCAGAGAAAACTAAGTAGCACAAGGAAAAGACCAAAATATCTGTCTTCACTCCGAACTTATGGATATAAAAATGCTTCCTGTTGGAAATTACAATAGTGGGATTACCCACATATAAGTTTAGAGTTTGAATTTATATGCTGTGTATATTTTTAACACAATTACCTGATAAAATCACATATGATATTGAGAACTCAGGGGCTTCCATGGTGGGTAGTGGTGAAGAATCTGCCTGCCAATGCAGGACATGCAGGAGACATGAGTTCAATCCCTGGGTCAGGAAGATCCCCTGGAGGAGGAAGTGGCAACCTCCTCCAGTATTCTTCCTGAAGAATCCCATGGACAGAGGAGCCTGGAGGGCTACTGTTCATGGGGTGGCAAAAAGTCGGACACAACTGAGCACAGCACAGTACTTAGTATTGAGAACTCAAAGGGACAATGAATTTTGGGTGGCCTTTGGAAAAGCAAAAACAAAAACGTCTCTGAAGGATCACATGGATTTAGACACATGAAGTCCTGCTGAGCACAGAAGAATTGATGCTTTTGAACTGTGGTGTCGGAGAAGACTCTTGAGAGTCCCTTGGACTGCAAGGAGATCCAACCTGTCCATCCTTAGGGAGATCAGTCCTAGGTGTTCATTGGAAGGACCGATATTGAAGCTGAAACTCCAATACTTTGGCCACCTCATGAGAAGAGCTGACTCATTGGAAAAGATCCTGATATCGGGAAAGGTTGAGAGCAGGAGGAGAAGGGGACGGCAGAGGATGAGATGGTTGGATGGCATCACAGACTCAATGGACATGAGTTTGGGTGGACTCCGGGAGTTGGTGATGGACAGGGAGGCCTGGCATGCTGCGGTTCATGACAAAATAGATTAACCTCCTGTTTCCTCCTCAATCAGTAGTAAATCTATTAGATATATAAGAAATATGTTCAAAATGACTAAATACATATAGCAAATAAAAAGGAGAAAATATTACCGTCATAAAGTAAAAGCAGGTGACTTCTGCCTAGGGTAAAAAGAGTAGACATAATTTTCCATATTCCTCCTGGTAAATATAATTATAATAGTGGACATAATCTATAAAACAAACATTATAAGAAGAGAGACTAGATAGGGACCCAAGGAATGACATAATATAACTTAAAAAGCCAACAACTCAGAAACTCTAATGAGAAAAGACAAAAAAAAAAAAAAAAAAAAATCTTAACAAAATCTTGTTCTCTCAAGCTGAAGAACCAAGAAGAAGGCAGCTGGCAAGATAGAAAACTTCCAGAATAATTTCTCTACTCCAGGCAAACACCATACCAAAAAATCTTTCATCCTACTTCACACTAGCAAAGGCCAATGGATAGCTTAGACTCCTATCCCTGGCCAAACTGTAAAAATGTACCCAAATGCCCCCACCTCCTGAGATGGTGTCAGAGGAGGGCATGTAGGGAGCCAGAGCTCTCATCTTTGTCAGACTATAATCATCCTCCTCCCTTGGTGTAAGTGGGGAGCAGCATCAGCCTTCAATCCCTCCCAGCCAGGTAGTATTGAAGGAGGCCTCGGGAGGAGCCAGAACTCTCTCCCACCCAGCAATGACTAGAAGTTCCTCACTTATCTTTGGGTGTTGAGAAACCAGACTTCTACCCCCACTGGTCCTGAGAAAGCATTGTTCCCCTGTCTTCATTTTTTTTTTTTTCTCCCTGCCAAAAAAAAAAATGTGGGTTGTGTCTCTTTTATCATCAAAGATGTCATGCTCATCATATAATTTTTATTGTGCTTTTATTTTACTAACCTTAGAAGAAATGGGCACTAGCTCTTAGGTAGAGAATGAGGCCCAGTGATTCACCATCATTTTCATATACAAATGGAAAAACTGAGATTCAGGAATTGTGTTTTACCTAAATGAATATGGCTGGTTAGCCCCTAAGTTCAAATCTCTCTCCAGGCATGTAGGCAGCTAATGAGGTTGGGTTCTCTGAAGAGTTAAAAGCCAAGTACAGTGAGGGTGCAAAATAAAGAGAAGACTGGTCTCCCTTTAAGCTAAGGATAAACAGAGGCTAGATTTGTGGAAAATATGTGGAAACCCATCCAACAAGGAATATACATATTTATGATTCCAATTCCTTCAAGTCTTTGCTCAAATGGAATGTATAACAGGCACCTGTCAAAGCAACTTATAAAGAAGTGAGCTAAGCAGACCAGTTTAAATAAGGTTAGTGAGGTTTGTTATGTAGATTCCTTGGTGTCATCTCAGCTGGTAAGGATCTAGAGTTGTCTCTGATTAACTTCTGACCTTCCTGGTGGAAAGGAGAAGGGACCACCCATACAAATGTATGTCCTGGTTTTAGGCAGATAGGGAGGGCAGAGAGCTTTGCTTATATCTGCTTCTGCTCAATTGTCCTGAGATTAAAATGATTCTTAAGCCAAAGTGGCATATTTCAGGGTGGCATATTTTGCTACCTTTCACAGTGCTTTATTACTAATAAAGATGAAGGAAATATAGCAAAACATTAAAATGTGGCAAAATTGAACACTATACAAAGACATTTAACAGTTCTCTTTGAGTATACTTGAAATGTTAAAGTAGTTTCACAGAAGGGTAAACTGAGGCTCAGAGTTAAATGATTTACCTAATAACTTATTCTTAGTTATTAATAGAGTTGGGAACAAGAATCTACCTCCTTTAAGTTCTTATTCTTTGTCCTTTCCTCTGTATACTGCCCAAGGGCTGAAGGACCCTCCCTTTTTCTCCTATGATTCTATGGCCCTCATTGTAATTGTCAACAATGTGGGATGCTATTTACTTTGTTCCAAAGGGAATATGTAGTGGAAAGTATTAATAATACCCATTGGAAGATGAACCTTTGCTATCTATTGCTAAATCTCCAAAGCTTCAGTTGGTCACTTAGATAAAACCATGCACTATTCCAATTTGACAGGAGAAAAAGGCATCTGTAAGTATAACTAGGTGGAAAAAGTTAATCCCACAATAGAAAACTGAAGAGTTCAATTTACATCTCTGATATGTCTTGTATCAGGTAGGTTATATCTAACAAAAATGTACATTAAAAATAGATTGTGTCCAGGTATGTATTGCATCATTATATTGTGCCTCAAAGAGAATCCACAGATGGGGGCAAAATGTATTAGAAGTAAAAGAAAATGAGTCAAGATGAGAATGTTCATGTGTTTTAGCAGATTTGGAAGAATTTGTGAGAAATTATGTAAGAAGGTGAAGTATTCTTGGGCAGATCATGACAAACTCCAATTGTACTTAAAAAAATCCATTCAGTTCAGTTCAGTTCAGTTCAGTCGCTCAGTCGTGTCCGACTTTTTGCGACCCCATGAATCACAGCACACTGCTTACCTAGCACCTGAATAAATAAACATGAAAATCAAGGCTATATATTTCTTTGTGGATACAGGCCTATGAAGTAAAACTATAAAAAAAATCATGGAAATGTTAATACCAAATTCAACTTATAGTTTTGTAGTTGTATATCTTTGCATCAATGATTTACTTTACACTCTATAAAAGTGGATCAGACAAGATTTATTTAAACCTATAGAAATACAGTGAAAATTTCTTGTTAAGATTCTCATTATTTTTTATCACTTTTTAAAAGCCTGGTAAACAGACTGTTGTTTATTTTCAATACAAAAAAATAAGTAATTTTCTCTATGCTGCAATTCAAAGGGATTATTTTATTCTCTTTGAATTTGTTGGTTTGATTATGGGCATTGGTTTTAATGACTCAAGTATGAGCTTGCATTATTAATGAGATGAAATATTTTTGTTCCATGTGGAGATGAAGTTTATGTAGGCAGTTTATGGTTTGTAGACAATTTACTGGGAAGGCCTCTGTGCACAGGGAGATACTTAGTATTATACTAAGTATACTAATACTTAGTAAAATGATAGATATGAGGTGAAATATATTTCAGTTAGCAAGGCAATGGCGCCCTACTCCAGTACTCTTGCCTGGAAAGTCCCATGGATGGAGGAGCCTGGTGGGCTGCAGTCCATGGGGTCACAAAGAGTTGGACACGACTGAGCGACTTTACTTTCACTCTTCACTTTCATGCATTGGAGAAGGAAATGGCAACCCACTCCAGTGTTCTTGCCTGGAGAATCCCAGGGACAGGGGAGCCTGGTGGGCTGCTGTCTATGGGGTAGCACAGAGTCGGACACGACTGAATCGACTTAGCAGCAGCAGCAGCAGCACTAAGTGCATTTATGGAAAATCTATTCCATGCAAAATATCTGTACTATATCCTGTGAGTTGTATATAAGATGCACAAGTATTCAAGCATCTCTCCATGTGGTAGGGAAACGTTAGCTACCCACAAACTCTTACCTTAAAAGAGAACATAATATACATGTAAGTAAAGCACCTCAACAAAATTAGGAGGTGAGAAATTTCAGCTTAAGCTCTGTGAAGACTTATTGAGGAGATGACACTTGCATTGGAATACACCATCTATTTGAGAAAGATAGGAAAAAATGAATAGGTAGTGTTTACCAGCTTAATAAATGACTGAGTATGTCTTTGCTGGAGAACAGTGTGGATAAAACCAGATCAGACCATGTATACTTGGTTGTCAAGGTAAAGAATTTAAAATTTATTTATTTTTTGACTTTAAGGAGTAATGAGATGTTACAAGTGGAAGAGTGAGGAAAAAGTAAGGTTTACAACCTGGAAGAATAATAGTGACAGTTAAACAATGAAAAATCCTGAAAGGGAAAAACAGTTGAATTGAGGAGAAAAGTTGTGAGCCAGAAATGTACCTCATTCTCTTAATTTATACCCATTGTGCTGTGTGCTCAGTTGCTCAGTCAAGTCCAACTCTTTGTGACCCTATGGATCATAGGCCGCCACGCTCCTCTGTCCATGGGATTTCCCAGGCAAGAATATTGGACTGGGTTGTGATTTCCTTCTCCAGAGTATCTTCCCAACCCAGGGACTGAGCCTACATCTCCTGCTCTGGCAGGCGGGTTCTTTACCAGTAGTCACCAGGGACGCCCATATAATGGAATATTACTTAGTCTTCCAGGAGATCTTCCTGACCCAGAATCAAACCCATGTCTCATGTCTCATGCATTGGCAGGCAGGTTCTTTACCACTAGCACCACCTGGGAACCACTTTATACGCATTGTATTCACACAATAAACATTTTCACTAGGTACAGTTCATCATTTTATGTGATAAGTTTATAAACTTGAGCAAGAACAACTTTAGAGATGGGGAAACAGAAAGAGAGTCCACATGGAAAAGGTAATAAAATAATGTATGGTGTATTTCAGAATACTGTCAGTTATGTATTGTTACTAATACATTCATTTAATTTTTAATTTTTTTTAAGATGGATTCTCTTAATAGTTCGACTCCAGAAGTCTACAATAATGTATATACAAAACGTGGATAAGTTGAAACATTTCTTTGAACATTCTTCCAATAAAAATATAGGAAATGATTTTCTGCTTGAGGGCTTCCCTGTGTGGATTGTGATTATATCTGGATCTAAATGAGCATTGATAAAAAAGTATAGAGTTTCAGATATGTAGGATGAATAAATTCTGGAGATCTAACGTACAGCATGGTGACTATAGTTAGTAGTAATGTATTATATATTTAAAATTTGCTGAGACTAGATTTTAATTGTTTCACAAATGAAAAGATAACTATGTGGGATAATGGATATGTTAATATTAGCTTGATTGTGGTAATAATTTCAGTGTATACACATACCAAAATATCACACTGTATACCTTAAATATTTTTTACTCATCAGTTATTACTCAATAAAGCTAGAGAGGGTGGGGTTGAGAGTCTAGGACGGTATTTCAGGGACAGAGTGAGACTTTAGCTTCTTGTATGAAATAGGCAGTTGAACACATATATGTTCTTACATGGGGGTAAGATCACTTCTCACTCTAAGGTTCATTACTATAACTGTGTTCAATGGTTAATTGTAAGAACAAATAGAGCTATAAATACAGCTTCCTGAAAGTTTTTTTTTTTTTTTTCCAGTTCAATGGGATTGGATTTATATAGCAGGGCTATATTATTACAGGGAAGAAATGAGATGCAAGTTTGAAATAATTCTCAGGATTATTCTGATTCCAAATAAAATATATTTAAAGGAACATGGGACATTTATAACTCAATTATTTTTATTTATCTATGCTGAAACAACTAGTGTTTAATTATGAAGATGTCTTAATAATCTCATGGAGAACACTAAGCAAGAGGATCATAAATTATTCTAAATCTAATTTTGATAGGCAAACATAATGAAAAAATTTAGGTTCTGTTTTTAAATTATTAAGCAAAGATGAGTTTTAGATAATTAAAATAAAGTTATAATATGCATTTTAAGAAATCATACAGAAGAGTAATTGACAGTCTGGGTTGCAACTATAGACCTGGAAAATATATAGTCAACAGTATCTCCTTGTAGGAACTGTTTAAATTGTTATTATTCATGCAATAGTAGTAAAGTTTTGTTTACATTGTGATCGCGATAAGTCAGGTCATGAATGAGCTTGTTTACTACTGTGTGAAAGATTATTAAGACTATCCCAAAACTCAAGAGGTTCTAATGAGACTGGTAAAATTATCTGGACATTCTCATAAGATCCTTCTGACTCTTCAGATACATTATCATGGTCTCTTCAAAATTTTTCATTCAGCAAATATGCATTATATCTGGTATCTTAGAATCCTTTACATTAAAAGTGTTATAGTTCGTAATTCTGATTCCTCTGATTCCCCTTCTTCAGGATTGTTTCAGAGCAAGTCTGCAGCCTGGATCCATGGATAAGGTCAATTCATCAGTGGTGTCTGAGTTTGTATTACTGGGACTCTCTAGTTCTCAGGAGCTCCAGCTCTTCTTTTTCGTGTTCTTCTCTGTGTTGTATATGGTCATTGTGCTGGGAAATCTTCTCATTATCCTCACAGTGACTTCTGACAGCAGCCTGCACTCTCCCATGTACTTTCTCTTGGGAAACCTTTCCTTTGTGGACATCTGTCAGGCTTCCTTTGCTACTCCTAAGATGATTGCTGATTTTCTGAGTGAACACAAGACCATCTCCTTCAGTGGCTGCATAGCTCAGATTTTCTTCATTCACCTTTTCACTGGAGGGGAGATGATGCTACTTGTCTCCATGGCCTATGACAGATACGTAGCCATATGCAAACCCCTGCACTATGTCATCATCATGAGACGAAGGACGTGCACTGTTCTGGTAATGATCTCCTGGGCTGTGGGCTTGGTGCACACACTAAGCCAGTTGTCATTTACTGTGAATCTGCCTTTTTGTGGGCCCAATGTAGTAGACAGCTTTTTCTGTGACCTCCCTCGAGTGACCAAACTTGCCTGCCTGGACTCTTACATCACTGAAATACTAATTGTAGTCAATAGCGGAATCCTTTCCTTAAGCACTTTCTCACTCTTGGTCAGCTCTTATATCATTATTCTCATCACTGTCTGGTTTAAATCTTCTGCTGCAATGGCCAAAGCATTTTCTACTCTGGCTGCCCATATTACTGTAGTAATATTATTCTTTGGACCTTGCATATTCATCTACGTGTGGCCCTTTACCAGCTACCCTGTGGATAAAGTTCTTGCCATATTTTATACCATTTTCACTCCCATTCTAAACCCCATTATTTATACATTAAGGAACAGAGATATGAAGATTGCCTTCAGGAAAATTATGATCCATTATTCAAGGGCCAAGAAAATTTCTGAAAGGCCAGTAATAGTGAGGAATTCCGTTTATTAAGACTGCTGCTGCTGCTAAGTCGATTCAGTCGTGTACGACTCTGTGCGATCCCAAAGACGGCAGCCCACCAGGCTCCCCTGTCCCTGGAACTCTCCAGGCAAGAAAACTGGAGTGGGCTGTCATTTCCTTCTCCATTATTAAGACTAAATTCATTCAAATTCCACAAATCAATAGTCTGTTTATAAATATTTTCAACATGCTGCGTGGTACATCTTAACTCTGGTGAAAGTAATGAAGAAGATGATTTAGAGAATATTTAGTGGATATTAAGTTTTTTCCCAGATATCATCTTAGCAAAAGTTACATATCCAAGAATGTGAAAAAAAAATATCATGACTACTGGTTCTGGAGATAAGTTATGGGATGGCTGTATATAGATAGCATAGATGCTTTGCTGCTGCTGCTGCTAAGTAGCTTCAGTCGTGTCTGACTCTGTGCGACCCCATAGACGGCAGAGCACCAGGCTCCCCTGTCCCTGGGATTCTCCAGGCAAGAACACTGGAGTGGGTTGCCATTTCCTTCTCCAATATAGATGTTTTAGTTATAGGTAAATATAAGTAGGATGGGAAAAAAGAATGAGTAGCTGATTCTTTGGCGGGGATAACTTTAGACACTTAAAAAAATCTTATGTTTCCTAATTTACATGCCTAAGAATCAATATAGGCAAATAGTATTCAAGAATTTGAAACTGAATTTTCCCATAATAGCAGGGTATACTATTTTCCCAGTATCCCAGGATAGCAGCTTCACTGATTTAAGATAAGTGCATAAAATTCAGTGAAGGTTCTTCAGTTATGAAATTTCTCCTCCAATATCAATTATGCCTATCCCATATTATTTTCCAATAATTAACAGTGCTTTAAAATATGGAAATAAATATAATTGGAAGTTTACTTTTCAAATATATAGTGGGCTTTCTCTGATCAGTTAAGGAAATGCCAGTTTCCTCTGAAATTACGAGTTGTAGAGGAGAATCTTTAAAGCTGACCAATTCAACACTGACTTTTCAGTCTGTTCTATAAAGAGCTGTGCAGCACTCTTTGTATGTGGGCCAAATACAAAGTTCTTTGTTATAATGATCAATGTTAAACATACATCCTGGTTAGCAATCAGGACCCCACAAACGGATCTCTACCCTGGACTCTGGGGACAGTTAGGGAAATTATTACTGTTGATTAGACGTTCTAAGTTTACTTTCCAAAATCTCTCAATTCATACAAGGCAAATAGATTATGTAAATATTAGTCTCTCTTTTATTCTAAGAATGCAAACTCTAATTTTGCACTTTGTTGTTTGCCTTTTTTATTTATTGTTGCACTTTATTGTTCAGTTATACACTGTAATGTGAAGGCAGTTGGTTTTTAGTTTGGGTAAGTTGATTTGGTAGGTAATTTTTGACATTGAAATCTATATGCCACATATAATATTGAATTAATCTTAAATTTGTATTTTAATGGACTTCTTGAAATAAAATGCTAAATATTAAGAAACAGCCTGAATTCCCAGAGTTAATTTCACAGAAGAAGAAATGTTCGTGTCAGAGGACTCCAAATTTTGAATTTTTCCACATGGCCTCACTTACATTGTATACAAATGAACAAAGTATCTTTACAAGGTCTCTCTCAAGGAGCTATAAAGTGCTACCTGTATCTCAACTAAGCTTTTGCAAAGAATGTCTGGAAAGCCAGCAATTTTTCTTGTAGTAGAGAAAAACACATTTTGTTCTTAATTCTTTATGTAATCTCTTTACGAGCTGCATATTCAAGGTCCTACCTTTAAATGTTGATGAAGTTTACAACTTTCTTAGCAGTAGATACAATTTCAGGTAAGTTAGAAGGATTTCCAGCCAATGTGTGCCAAGAAAAAGAGCAGTGGTCACAGTTATGTCTGGTGTTTCCTTTCATCAAAAAAGGTAATAAGAAAGGTTAGAAGAAAATTACAAGTATTCCTTTAATAAAAAGTATGTTTTTCCTCCCTGAAGGAGGGCATGAAAACCCACTCCAGTATTCTTGCCTGGAGAATCCCATGGACAGAGGAGCTTGGTGGGCTACAGTCCATAGGGTTGCAAAGAGTTGGACACTACTGGAACGACTTAGCACACATATTTTTTCCTTAGTGCATTTCCTTTTTTTAAAAAAAAATATGTATTTTTGATGTGAACCATTTTTAAAGTTTTTAAAAATGCCAGGAAGTCCCTCCTTTGTCCATTTCTTGACAAGGAAACTATATCAGTTAACAGTTTAACAGGAGAAAATCAAACAAAATTTAGTAACATACATACATGTGAGAGACCAGGAAAACTGGGTAACTCACCAAAATGGCTAAAACCTTCACCTAAATACTGCCTGCAGCTAAAGAAAAAAGAGGATGTTGGGGATAGAGGTATGGTGAGAGGAAGGCAACTTACATGGAAATACAAAAGCAAATGTTTGGTAAATGAATATTTGCGGAGCTGTGCAGAGACAATGGGACACTGAGAAGAATCTTAACAGGCTTTGCTGTGTTCCTCCCTGCTATACACCTAGTTCATATTATAGTTATTAAGGAGACACCACTTCAGTCGTGTCTGACTTTGCAACCCTATGGACTCTAGCCCACCAGGCTCCTCTGTCCATGAGATTTTCCAGGCAAGAATACTGGAGTGGGTTCCTGTGCCCTTCTCCAGGGGATCTTCCCAACCCAGGAATGGAACCCATTCTTCCCAACCCAGGGATGGAAACTTGTCTCCTGCATTGGCAGGCGGGTTATTTACCACCAGCTGGGAAGCCCATCACGGAGAAGCAATGGCACCCCACTCCAGTACTCTTGCCTGGAAAATCCCATTGACGGAGGAGCCTGGTGGGCTGAAGTCCATGGGGTCACTAAGAGTCGGACACAACTGAGTGACTTCACTTTCACTTTTCACTTTCATGCATTGGAGAAGGAAATGGAAACCCACTCCAGTGTTCATGCCTGGAGAATCCCAGGGACAGGGAAGTCTGGTGGGCTGCCTTCTATGGGGTCGCACAGAGTCAGACACGACTGAGGCGACTTAGCAGCAGCAGCAGCAGCAGGGAAGCCCATCAAGGTAATAGCTCCCTTCCTAAAACAGATCCTGTCTACATTCTTTAGGCAGTTAAAGGGAAAGTCAAAGTTTCTTCCTGAGTCTTTGCATCTTACTTGTCTTCATTTCAAAATAATTCTCATGCCAAAGAAATATTTTGGGGTAGCAAATTGTGCTTCCCTACAGCTATTTTAATGATAATCTCTTTTTCTTTTCCTGCAAGCAAAAGAAACTATTTCTGACCATTCAAAGCACAAAGTTACTATCATAAGAAATTAGTATAAAGGAAAAAAAATGTTGCTTTTTGTATCAGCTCTAAAAGGATCAAACCCTTAACCACTGCAGTCACCTACTGACGGTGCACCCGAGAGGAATTCAGAATGGAGAAAAACTGGTAGCACTCTATGCTTTGGATGCCTGCCTCTAGATAGTTCATATGCCCTTTGAAGGACAATTTTTCAATGACCTCAGATTCTTGTATTTTTCCATACATAGAAAAGCACTAAAAGCATTAATTTGCTCAACTGTCTGTTCCTTTGGAATTAGCAGTTATCTGCTATTTTGTTTGACTACATGTTTTTCTCAGCAAAAAATTTGTATTCTGGCTCCTCCCTCACCTCTTCAAACAGTTCTTCAGAGTTCTTTTGAGAGACTGTCTCCTGGGCTGTTCTCCAGGCTTTTCTGGTGGCTCTGATGGTAAAGAATCAGCCTGCAATGCCGGAGCTTGTGGTTCGATTCCTGGGTTGGGAAGATCCCCTGGAGCAGTGCATGCAACCCACTCCAGTATTCTTCCCTGGAGAATCCCCATGGACAGAGGAGCCTGGTGGACTACAGTCCATGGAGTTGCAAAGAGCTGGACATTACTGAGCAACTAAGCAAAGCACTCCTGGGCTATAGTCTTCAGTTACGTCTCTGAATAAAATTTAACTCACAATATCTACGTTGTGCATTTTACTATTAGTCAATGTGTGGCCATATATATGTTTGGTTTGTAGAAATGTGCACATGATAATTTTACCAATCTTATATTTTCCCTGTCAGGTTTTTAATCTTATACTTATTCATCTATAAAAATAACATAATAATTTAATCATTGAATATATTCCACCACACTAAAATATTATATTTCTTTACTCTCAAATTTATGGATTTTTGGGTTGTTTCCAGTATCGATCTCTTTGAATCTATGCTGCAATACATGCCATTGTTCTTGTGTCCTTAGGTATGTGCACATTTTACTCGAGTGTGATTACACACACACACTTAGCATATACACATGCAAAGTGATAGGAGAAATCTATTTCAATCTCGTTCTTTAAAGATGGCCATTTAAAACTTACATCTACATCACAAACTTTGGAAATATGAAAGAGATGGGAATACCAGACCACCTGATCTGCCTCTTGAGAAATTTGTATGTAGGTCAGGAAGCAACAGTTAGAACTGGACATGGAACAACAGACTGGTTCCAAATAAGAAAAGGAGTATGTCAAGGCTGTATACTGTCACCCTGCTTATTTAACTTATATGCAGAGTACATCATGAGAAACGCTGGACTGGAAGAAGCACAAGCTGGAATCAAAATTGCCAGGAGAAATATCAATAACCTCAGATATGCAGATGACACCACCCTTATGGCAGAAAGTGAAGAGGAACTCAAAAGCCTCTTGATGAAAGTGAAAGTGGAGAGTGAAAAAGTTGGCTTAAACCTCAACATTAAGAAAACGAAGATCATGGCATCTGGTCCCATCACTTCATGGGAAATAGATGGGGAAACAGTGGAAACAGTGTCAGACTTTATTTTTGGGGGCTCCAAAATCACTGCAGATGGTGACTGCAGCCATGAAATTAAAAGACGCTTACTCCTTGGAAGGAAAGTTATGGCCAACCTAGATAGCATATTGAAAAGCAGAGACATTATTTTGCCAACAAAGGTTTGTCTAGTCAATGCTACAGATTTTCCCTGTGGTCATGTATGGATGTGAGAGTTGGACTGTGAAGAAGGCTGAGCGCTGAAGAATTGATGCCTTTGAACTGTGGTGTTGGAGGAGACTCTTGAGAGTCCCTTGGACTGCAAGAAGACCCAACCAGTCCATTCTGAAGGAGATCAATCCTGGGATTTCTTTGGAAGGAATGATGCTAAAGCTGAAACTCCAGTATTTTGGCCACCTCATGAGATGAGTTGACTCATTGGAAAAGACTCTGATGCTGGGAGGGATTGGGGGCAGGAGGAGAAGGGGACGACAGAGGATAAGATGGCTGGATGGCATCACTGACTCGATGGACGTTAGTCTGGGTGAACTCCGGGAGTTGGTGATGGACAGGGAGGCCTGGCATGCTGCGATTCATAGGGTCGCAAAGAGTCAGACATGACTGAGCGACTGAACTGAACTGAACTGAATATGAAATATTATATGAAATATAGTTGAAAAGACTTGTCCACTAAAAAATATAGTCACAAACTGAAAGTAGAGAATTATTTTATTTGGTGGGAATGTTTAGAACGCCAAGCCTGGGAGACAGCATCTCAGTAGCTCTGAGATAACTTCTCCAAAGAGGCAGGAGAGGGAATCAGGCTATATACAAGTTTGCGACAAAGTGGGTAAGCAGTCTGAACATCAAAGACTATTGTTAAGTAGTAAGGAAAACCATCATGGGAAGATTCAAGGCTCAGGCTCACTGAATTCATTCCTTTCATATGCATCTCAGCTATCTAGGGCCAAATCCTGTTTCTAGATTGTTTACATCCTTAATTCCTTGTTCACCATATGGAGTGGCAGGCGTGGCAGATGCCTATTTCTTGCATCCCCCCAGCTCTTCAGCAATTGCCATGGGGGGTAGGCTGGTGGCATCTGCTGGATCACAGGCATTCTGCTCTGTTTTGGGGGACCTCATCCACATTTGGAGGCCAGAAATCGCCGATGACTCAACATTTCTTGTTTATTGATATGGCAGGAGATATTTTCATTTCACAGACAGTTGAAATATTTTGGGGGAGAAATAGATTTTCATGTAGAAGATATGAGGGTGCCTTAAAATATTTGAAGAGACATTATGTTTAAGTGGGAGTAGGTTTTCTTTATTAAACTACAGATGGTAGAACCAGTTAAGCACTCTAACAATAGACTAAGCTGTCCTGTGAAATAGTAGGCTCCTTGTGATTGGAGGAAACTACTCAGAGGCTGGGTGATCATTTATAGGACAGTATGATTGTTTTCCTGGGCTCCAAAATCAGTGCAGATGGTGACTGCAGCCATGAAATTAAAAGACACTTGCTCCTTGGAAGAAAAGTTATGACCAACCTAGACAACATATTAAAAAGCAGAGACATTACTTTGCCGACAAAGGTCTGTATAGTCAAAGCTATGGTTTTCCCAGTAGTCATGTATAGATGTGATAGTTGCACTATAAAGAAAGCTGAGTGCCAAAGAATTGACGCTTTTGAACTGTGATGTTGGAGAAGACTCTTTAGAGTTTCTTGGACAGCAAAGAGATCAAACCAGTCAATGCTAAAGGAAATCAGTCCTGATGCTGAAGCTGAAACTCCAATACTTTGGCCACCTGATGTGAAGAACTGACTCACTGGAAAAAGATCATGATCCCTGATGCTGGGAAAGACTGAGGGCAGGAAGAGAAGGGGACAAGAGAGGATGAGATGGTTGGATGGCATCACCGACTTGATGGACCTGAGTTTGAACAGGCTCCAGGAGTTTGTGATGGACAGGGAAGCCAGGCGTGCTGCAGTCCACGGGGTCACAAAGAGTCAGACATGACTGAGTGACTGAACTGAACTGGACTGATTGTGTTACTGACAGAAAGTTAGGAATTGAAAAATTACTTTGCTGACTAGGAATCAGTGATAAATAATCTTTTGCTTTCATACCAACTAGTTGGTAATAAACTTTTTTCCTTTCTTTTCCATTCCTGGAAAAATTATTTTGTAAAACATAATTACTCCCACTGTTGGATGACATCAGATCTCTAAAGGGTGATTTCTCACTTCCCCAAAGAAATCAGTTTCCTGGATTGAGGATGGAAAGCTTTATATTGCATTACCTTAGATATTATAATTGTATAGTCCAGGACAAGAGGAGCAGAGCCTTCACTACTTCAGGACAAGAACTGAGGGGTATGCTTTTGCACAGCTTAGTTCAGGGACAAGTTTAAATGCATCAAGTCAAGAGTATATTGCAAATATTTTTAATATGATGGGCAGCCAAGTTGATAATAATAGGATTAATATTTGATAAACAAAAGGAAGTATGATATAACCATTATCTGTCCCTTATATGCCATTTTTTATGCTTTCTATTCAGAAGATAATAGGCCATTTGTTAAAACAATTATTTACTATCACAATTTGCCTAGAATGAAGAAGGGATAACTATATAATGGCCAGTAAGGGTAACCTTTACTGGTTTTGCTTTGCTGTCAACCACGCAGCTGGAAAGTGACAAAAGTTAGTTGTTCCTTTTTTACTAATGGGTTCTACCTTAAATATTAAGAAGAAAATGAGATATAACATTGACCCTAGTCTGTTCTACTTGGATTAAGAAATCATAGGAAACTAGGGTGGAGAAGATTTTGTAGTTGTTTCCTGTAGTTTTGAAAAATGAAATGACAAATCTTATCATCTATTAGATACTTTGTAGAAAATCTGGATATTTTCAGAAAAACTTTTTTAAAAGATGAGACGATCTTTAAAAATTGAATAAATACCACTAACTACAGGTTATTAACCATTCTGCTTTCCCTTCCTCCTCTTCCTTCTACTTTCCTCCTTCTCCTCTTCTGCCCCCCTTTTCTCCTCTTACTCCTAATTATTTTCTTCTTATCTTCATCTCTCTCTCTCCCTTTCTCCCTCCCTCTCTCTTTAATGTTATTCCACTAAATTATCATGATATTTGTCAGGCTTTATCTAGGAGACTGAAAGTTATATGAAGTCCCTCATGGCCACAAATTTTATATGTTTAAAATTAATAACTATAGCTTTGTAGGATCATTTTTAGTTTTAGAAATGGAATTTCTTTCCTTTCCCATGTATGTTTGTCTCCTTCTCTGTACTTTTCATGTAAATACGTGATCAGAAAAGCCAACACTGGCACAAATCATCCACACGGAGATGAGAATCACATAATGGAAGTTTGTAATGAGGTCAGTTCATGCCTTTTTAATCCATTTCTATTGTTGAGTAACTTAAGTTTCTGATTCCCCTGAAAACTCGAGATTGTAACTTAAATGCACCAAGTAAAGTCCTTGAAAGGGTAGAATTTAGTGCCTCAAAAATCAGGTTATCATCACATAAATTAAAGCTTCTAACAGTTTAAGTATTTTTAATTGGTTTAATTTATGGTTACTGTTCAGACTTGCTTTAAGCTTTTAAATATCTGTTGTATTAGTTATATCTTTCACTGAAGAATACAGGGTGTAGAACTTCAATCAATATAGTGACAAATTAATACCTATTGTGTTGCGCTGGGTACACAGGGCTAAAGCCAAAAATGTCTCCTGATCCACAAGAGGTTGTGCAGGGTTTTCTTCTGGGATCAAGTGGCCACATGGTGCCCAATGTATTAAAGCAAAATGTCAAAAAAATTTAGAGGCAATTTACACATTACTTAAATTTTCTCTTTTGAAAATCTATTATGTGTTCAAAATGCACCACATATAGTCATATAAAATATTTCCAAAAGGACAGACAGATTTTGACAAATCCAGGTGTGTCAGGCATGTTTGGGAAGAGACAAAAGGCGGAGTTGGAAGAGATTGAAGACACATAGGTGACTCATTCACCTTTGGTCTTTATGTAACAGAAGGTGAACTCTGATTATTGTTCAAAGGATGAAAGGAATGTTCTTGATTTTCACAGAAACTTTCAGAGTATTACCATTGCCTCTTCTTTCCACATTGTCACAAATTGCTTCCATTAAGCTTCCTAAAGCACTGTCAAACACTTTGTGATTCTCAGTTTTGAGAACATTAGTGTAATCCACTGGCATTATATTCAAGGCTACTTGCATCCATGATTTGCTCCTAACCTACCATTCCCAACTTCATTTTGACTGTTCCTTAGCACACCCTTCTCCAGCCAAGCCACTGAACTCATGGCTCTCTGAGTATGCCTTTAATGTTTTCACCTTTTTAGCTTTAGTCCTGCTATTTCCCATGCTTAAAATAGCCGGTTCCTTCAGTTTTGGCTAGCAAATCACAAGCTTTTAAATAGTTTTAGCTAAAATGATACATATCCCATGATATGTTACCTTACCACTTTGGCATAGTTTATTTCATTTTGCTAGTATCTATGGTATTATTTTATCTGTTACTGTTTGCTTGTTTCTGATTTTATATTCTTATTTTTAATATGAATATCTTATCTCTCCATGATAGGATCCATATCTAATTATCTTTATTTCTCCCTTCTACTTTCCACAGCAGTCATAGGTGTTAAATACTAGTTCACTGACTATTTATATAGTCTCATTAAATTAACTTTTAATTGAAAACTTATCATATTTCTTTTGTATATATACTAGATACAGTGTCAATCATTGTGACATTTTCCTGATTTTCTTTTACTTAGGTAACAGTGGATTGGATACATGGCTCACACAAATGAATCAATGGTATCTGAGTTTGTGCTTCTGGGACTCTCTAATTCTTGGGAACTTCAGCTTTTCTTTTTTGCCATCTTCTCAGTAGTGTATATGACATCAGTTCTGGGCAACATCATGATTATTGTTATTGTTTCCTCTGACTCCCATTTGAACTCTCCTATGTACTTCTTGCTCAGTAACCTTTCTTTCATTGATATCTGCCAATCTAACTTTGCCACCCCCAAGATGCTTGTGGACTTCTTTGTGGAACACAAAACTATTTCCTTTGAGGGTTGCATGGCCCAAATATTCCTTCTTCACAGTTTCGTTGGGAGTGAGATGATGTTGCTTGTAGCTATGGCATACGACAGATTTATAGCCATTTGTAAGCCTCTACACTATAGCACAATTTTGAATCGAAGACTATGCATAATTTTTGTGTTTATTTCCTGGGCTGTGGGTATTCTTCATTCTGTGAGCCACTTGGCTTTTACTGTGGATCTGCCGTTCTGTGGCCCCAATGAGGTAGACAGCTTCTTTTGTGACCTTCCCCTGGTGATAGAGTTGGCTTGCATGGATACTTACGAGATGGAAATTATGACCCTAACTAACAGTGGCCTGATATCACTGAGCTGTTTTCTGGCTTTAGTCATTTCCTACACTGTCATTCTGATCACTGTCCATCACCGTTCCTCCAGTGGATCATCCAAGGCACTTTCTACAGTAACTGCCCATATCACCGTGGTGATTCTTTTCTTCGGGCCTTGCATTTATTTTTATATATGGCCTTTTAGCAGACTTTCTCTGGATAAGTTCCTTTCTGTGTTCTACACTGTTTGTACACCCCTGTTGAATCCCATCATCTACTCTCTGAGAAATGAAGATGTTAAATCAGCCATGAGAAAATTGAGAAACCGTCATGTGAGCTTCTGGAAAAACTAGGGAACACCATGAAGGAACATAAATATGCAATGGAAATGAAGAGCCCCTACTGGATCACAGCATCAAGCCAATTATTTTTGCTAATGACAGGGGTTATTGAATTACAGAATTAGATTTTTTTCCCAACTGCAAAGGAATTACATAAAACCAGTTCCTGGTTTGCTATTTAATTTTAACCAGTTTTTCATAGTTTGTAATTCTAAAGTACTAATTCTCTTGAAAATATTTAGTAACCTTTCAAAATATTTTATAAATAATTTAGAGATTCTAATCTACAAAAACAGCTATTCATGTTACCAAATTTGTGATTCTCTTCAATTGAACTTGTGTCATTTTTATGCCTTGCAATCAAAACATACAAGTAAATTATGTTTCTGTTAGGCTCTATCAACTTATTCATAATATTTTTTTCTATAAATTGACATGGTGGAAAAATATTGTTTTAAAACTTAGATTTCACCTCACTTGTATACATTTGTTTCATGTTTTTTAGCTTATCTTTTCCTCATGTATTGAAAATTTTTGGTTATTTATAGTTTTTCCTATCTGCTGCTGCTGCTAAGTTGCTTCAGTCGTGTCTGACTCTGTGTGACCCCAGAGACAGCAGCCCAACAGGCTCCTCCATCCCTGGGATTCTCCAGGCAAGAACACTGGAGTGGGTTGCCATTTCCTCCTCCAATGCATGAAAGTGAGAAGTGAAAGTGAAGTCGATCAGTCGTGTCCGACTCCTAGTGACCCCATGGACTGCAGCCTACCAGGCTCCTCCTGCTATGTCCCAATAAATTTTTTCTGTTTTTTCTAGATTATTGATATACATTTCTATTCATTACAAAACTTTTTCTAAATATTTGGTGCTATCAGCAGCATACATATCTATTTCCCTAGCTTATTTATTTTTAAGTAGTTATAATGAGTTCTACATTAGTCATAAAAAATTGCAAATATCTTTGAAATTGTCTGCAAATACATCAGATATAGAATATTTAAATCCACAGAAAAAGTCAATTCCATATGTACCTAAAACATACAAATGCACAAAAATGACAAAATTTTTTTGAAATTGAGAATCAAGTCTGAGATCTCTTCTTTCATATTTCTTGGAAAACAGAAGAGAGAAAGTAAAATTCTTGTACTTGTAATAATGTTTCGCATGCATCCTAAGTCGCTTCAGTCATGTCTGACTTTTTGTGACACTCTGGACTGTGGCTTGCCAGGCTCCTCTGTCCATGGGATTCTCCAGACAAGAATATTGGAGTGGGCTGCCATGCCCTTCTCCAGGGAATCTTTCTGACCCAGCGATTGAACCCAGATCTCTTATTATCTCCTGCACTGGCAATTAGGTTCATTACCACTAGCACCACTTGGTAATAATGGTTTTAAAATCTGTGCTGGAGAAGACTCTTGAGAGTCCTTGGACAACAAGGAGATCAAACCAGTCAATCCTAAAGGAAATCAGTCCTGAATATTCATGGGAAGGACTGATGCTGAAGCTGAAGCTCCAATACTTTGGCCACCTGATGTGAAGCACCACCTCATTTGAAAAAGACCCTGCTGCTGGGCAAGATTGAGGGCAAGAGGAGAAGAGGACGACAGAGGATGAGATGATTGGATGGCATCACTGACTCAATGGACACGAGCTTGAGCTAACTCTGGGAGATAGTGAAGGACAGGGGAGCTTGGCATGCTGTAGTCTATGTGGTCCCAAGTAGTCAGATGCGACTTAGCGACTGAACAACAAATTATTGTTTCATTCTCTGGCCAAAGATTTCTTATGTACTTCTCCCTTTGCCTTATGAAAAAGGCCTTATAACAAAAAGACTAAATGTATTCTACAAAGAAAAAAGAGTCACTTAACAGAAAATAGAAAGCCTGCAATTGTCATCACCTTGGGTTCAGTATTTTAATTAAATTTTAAGACATAACTTAGTGACTATGTATTTAGATATTAACTCTGCATGATAAATCAGAGCCAGCTGAGTCTTAGATATAGTCTTTTAGAACCATGATACTTATTATTAGCTAAGGATTCTTGGAACTTTAGACTTCAGGTCAAATTCATTTGTACAACATCAAACATGGTAATGTTCCTTTAACATGACTTTTTTTAAAACAAATTTTATACAGTGCCAAAACATTTAAAATATGTAATAAACATTAATGCATTCATGATATTGTTGGTAGTATTTTTTTGCCTTTTAATTCTGACTTGCAAGTGAAAATGGAGAGTTGACAATAGTACCCTTGAAAACCTGTCATTTAGCTGCTCTGATCCTCAGTAATCAAATATTGAGGTAGAGGAGGGGTAGGTGACACAAGGGAAAATGGAGGTGAGGGAGAACAGTAGGAGAAAGAGGGAAATTAGAATTTGTAAGTGGCCATTTGATTTGGCCAGTTCCTTGTACTACCAGAGACACATTCTTCCATTTTCTAATCATTGTTGGGTCTACTTGGGACTTTAGTGATTGGGCACAACCTATCACATTGAGTTTGATAAAAAAAACTCAAAAGTCAAAAAGTTAAAAAAAAAAAAAGTTGGCAAATATGACTACATTAATTTCCACAAAAGTTTTAGTTTCTTTTTTTTTCTTTTTTAAAAATTCTATCACAAATAAAGTCAAAAGAAAAATTAGGTGACAAGCAGTATTATCCACAGGGGTAATATCTTTAATTTGTAAAGAGGTTTTATAAGTCAGTAAGCAAGTACCCATGGCATCCAGTCCCATCACTTCATGGCAAATAAAGGGGGAAACAATGGAAACAGTGAGAGACTTCATTTTTTTGGACTCCAAAATTACTGCAGATGGTGACCACAGCCATGAAATTTAAAGACACTTGCTCCTTGGAAGAAAAGCTATGACAAACATAGACAGTATATTAGAAAGCAGAGATATTACTTTACCAACAAAGGTCCATCTAGTCAAACCTATGGTTTTTCCAGTAGTCATGTATGGATATGAGAGTGGGACTATAAAGAAAGCTGAGTGATGAAGAATTGATGCTTTTGAACTGTAGTGTTGGAGAAGACTCTTGAGAGTCCTTTGGACTGCAAGGAGATCCAACGAGTCCATCCTAAAGGAAATCAGTCTTAAATATTCATTGGAAGGACTGAGGCTGAAGCTAAAGCTCCAGTACTTTGACCACCTGATGCAAAGAACTGACTCATTTGAAAAGACCCTGATGCTGGGAAAGACTGAAGGCAAGAGGAGAAGGGGATGACAGAGGATGAGATATTTGCATGGCATCACTGGCTCAATGGACATGAATTTTTGCCATAGCTTGCAGTTGCAATATGTCTGCTATTTCTGAATAAAATCGTTTTTCTGGTTAAGGTAACTGCCTGCTTTATGTTAAAGGTTGGCATGACTTATGGTTTTATTTTATTTTTAAAGATTAAACTCAGCCATTAAAAAGAATACATTTGAATCAGTTCTAATGAGGTGGATGAAACTGGAGCCTATTTTACAGAGTGAAGTAAGCCAGAAGGAAAAACACCAATACAGTATACTAACGCATATATATGGAATTTAGAAAGATGGTAACAATAACCCTGTGTACGAGACAGCAAAAGAGACACTGATGTATAGAACAGTCTTATGGACTCTATGGGAGAGGGAGAGGGTGGGAAGATTTGGGAGAATGACATTGAAACATGTAAAATATCATGTAAGAAACGAGTTGCCAGTCCAGGTTTGATGCACGATACTGGATGCTTGGGGCTGGTGCACTGGGATGACCCAGAGGGATGGTGTGGGGAGGGAGGAGGGAGGAGGGTTCAGGATGGGGAACACATGTATACCTGTGGCGGATTCATTTTGATATTTGGCAAAATTAATACAATTATGTAAAGTTTAAAAATAAAATAAAATTTAAAAAAAAAAGAAAAAAAAAGATTAAACTAGAGGAATCAATTGGAAAAAGTCAGGATGGGGAACAAATGTATACCTGTGGCAGATTCATTTCGATATTTGGTGAAACTAATACAATATTGTAAAGTTTAAAAATAAAATAAAATAAAATAAAAAAACAGAAAACTAAAAAAAATGGTAAAAGTTGAGATCATCATCAGATCTTGAAACTTTTGAGGAGAAAAATGAAAATGGTTTAGACAGGGGAGTTAAAATGAATATAATTTAGTAAACTGGGAATATTTTGGAAGAATACAAAGTAGTATGTAGGAAAAAAACTAAGGAAAAAGAAGAAACTAAGTTTCTGGCTGAAATGCTGGGACAAAAGAAATGCCATTAGCTGGGGATGGGGCAGAGTGAAGGGGGAATAGGTTTGCAAACAGAAGAACTGAAATATCTGTGAAGTATTAAAGAGAAAGATATCAAGAAGGAAGCTGGTCTATCAGTAGAGAATTCAGAGAAACCTGGGCTTCTTTATTAGCTCACCAAGTTTCCCTTTCTAGCTGTCACCTGCTCTTCTCTGTAGATGTCAGTCCTTTCACTGCTCTGAGATCTCTTTCCACAAAATCCAAAAGCAAACTACATGCATATCTAAGCAGTTTTACCCACTGTATGCCCAAATGAACTTTCTGATTCTAGTGTATGGTTAAGTAATGAGCAAAGACAATTAAAATATTGGATTTTGAGGGGTAGCTTATTATAAGGTATGGAGTTTGAAAAACTTCATCATAGATATTTCCATAAAAAGAAAAAAGCAAAGGATTAAAGAAAAGATTCTAATTCTCTTAGGCCCATTGCCTGATTTATATTTCTTATGATACATATTCCTGCTCTGGGCATTTGGGCTAGTGTTTACTGCCTTAGTCACTTTATTTTTATTTTTTTAAATTTTATTTTATTTTTAAACTTTACATAATTGTATTAGTTTTGCCAAATATCAAAATGAATCCATCACAGGTATACATGTGCTCCCCATCCTGAACCCTCCTCCCTCCTCCCTCCAAGGAAAAAAGGCACATGGATGGAGACAGCTTGTTAAACAAGAGTAACCGGTGTCGCAAACTCCTAGGTCACTACATTTCCCTCTTGTGATATGTACTTTGCTTTCAATTATAGACAAATAACTTACATGTTTTTATCATCTCATTTTTGAGAAAAACAACTCAAAGTGTGTTAATAATTCCCACAGCAAGATGACCTCACTTAATAAAGGAAGTTTTTTTAATGGGCTATTGCAGTCCATGGGATTGGTTATCTGAGATTTGGGGGCATGTAGTATATGGGCTCTTGTGACTCAATGTTTTTTTTTTAAAGCCAGTAGGTTTTGGAGGTTTCTTTTCTTCAACCTATTATTGCTCCCTTGTGATTTCTCTCAAAACTGGGACGCAGAATTTAATCACATGAAGCAAAAAATTAAATATAGATATTAACATTCAGAGTTAAAGGGATTCTGGGCTAAAGTAATTATAGAATTGAGAGGACAAGATTCTGTAATAGCCTATATTGGACAAGAATCTGAAAAAGAATGGATATATGTATATGTAGAATTGAATCACTTTGCTATACACCTGAAACTAACACAATATTGTAAGTCAACTATACTCCAATATAAAAGAGTTAAATTAAAAAAATAACTTGGAGTTTGTATATGAGATTCTAAAATCTGAAATAAAACATTAGACTTATCTGATTATTGTCACTGCTAACATGTTGATGGACTGAAGCACCCAGGTGAAGGTAAGCATATTGCTAAATTATTTTGAAAAAATAGATATGGTGATAGAGAATAGAATGGGGCAAAAAGTTGTCATTTTAATAACCCAATAGATTTTGCATTTATCACTTTGAAAACTCTTGTCAAGCCTTGTATATACATTGATACACTATAGGAAGATGTTTTAAAAAGCATAAGATTCTATGAATAATACAAAAAAGTACTTAGTAATTTTTATATTTTAAAATGCTCTCAATATGTGGATGTCTTATCTTGAATAGATACTACAGTGTATCTCATGTAGCTGTCATTGACTGTGATGACAGACACAGAAACATTTTCCCAGATTCTGAGATCTGGCCAGAAGCTTCATTTCAAGGGTTCTTACAAGAAATCACAGATCATTTCAATTTTATTTTGAATGACACAATTATCACCATGCATTTATATAAAAATATAAATTGCTTTTCAAATTCTGTATATAGAAGTATGTATAGAATTTGGAATGCAATTTTATATCAAACAAAAAAGACTAGGTTTTTAGTGTGTGTCCATATTTTAAGACTGAATTTACAGCTTTCTAAAATTGTTTAAGCCTATGAGGCAGAATATTGTTCAAAAAAGTTGATTATGCCAATTTCATAGTAAGGTTAAAAGCTAAGTTTCCATTATTTAATTTCTAATAAACCAGCCCAAATTATACTGATGTTTTTCAAGAGAATGATTATTTCACATAAACAATTTGTTGCACATGTTTGCTATTCCTTTTGTCTGAAGTAGATTTCCTCAAGGCTTGCTCTTCATTTTCTTTAGTTGCTGCTGAAATGTAACCTGCCCAGTGAGGCTTTTATGACCACTTGGTTAGTCCATATTCCTTTGCCCTGTTTTATTTTCTCTGGAACACTTATTACTAAATGACATAATATATATTTTATCTCCATTTCCTCTGTCAGTCCCATCATTTCTTTAGGATATAACCAAATGAAGATGGGGCATATTCCCCCCCCCCTTTTTTTCCCATTGCTTTGCCTCCAGAGCCCATAAGGTTGTATGCTGCAGAGCAGACAATTTGTATTATTTGTTGAGTTAATTAATATATAAATTATGTTTTCAGTTGACTTTGGAAAAACACTTTTGTTATTGTGATAAACTCATCAGAGAAAGAAGAGATTAAAAAATGACCAGCAAAGATAAGTGGTACAAATATGTTTAAATAACAAACAATCATAGTAATTAAATTACATTCAGTTCCATCTTTGAAGTGCTTTGAAGGTCTGATTAAATAATATTATATTCAACTGCTGTGAAGAGATCATATGGAGAGAAATAAAGAGTGATTGAAAAGAACATATGCTTCTGAATTCTAGGAAGATATTTTGACTACTAAATCATGTAAAAGTCAAATTGTTTTAATATAGAAAAGTGAAAGTAATTTTGTCACTCATAGTAGTTTAACTTGCTACAAATTAACTTCTCTCTCTTATTATCACTGCAGATTTTCTCAAATGCATGGACACATCTCACTTATTTCTCCAATGTCATTGCTAAAGTAACTGGTCTGATTTTCATCTCTTTGCACTTGGCCTAAATTTCTTGTCCCTCCAAGATTCTGTAAAAGGCATCAGATTAATCTTTTGAATTTGTAATCTGAATGTGTAAGTATGGTACATGGGACTTTCAAAGTGCTATTGAGATCTTGCACACTTCTATAAAAAGTGTATTCGTATATAATATCAAATCAAATTTTCCCTTCCTTCCATATTGACTTATCTATTAGATAAATCTATTATCTCTGTCCATCTTTTATCTAGCCAATGCATAAATGCAAAAGTAAATGACAATTTGTATAGTTACGTAACACAAGGAAAATATAAATTCCTAGAAATAATATAATATCCTTATTATTAAATAATTAATAAATTAATAAATAATTATTTTTCTTCCCCTTAGCTAACTTGAGCAGCCCAGATTCATTTAATGGATGGAGCAATAAGTCAGTGGTTACTGAATTCATTTTGTTGGGCCTGTCTAGCTCTCGGGAACTCCAGCTGTTCCTTTTCTTTATCTTCTCTGTGTTTTATGGTGCTGCAGTGTTGGGAAACAGTCTTATCATTCTCACAGTAATTACAGACTCTCGATTGCATTCTCCGATGTACTTTCTTCTTAGCAATCTCTCCTTCATTGATGTGTGTCAGGCTACATTTGCCACTCCCAAGATGATTTCAGATTTCCTCAGTGAACGCAAGACCATCACTTTCAAGGGATGCATGTCACAGATTTTTTTCTTGCATGTTTTTGGGGGCAGTGAGATGGTGCTTCTTGTTGCCATGGCCTATGATAGGTATATCGCTATATGCAAACCTCTGCATTACATGACCATCATGAGCCGAAGAGCGTGCACTGTCCTGGTGGGGGTCTCCTGGGCCATTGGCATCTTGCATTCAGCCAGTCACCTGGTATTCACAATAGATCTTCCTTTCTGTGGACCCAACAAGGTAGACAATTTCTTTTGTGATCTCCCTCTCGTGATTAAACTTGCCTGCTTGGACACCTATGTTTTAGAGATCCTGGTGCTCACAAATAGTGGCCTGTTGTCACTTATCTGTTTTCTCCTTTTGCTCATTTCTTACACTATCATTCTTGCTACTGTCCATCGCCAAGCCTCTGGTGGGACATCCAGGGCACTTTCCACTCTGTCTGCCCACATTACTGTTGTAGTTCTGTTCTTTGGCCCATTAATCTTCATCTATATTTGGCCCTTTGAAAGCTTCACAATTGATAAATTTATCTCTGTGTTTTTTACCGTATTCACTCCTCTTCTTAACCCTATGATTTACACTCTAAGGAATAAAGATGTAAAGGAAGCCATGAAGAAACTAAGGAACCAACATGTGGGTTCCAAGGAAGCCTGTTAGACAACTGTGATGAAGCAACACAAGTCCTTTCTTGTTCTTTGTAATGCCCATGTATAGTTGTTATTATTGTGTCTCTATCATAATTAGTCTTTCCGGTTATAGGACCTGAATTGGTCACTCTAAAGTTGGCAAATGCAATGCAGAACCTCATATTATGTTACCAGTTTTAATATTCTGTGGCTCACTTCATCTTCCCTGAAATAGTAACTGTGCTGTGCTGTGCTTAGTTGCTCAGTCGTATCTGACTCTTTGTGACCCCATAGACTGTAGCCTGCCAGGCTCCTCTGATTCTCCAGGCCAGAATACTGGAGTGGGTTGTCATGCCCTTCTTCAGGGGATCTTCCCAGCCCAGGTATTGAACTCAGGTCTCCCACATTGCAGGCAGATTCTTTACTGTCTGAGCCACGAGGGAAGTCCCAAAATAGTAATTACATGTATTAAAATTTATAATTTCCCTTATATAGGTCTTGTTAAAAAATCTTGCACACATCTAACTTGACTGGAGTAGCATAGAAAGCAATTTAGTGCTAAAAACAGAAACTGCTTTGACATTACAGGCTAAATGAAAACTACTTTCATAAGTTATAGTTCATAATTATTTCAGCTAATAACTTGATTCCTATAAGTAGTTGCAAATATTCGACATTCATAAATAAGGCAATACTGTTCATAAATTTTAAATTATATTTATTACTTATGTTAAATTTTAAATACCCCAAATACTATAGTATCAATGATAGGACTGAGTTTTGACACTCTGATTTTGAAACAAATAACATATCAATAGCATCACCAAGGCCATAATTCAAACTATAAGTGTAGTCTTATGCTTTCTGGGACAACAGTCATAGCACTTTACAGATTTTATTTATATCATTGATAATAAACCTACCAGCTAAAAATGATTATAGGATATCTAAATAGACAGTGATGTTGTTTAATTAATGTGAGAGTTTAAATTTCAAAGTGGTTACAGAAAGCACTGCTGCTGCTGCTAAGTCGCTTCAGTCGTGTCCGACTCTGTGCGACCCCATAGACGGCAGCCCATCAGGCTTCCCGTCCGTGGGATTCTCCAGGCAAGAACACTGGAGTGGGTTGCCACTTCCTTCTCCAATGCATGAAAGTGAAAAGTGAAAGTGAAGTCGCTCAGTCACGTCCAACTCTTAGCGACCCCATGGACTGCAGCCTACCAGCCTCCTCTGTCCATGGGATTTTCCAGGCAAAATTACTGGAGTGGGGTGCCATTCACATATTAGTAATTATGAAATTAATCTCATACTTTAAAAAAAAATTTAAGTGAAATTTCAGAAACATCTCACCAAATCAGGGAATGACTAGGATAAAGAAGGTGAGCACAATTGATTCAGCCCCTTATTAGTCACAGATCTATCACTGTTATCACCACATCACTGATTCATGCCAGGAAATGTTTATTCTGTTTGAAAGTGAAAGTGAAGTCACTCAGTCGTGTCCGACTTTTTGCGACCCCGTGGATTGTAGCCTACCAGGCTTCCTCTGTCCATGGGGTTCTCCAGCCAAGAATACTGGAATGGGTTACCATTTCCTTCTCCGGGGGATCTTCCCGACCCAGGGATTGAACCCAGGTCTCCCGCATTGGAGGCAGATGCTTTAACCTCTGAGCCACCAGGGAAGCCCTATTCTGTTTGTGTTAGCTTTAAATCCAAATGTCATTTTTTAACTGAAGATGTAATTGTGTATTTGTTTTTATTACTTAGATTGTAAGAATTACTTTTCTATTACCATATTTATCAGTATACAAAAAGTTTAACATGCAAGCACATGCAGTAAGTGCCATAAGAAGGATATAATATTCAAAACAGTGATTTTCAGGTAAGTTATATTGTTGTTTGATACACATGAGGCATTTGAGTGATGAAATTGGAAGGTAGTGGAAAACTAGATTGTTCTTACCTCAGTCGTATCTTTGATACATTGTACCGTGCCGCAATCTGATCTCTTTATCATATTTGTTGTCCACATGTGAGAGTGTGAGTTTACTTCATTGGATATCACGTTAATAAATTTAAATTTATTAAAAACATGCTGTATGAATATTATGCAAATGAGAGATGACAGGTTTTACAAAAGAGGCAAAGCCATAGTTCCATGGTCAGTAAAAGATTTCAAATGAAGTCAAGATATCTATTAAAAAGTTCATTACTAGATAATAAAGGCAAGTAAAGGATATAATAGACATTATAAACATATGTTTAAAATGGTATGTTATAAACATATGCAGTGTTAATAATCTCAGTGTGCTAATGTTCAGCTTTGTTCAATTCAATGCAGCTCAATACTTTTCAGCATTTTTAAACTTAATTTATGCAGATGTTGTGGGCAGAGGAGACTAAGAAAGAACTCTGGCCTCATATAAATGACTGAATATTAAGGAAATAAAGACTCACAGAACTTACTCTGTATTCGAATTGCAGAAGGGCTTCCCTGGTGGCTCAGAGGTTAAAGCGTCTGCCTGCAACGTGGGAGATCTGGGTTCGATCCCAGGGTTGGGAAGATCCCCTGTAGAAGGAAATGGCAATCCACTCCAGTACTCTTGCCTGGAGAATCCCATGGGCAGAGGGCTCGGTAGGTCCATGGGGTCGCAAAGAGTCGGGCACGACTGAGTGACTTCACTTCACTTCATGACCAGCAGAGCACATTTTGCTGGCCAACCATCAGAAAACCTCATAATTGATACCAATTTAATGAATTGCCCTAGTGCAAGTTTTCGGAGAAGGCAATGGCACCCCACTCCAGTACTCTTGCCTGGAGGGTCCCATGTATGGAGGAGCCTGGTGGACTGCAGTCCATGGGGTCGCTGAGAGTCGGACACGACTGAGCGACTTCACTTTCACTTTTCACGCATTGGAGGAGGAAATGGCAACCCACTCCAGTGTTCTTGCCTGGAGAGTCCCAGGGACGGGGGAGCCTGGTGGGCTGCAGTCCATGGGGTCACACAGAGTCGGACACGACTGAAGTGACTTAGCAGTAGCAGTAGCAGTGCAAGTTTTGGCCCACAGACTTACAGACCCAGAAATGCCAATCTGTTGATAATTGCAAGAAACTTGGGGGAATTTGTCAAGTTCCACTGAAATTGTAATTATAAAACAAATCAAATAGTCACAGCATTGTGATTAGAATAGATATCAAATTATTAGTGCTTTTGGTGAACCTGGGCTTCCCTGGTGGCTCAGAGGTTAACGCGTCTGCCTCCAATGCAGGAGACCCGGGTTCGATCCCTGGGTCGGGAAGATCCCCTGGAGAAGGAAATGGCACCCACTCCAATACTCTTGCCTGGAGAATCCCATGGACAGAGAAGCCTGGTAGGCTAAAGTCCACGGGGTCGCAAAGAGTCGGACACGACTGAGTGACTTTGCTTTCACTTTTGGTGAACCTATATTGGTTACTTGATTGACATAAGATCATCATACCCTGATAACCCGACAGGGAAACACCACCTGAACAATGTTGGGGTGGGCAGTGTTCTGATTTGCCTTGGTGACTCCCTCTCTTATTTTCCAATACATTCAGGGCTGCATATAGTCTTTTTCAGGGTGTGTTAATACCTCTCACCAGATTAAAATAAAAATTTTCTGGCCTAAGAGTCACTGTAATTGAATTGAAGAGAATTGACATATGTTATATCCATTATGTATGCTTATAAAACCTAATTCTCAAATGATAACCATATTTTCCTATTTCTAAACACTCATGAGTCATATATCATAGGCAGCAAATTTCATGAAAAGCTATGTAAATGATAAACACAAACAGAAAAACAATCAATCTATTAGGTAGTAAAAATATATTTTAAAACAAGAGAGAAGTGTTATGGTCTTAAAATTTGGAAATGTGGAAGTTCTATTTAGTGAAACATTACTGATAAATTTTTAGAAAGCAATCTGGTATATTTATCAAAATATGTCTATATTCATAACTTAATAAATTTATCTAGGCATCTTCTATCTTGAGTAATTAAACTTCCCAATTCTCAAGCACAAAATTAAATATTTATAAACATTATACATTATGGACTCTAGAAAATAGAGTCCCCATTAAGAAAGCTAGTCATAAAGAAAAAACAAATTTTGACTCCTTTCATGCAAGAATGCCATTGAAGACAGAGATTGATATTTATTCCTCTTTCTGGAAGAATATTCCTCCACCCAATGGAACCAGAATAAACTTCATTCTAAAATTTGACAAGCATCATTATAAGGGAATATTTTAAGCCAATTTCACTTAAAAACAAGTATAAAAATTTCCTTTAAAAATAGCAATACAAATTCAAGAATATATAAAAACAGGTAGCAAAAGTGATGATCTAGTTAAGATATCCAGAAATATAATATGGTTTGAAAT
The DNA here is from genome assembly GCF_002263795.3 of Bos taurus. Taxonomy (NCBI): domain Eukaryota; kingdom Metazoa; phylum Chordata; class Mammalia; order Artiodactyla; family Bovidae; genus Bos; species Bos taurus. Next base: position 27,325,311 of record NC_037337.1, read on the forward strand.
TTGACTATCATTCAATGTAATTCACTGTACTAACAAAATACAAGAAAATAAACATATGATTATCTCAATACATGGGAAAAGTCTTTAATAACAGTCATTGTTGAAAAACAAAACTTTCATTAACTAAGAAAAAATATCTATGGCTGAAAACTTCAATATGAGGCACAAAGAACATGATAGTACCTATAAATAGCATTGTTATCTACTAAACTGAAATGCTAGTTCAGAAAACAAAACAATGTCAACAAAATTAAAAAAATTTTATAAACAGGAAGTAGAAGGAGGTGGGATTCACAGCAATTTGAATTCAGATAAACTTTAGAGGTTAACTAAGTGAGTAGTTAACAAAAAAATCACCCTAAAACATTTAGAAACTGCAACCTGGAGAACTTTACACTATGTGCAATAAACCAGACACAGAAGAATAAATATTATGTGGTATCACTTATACAAGAAATCTAAAATAGTCAAAATCATAGAAAATCTCATAGAAGCAGAGAGTAGCAGTTGCCTGAGGCAGAGAAAAGCAAGGAGATACTAGTTTAGACAAAGTAGTTTCTATTATAAGATAAAAAGCTCTGGAGTTCTAATATTCATCAAGGTGACTATAGTAAACAATACTGTATTTTACACTTGAAATTTGTTTAGAGAGTATATCTTATGTTGAATGTTATTACAAAAGAAGCAATACAATAAAAAAGAAACTTTTAGAGGTAGCAGATATGTTTGTGACACACATTGTGGTGAGAATCTCACAAGCGTATAATTATCTTCAGTTCAGTTCAGTCGCTCAGTCATGTCTGACTCTTTGTGACCCTATGAATCGCAGCACTCCAGGCCTCCCTGTCCACCACCAACTCCCGGACTTCACTCAGACTCACGTCCATTGAGTCAGTGATGCCATCCAGCCATCTCATCCTCTGTCGTCCCCTTCTCCTCCTGCCCCCAATCCCTCCCAGCATCAGGGTCTTTTCCAATGAGTCAACTCCCCACATGAGGTGGCCAAAGTATTGAAGTTTCAGCTTCAGCATCAGTCCTTCCAAAGAATACCCAGGACTGATGTCCTTTAGGGTGGACTGGTTGGATATCTTTGCAGTCCAAGGGACTCAAGAGTCTTCTCTAACACCACAGTTCAAAAGCATCAATTCTTCAGCGCTCAGTTTTCTTCACAGTCCAACTCTCACATCCGTACATGACCACAGGAAAAACCATAGCCTTGACTAGATGGACCTTTGTTAGCATTTTGAATATTCTATAGGTTGGTCATAACTTTCCTTCCAAGGAGTAAGTGTCTTTTAATTTCATGGCTGCAATCACCATCTGCAGTGATTTTGGAGCCCCCCAAAAATAAAGTCTGACACTCTTTCCACTGTTTCCCCTTCTATTTCCCAAGAAGTGATGGGACCAGAAGCCATCATCTTAGTTTTCTGAATGTTGAGCTTTAAGCCAACTTTTTCACTCTCCTCTTTCACTTTCATCAAGAGGCGTTTTAGTTCCTCTTCACTTTCTGCCATAAGGGTGGTGTCATCTGCATATCTGAGGTTATTGATATTTCTCCCAGCAATCTTGATTCCAGCTTGTGCTTCTTCCAGCCCAGCGTTTCTCATGATGTACTCTGCATATAAGTTAAACAATCAGGGTGACAATATACAGCCTTGACGAACTCCTTTTCCTATTTGGAACCAGTCTGTTGTTCCATGTCAAGTTCTAACTGTTGCTTCCTGACCTGCATCTAGGTTTCTCAAGAGGCAGGTCAGGTGGTCTGGTATTCCCATCTCTTTTAGAATTTCCCACAGTTTATTGTGATCCACACAGTCAAAGGCTTTGGCATAGTCAATAAAGCAGAAATAGATGTTTTTCTGGAACTCTTTTGCTTTTTTGATGATCCAGCAGATGTTGGCAATTTGATCTCTGGTTCCTCTGCCTTTTCTAAAACCAACTTGACCATCTGGAAGTTCACGGTTCATGTATTGCTGAAGCCTGGCTTGGAGAATTTTGAGCATTACTTTGCTAGCGTGTGAGATGAGTGCTATCTTCAGACTCAGGAAATTGTATAAATTAAAAATGTACAATTTTTATATGTCAGTCATACCCACTGCAGTGTTCTGGCCTGGAGAACCCCAGGGACGGCAGGGCCTAGTGGGCTACCATCTATGGGGTTGCACAGAGTCAGATATGACTAAAGTGACTTAGCAGCAGCAGCATATATCAATAAAATGTTTCCTAAAAGATTAAAGCTCCACATCTAACAAAAAATTAAAACATGACAAAGTAAATGATATAACATGTAGTGAATTTTTAAAATAAAAACATTAGATATAAAAAAGCAGACCCATCACAAGCACAGAAATTGAAACTGTAATCAAAAATCTTCCAGCAAACAAAAGCCCAGGTCCAGACGGCTTCACAGCTGAATTCTACCAAAAATTTAGAGAAGAGCTAACACCTATCCTACTCAAACTCTTCCAGAAAATTGCAGAGGAAGGTAAACTGCCAAACTCATTCTATGAGGCCACCATCACCCTAATACCAAAACCTGACAAAGATCCCACAAAAAAAGAAAACTACAGGCCAATATCACTGATGAACATAGATGCAAAAATCCTTAACAAAATTCTAGCAATCAGAATCCAACAACACATTAAAAAGATCATACACCATGACCAAGTGGGCTTTATCCAGGGATGCAAGGATTCTTCAATATCCGCAAATCAACCAATGTAATACACCATATTAATAAACTGAAAAATAAAAACCATATGATTATCTCAACAGATGCAGAGAAAACCTTTAACAAAATTCAACATCCATTTATGATAAAAACTCTCCAGAAAGCAGGAATAGAAGGAACATACCTCAACATAATAAAAGCTATATATGACAAACCCACTGCAAACATTATCCTCAATGGTGAAAAATTGAAAGCATTTCCTCTAAAGTCAGGAACAAGACAAGGGTGCCCACTTTCACCATTACTATTCAACATAGTTTTGGAAGTTTTGGCCACAGCAATCAGAGCAGAAAAAGAAATAAAAGGAATCCAAATTGGAAAAGAAGAAGTAAAACTCTCACTATTTGCAGAAGACATGATCCTCTACATAGAAAACCCTAAAGACTCCACCAGAAAATTACTAGAACTAATCAATGGCTATAGTAAAGTTGCAGGATATAAAATCAACACACAGAAATCCCTTGCAAAAAAAAAAAAAAAAAGAAATCCCTTGCAATCCTATACACTAATAATGAGAAAACAGAAAGAGAAATTAAGGAAACAATTCCATTCACCATTGCAATGAAAAGAATAAAATACTTAGGAATATATCTACTTAAAGAAACTAAAGACCTATATATAGAAAACTATAAAACACTGGTGAAAGAAATCAAACAGGACACTAATAGATGGAGAAATATACCATGTTCATGGATTGGAAGAATCAATATAGTGAAAATGAGTATACTACCCAAAGCAATTTATAGATTCAATGCAATCCCTATCAAGCTACCAACAGTATTCTTCACAGAGATAGAACAAATAATTTCACAATTTGTATGGAAATACAAAAAACCTCGAATAGCCAAAGCGATCTTGAGAAAGAAGAATGGAACTGGAGGAATCAACCTACCTGACTTCAGGCTCTACTACAAAGCCACAGTTATCAAGACAGTATGGTACTGGCACAAAGACAGAAATATAGATCAATGGAACAAAATAGAAAGCCCAGAGATAAATCCACGCACATATGGACACCTTATCTTTGACAAAGGAGGCAAGAATATACAATGGATTAAAGACAATCTCTTTAACAAGTGGTGCTGGGAAAACTGGTCAACCACTTGTAAAAGAATGAAACTAGAACACTTTCTAACACCATACACAAAAATAAACTCAAAATGGATTAAAGATCTAAACATAAGACCAGAAACTATAAAACTCCTAGAGGAGAACATAGGCAAAACACTCTCTGACATACATCACAGCAGGATCCTCTATGACCCACCTCCCAGAATATTGGAAATAAAAGCACAAATAAACAAATGGGACCTAATTAACCTTAAAAGCTTCTGCACATCAAAGGAAACTATCAGCAAGGTGAAAAGACAGCCTTCAGAATGGGAGAAAATAATAGCAAATGAAGCAACTGACAAACAACTAATCTCAAAAATATATAAGCAACTTCTACAGCTCAACTCCAGAAAAATAAATGACCCAATCAAAAAATGGGCCAAAGAACTAAATAGACATGTCTCCAAAGAAGACATACAGATGGCTAACAAACATATGAAAAGATGCTCAACATCACTCATTATCAGAGAAATGCAAATCAAAACCACTATGAGGTACCATTTCATGCCAGTCAGAATGGCTGCAATCCAAAAATCTACAAATAACAAATGCTGGAGAGGGTGTGGAGAAAAGGGAACCCTCTTACACTGTTGGTGGGAATGCAAACTAGTACAGCCACTATGGAGAACAGTGTGGAGATTCCTTAAAAATCTGGAAAATGAACTGCCTTATGACCCAGCAATCCCACTGCTGGGCATACACACTGAGGAAACCAGAAGGGAAAGAGACACGTGTACCCCAATGTTCATCGCAGCACTGTTTATAATAGCCAGGACATGGAAGCAACCTAGATGTCCACCAGCAGATGAATGGATAAGAAAGCTGTGGTACATATACACAATGGAGTATTACTCAGCCATTAAAAAGAATACATTTGAATCAGTTCTAATGAGGTGGATGAAACTGGAGCCTATTATACAGAGTGAAGTAAGCCAGAAAGAAAAACACCAATACAGTATACTAACGCATATATATGGAATTTAGAAAGATGGTAACAATAACCCTGTGTATGAGACAGAAAAAGAGACAATGATGTATTGAACAGTCTTATGGACTCTGTGGGAGAGGGAGAGGGTGGAAAGATTTGGAAGAATGGCATTGAAACATGTAAACTATCATGTATGAAACGAGTTGCCAGTCCAGGTTTGACGCAGGATACTGGATGCTTGGGGCTAGTGCACTGGGATGACCCAGAGGGATGGTATGGGGAGGGAGGAGGGAGGAGGGTTCAGGATGGGGAACACATGTATACCTGTGACGGATTCATTTTGACATTTGGCAAAACTAATACAATTATGTAAAGTTTAAAAATAAAATAAAATTAAAAAAAAAAAGAAAAGGGACATCGTTTCACAATAGGATGATAGAATTAGGAAAATATTCTTAATATCATCTAATATCTAGTACATAGTAAAATTGCTTTATTATAAAAAAATAAAATAAAAAAAGAAGTATACTTATATGATAAGATTTTACAATATCATTTAATAAAGTGGAAGATAAAAGTTATAGATCAATTAAAAGGTAAAATACAACCAACAGAAGAAATAGAAAAAAAAAAATCCAATGGAGGACAGAAAGAGTAGGAAAAATGAGCAGATATAGATAAAATAAAGGACCTCCCTTGTGGCTCAGCTGGTAAAGAATCCACCTGCAATGCGGGAGACCTGGGTTTGATCCCTGGGTTGGGAAGATCCCTTGAAGAAGGGAAAGGTTACCCCCTCCAATATTCTGGCCAGGAGAATTCTTGGGGTGGTAAAGATAAAATAAATAGAAAATAAATAGAAAGATAGTAGATATAGAGTCATTAAAGTAATTACATGTGAATGGTCTAAGGACTTCACTAAGAGACAGATTCTGTCAAGATGAACCACAAGCAAGAACCAGCTATTTGCTGTGTATAAGGAATCAATTTTAAATATAAAGACATAGACTGCTTAAAATAAAAGGATGGAGAAAAGACATACAATGCAAACTAATTATAAGGGAACCAAAGAAATCCCATCAATATCTGACTCTGAAGACTTCAGAACAAGGAATATTACTGAGAATAAAGAGAGACATGCTGTAATAGTAAAGAGCTTAATCCAACAAGAAGGCGTAATGATCCTAATCTGCTTGCACCTGATTGATGAGCTCTCAATCAATATACTGAGCCAAACATTTCTTCTAAATTCATTTATTTATTTGTTTGTTTTTGTTTAGCAGAGTTTTATCAAAGAAAGAAAAGGGACAGAGAAAGCTTCTGACAAATACATAATGAGGGGGGCAGAGAATGCCCCCTTGCTAGTGCTAGCACGGCAGTTATATATTTTTAAAATTAGCTATTACAATAAGTCAAAAGAATGTCTCAAGGTTGCAAAGATCTTACTAGATTCACTCCCATAGTTTACATTTTAAGATAACAGGATTAGCCTGAAGGTTTTCCATTCAATTCAGTCCCTCAGGCCTTTCTGACTCTATGACCCCATAGACTACAGCATGCCAGGCCTCCCTGTCCATCACCAACTCCAGAAGCTTACTCAAACTTGTATCCACTGAGTCGGTGATGCCAACCATCTCATCCTCTGTTGTCCCCTTCTCCTCCCGCCTTCAATCATTTCAGCATCAGGGTCTTTTCAAATGAGCCAGTTCTTCACGTCAGGTGGCCAAAGTAGTGGAGATTCAACTTCAGCATCAGTCTTTCCAATGAACATACAGGACTGATTTCCTTCAGGGTGGACTGGTTGGATCTCCTTGCAGTCCAAAAGACTCTCAAGAGTCTTCTCCAACACCACAGTTCAAAAGCATCAATTCTTCCATGCTCAGCTTTATTTATAGTCCAACTCTCACATCCATACATGACTACTGGAAAAATCATAGCCTTGACTAGATGGACCTTTGTTGGTAAAGTAATGTCTCTGCTTTTTAATATGCTGTCTTGGTTGGTCGTAGCTTTTCTTCCAAGGAGCAAACGTCTTTTAATTTAATGGCTTCAGTCACCATCAGCAGTGATATTGGAGCCCCCAAAATAAAATATCTCACTGTTTCCAGTGTTCCACATCTATTTGCCATGAAGTGATGGGGCCGGATGCCATGATCTTAGGTTTCTGAATGTTGAGCTTTAAGCCAACTTTTTCACTCTCCTCTTTCACCCACATAAAGAAGCTCTTTAGTTCCTCTTCACTTTCTGCTATAAGGGTGGTATCATCTGCATATCTGAGGCTGTTGATAGTTTTCCTTGAAATCTTGATTCTAGCTTATGCTTAATCCAGTCCAGCATTTCTCATGATGTACTTGGCATATAAATGAAATAAGCAGAGTGACAATATACAGTCTTGATATACTCCTTTCCCAATTTGGAACCAATCTGTTGTTCCATGTCAAGTTCTAACTGATGCTTCCTGTCCTGCATACATATTTCTCAAGAGACAGGTCAGGTGATCTGGTATTCCCATCTCTTGAAGAATTTTCCACAGTTTATTGTGATCCATACAGTCAAAGATTTTGGCATAGTCAATAAAGCAGAAGTAGATGTTTTTCTGGAACTCTCTTGCTTTTTTGATAATCCAGAAGATGTTGGCAATTTGACCTCTGATTCCTCTGCCTTTTCTAAATTCAGCTCGAACATCTGAAGTTCACAGTTCACATACTATAGAAGTCTGGCTTAGAGAATTTTGAGCATTACTTTGCTAGCATGTGAGATGAGTGCAATTGTATGGTAGTTTGAGCATTCTTTGGCATTGCCTTTCTTTGTGGTTGGAATGAAAACTGACCTTTTCCAGTCCTATGGCCACTGCTGAGTTTTCCAAATTTGCTGGCATATTGAGTGCAGCACTTTCACAGAATCATCTTTTAGGACTTAAAATAGCTCAGCTGGAATTCCAAGGCCCACTTGAGTTTGCATTCCAGGATGTCTGGCTCTAGGTGAATCATCACACCATTGTGATTATAAGGGTTGTGAAGATCTTTTTTGTATAGTTCTTATGTGTATTCTTGCCACCTCTTCTTAATATCTTCTGTGTTTGTTAGGTCCATACCATTTCTGTCCTTTATTGAGCCCATATTTGCATGAAATGTTCCCTTGGTATCTCTAATTTTCTTGAAATGATTAGGCTGTGTTCCCTCCCTGTTATTTGCTGCTGCTGCTGCTGCTAAGTCGGATCAGTTGTGTCCGACTCTGTGTGACCCCATAGACAGCACCCAACAGACTCCTCTGTCCCTGGGATTCTCCAGGAAGAATACTGGAGTGGCTTGCCTGTTATTTGACCTGAGGCCAAACTATGGTGGAGGTAATGAAGATAATTGTGACCTCCTTCAAAAAGGCCCATGCACGCACTGCTGCATGCAGTGCCCCCAAGCCTGCAGCAGGACACCACCGACCCTGAGACTTCTGGACACTTAAGGGCAAGAAGGTTTTCAGGAAGGAGAAACTGTCCTCAAGCAGGATACATTGTTGTTATATAATCCTTAAGACAGAGTTCAAATTGAGTTGTTTGTTGTGTAATCATCAGTCCTTAAAGAAAAAAACGTTTTATGTGACTAAGGAATGTAGAGAAAAAAAAAGATGTTTGTCATTTCCTCCTCCTTGAGAATTCCAGACCACCATCTCTGCTTCAAGAGACCCAGACCCCTTTCTCCTCCTCGTGGAACCCTGGAGTTATTATCAACCTGCCTAGGAATTGACTCTTTCATTCCCCTCTTTTCTTTTAGGAGAATTATGTTGTCAAGGGAAAGAAGCATCATTTTCATTCCATAACTACTTCCTGCTGTGATGGGGTGCTTTCCCTAATTTGTTGAGGCAATACATTCTCCTAACCCTCATATTGAGGGTTTCTGATCAAGAGAGCCCAAGTTGGAGGAGTCTGTAGCACTCCTAGGAGTCTGAACAACCAACCATTTGTAACTTAAGAGCTTTCAAATGGTTAAAAGTAAATCCAGTTACACAGTTACAGATGCAGGCAGCAAACAGTAAAGACAGAACAATTAGACTTATTACAATTAAGATAGTTTTCCACTACAGGGAGCTACTTAATGTTTCCCAAAGTGAGGTGATTGAGGCTTCAGGAGAATCCATAGCCTGAATCATCTTGTTCATGCATTTAGTAAAATGAGTAACATTAGTACTCATATTAGATATGAATAATGGCACAAGTTCCTCCTTGTGCAGCCCTTAGAATATCTAAGGCCAATCTGTTTTGTAAAACTGCCTTTCTAATTTGTATTTGTTCAGCATTAAGGGCTGAAAGTTAGTCAGAGCATCAACTCATGGCATAACATCTGATCTGTAGTTTCCAGAGAGGGAACAAATATTGCAGCCAGATAATCATGCCAGTGAAATACATATCTTGCCCAATGAATTTTAAGTTGTGGCAGATAAGTAGCCTTCTCTGGAAGCTCTGAAAATATGAAGACAAGGGTAAAAGCTAGACCTAGGGTGCATCTGCCTATCCAGCCAGGGGGAAGCCATGCCCATAGGTAAGAGCCGCATATCCAGTAGGTCCCATTTGATGCAAGCCAGTGTGACTGAGGGATCCAGCCCCAATCAGTGCCTGGCCAGGCAAAAAGAGGAATTGAGCTGGGATTAGAAAACACAGGAATGATTACATTGCTTATTTCTTGAGGCAAAAATCCCAATTGTTTCTAATCATTATAATTAATTTGTCAGCTAACTTCTGGGGATGGCTCTATTTGTTCCCAGCATATGGGAGCATTAGATAGTAGGTATCCCTTTTTAGGAGTTAGCTATATGACCTCATCCCATATTTGATAAACATCAGATAGAAAACCACCAGATCTAGACCCATTTACCTTCTTAAGTGAAGCAAAATAGTCATTAAACCAAGATAATGTATAGTCAAAGTTGAAAGTCGCATTATGCCCATAGTTAAGGTACAGTATGTTATACCAGTCCATCTTAGGATTGTTAGATGTCATCGTAGAGTTGAAGAAAGTCCTTTCCTTGAAGCGGAGAAACCCATCATGGGAAGCCTTCAGTTGATGAGGAGAGGAGTGATCAGCAGACCCAGCAATTATGTGAATTGTGGAATGCAGCGTAGGAATGAGCCCAGGACAGGAAGTCATTGTCTTGAAGGTCAAACTGCAGACTCAGGACTTTTGGAGTCAGCAGAAGTAAGACTACATAGATTCTCAGGCCCATCTTGGCTCCTGCCTCAAATAGTGGCTAATTTGACTCAAAGCCTGGGTCAGAAGTTAACCTCCCGGTAATGTCTATTGAAAAGCTAAAAGCTGAGTCACATAGTTAATTTTAATGCCTCAAGATCTATGACAATATCTGTGCATTAAAACAGTCTGTCATAGAGATAGTACCTTCTTCTTAGTGGCCATTCAAGTCCTCATTAAAGCTATGGATAGAACTTTAAACCAATTGTCTTGTGTTTCCTGAGTTAGCTTACACAGATGCCTCTTAATAGTGTCATTAGCCTTTTCAACTTTTTCTGAAGATTGGGGTCTCTAGGAACAGTGTAAGTGATATTCTATTTCTAGAGCTTTCGACACCCTTTGAATTATAGCAGCTGTAAAGGTCTAACATTGTTGCTCTGAACTTAAGAGTTTGAGATCCCATTTACATCATGAGAAGTCAGTACAGTAAGATTTTGCCCATTAGTAAACTTACGAGCTTTAGGAATTAGTAAAACAATAGCAAGAATTACCCTTAAATAATGTGGCCATAGCCTTTATTTTCAGTAACAAACAAACTAAACTCTGATCCTGTGGGCAAGCTCAAAGTTGGGGCTTGCAAGAGAGCAATTTGAAGTAACTAGAGACCAAACCAGCTTGTCAGTTTGAGCCTGCTGAGTCTCAGTTATAAGTTTATATAAAGGCCAGGCAAGTTCCCCATAACCTGGAATCCACATGTGGCCATAGCCTGTAATACCCAAGAATCCTCTCAATTGTCTTAAAGTCATAGGTAGAGGATAATCTAATATAGGTTTAACTCTAGAAAGCATCCTTCAAATCAATGAGTCAGGAGTCAGTGTCTATCCCAAGACATACATTACATCTCTCCAAGTAAAGTCATAAAGTAAAGTTAGTCCTGTAAAGACTTCTATGTACTTTTTGGATCCTCTAAATAGTCTCAACCGCAATTGCGACTGTTTGAAATTCTACTGAGACTGAGGCATCCTTTCCTAGAAGGGTGCCTTGATTCTCAGCCTGTTCAGTTGGGAGCCCCAGATAAAGGGGCTAAGTAAGAGAACAGGAGGAAGCTGAAGGTTTCACATGCAAATCTGCACCCTTAAGACATAAGTCTGGCATGTCTCTCAGAGAGATGAAGAGCAACACATATGTCACTTCTACCAATTTCCCTTATTTTCTACAGAACTGGTCTAGTTGTAAAACAGTAATAATTGAGATCCTTCAGCAGGTCAGCATTCCCCATCTTCCAAAGGATACTGTGGCCATTCAGTATCACAGAAAAAGATCAGACATGTCTTTTTAAATTCTGGGGATCAAACTTGTCCCAGCTTGTTTTTTAAAATACACTTTAAAGGAATTGTTCTGGAACTGCTAGCTCCCATCTGTAAGAGAGAAAAAAGAGGCATCCACAGCCATGGTTTCTTTCCACCGGAGACGTCCCTCCCTGCTCTAGATGGGGGTGTAGACAGACCTTCCACCAAAGCGTCCCTTCCCTGGTCAGACTTAGTCTGTCCCTTACCGATGCAGGCATCTTATTCTTACCAGTTATTACCTGGTTCTACCACCGAGGTAGGGTGGAGATGCACCAGGGGTAGACCTGATGGTATCCCAGATTGATTTAGTTCCATACCACCAAGACCTTTGTTTGATTTGCCCTTTTCTCTGATGCTACCAGGGGTGGAGCAGAGTAGCTTTTTGGAATGTTTCCCAAGCTAGGGCTACTAGGGGAAGCATCTGTCTTACCTGTGCCTGAGTACAGTCCTAACCACAGTAGAAATGGTGAATCATAAAGGGATGAACAACAACCAAGATGTCCCTTCCGAGTGTCATCATTCCAGTATATGTGATAGCAAAAGAGGTGGTGGAGGGTTGGCCAGAGAGGAAAAAGTGATTTTTGTCCTCAAGCTATTAGGGCCAGTCCTTCCAGTTCATTCCCACAGATTCCACAAAAGAATATCTAAGGAGTTGAGACAAAAACCACCTGAGAGCCTCCTCTGGTCCACTAAGAGCTAGCACTAAAGGAAGAAGCCCACTGTACTTCTGAACAGATCTGTTCCAATCTGAACAGATCCTGCAATTCCCGATCTCTGTCCTCAAAAACCTCATGGTCACCAGCAGTGCTTCTATCCACATAGATAGGAGGCACAGCCATGACAAAGACTCATTTTCAGGCCGCTAGCCCCTGAGGCAGGCAGCCAAGAGAGTAATCTCTAGCCTGAGAGGTATTTCTGGAGCTAGACTTCCACCTCAGTCCATATGTGCTCCTAGTAACTTTCGGCTCCTAACAAAGCTAGGCGCTTCCATACTTGGGGTCTAAGTAAAAGTACATAGTAACAGCATGGATCACAAGTCCCTTGAAAGTCTATGATCTGACAGATTAGGTTAGTAGTTCTAATTCCCCATGCAATTACGAAATGGTCAAAGAGACCAGGAAAAGTTGACCGAGAAAGGGAAGTTCGGTCCACATGCTTTGCCCATTTCTGGCTGCTCCCCTCGCAGGGACATTGGCTGTGTCTTGGAACTGACAGGTTGGTATAAATCCCCGACAAGTTCCCCTTTTTGGGACTGCTTTCAGTCATTACAAGGCACCATGAAACCACAGAACAGGGCTCATCACTTGCTTAACGTGTGATGAGGGTATGTCATTCATTCACACAAGCACACCATAGAGTTAATAAAGTAAAGCAGAAAACGTGCAGACTGAGAAAGCAGAGAGACTAGAGCTCTGAGTGTTCTTACTTTGTCCTGAAGATCCCGGACAAACTGCCAAGATGCTAGCTTACTGTGAACAATGTCAGATTCGTGATCTCCAAAGAAGATTTAACATCGGGCCCAGGGACCAGGCTTGCTCACTCAAGAGCTTTTGTGTAGCAGAGTTTTATTAAAGTAAGAAAAGGGACAGAGAAAGGATCTGACAAAGACATCAGAGAGGGGACGGAGAGTGCTCCCATTTATTCTAAATTTATTTTAAAGCACACATTCAGTTAAGAAAAAGACTTTAAATTTTCTACAATGTGGGAATAATTAATTTATTAAATCTACAAATTGGAGGAGGATGCATCTACTAAAAATGAAGTTTGAAAATTACATATAACAACCAGGGGAAAGGTTCATGAGTCATGTTTAGAGAACATTCAGATCAGATCAGATCAGTCGCTCAGTCGTGTCCGACTCTTTGCGACCCCATGAATCGCAGCACGCCAGGCCTCCCTGTCCAACAAAGCTATTTAAACAGGGTGATCCCATCCATCAAAATAAATGATATTTAGGAATTAAATATAGGAATATTAGAGAAGTAGATATCACCCATATTGATGATTTGAGCCTGAATGTTTCCTAGAATGATAAGGATAATATTAGCAGTATTGTTATTATAGTAAAGGTATATTTAGGGAAAACATGTTAATTTGGGGGGTTTCCCTTTTAGCTCAGATGGTAAAGAATCCACCTGCAATGCAGCAGACTCTGGTTTGATTCCTGGGCGGGGAAGGTCTGCTGGAGAAGGGATAGGCTACCCTCTCCAGTATTCTTGGGCTTCCCCGGTGGCTCAGCTGGTAAAGAATCTGCCTGCAATAATGAAGACCTGGATTCAGTTCCTGGGTTGGGAAGATCCCCTGGAGAAGGGAAAGGCTACCCACTCCAGTATTCTGGCCTGGAGAATTCCATGGACTGTATAGTCCATGGAGTCACAAAGAGTTGGACATTTTGGAGATGATAAATTTGTGGTTCAGAGGTGTCTTGTGATACCTTTTGGAACTTTAGAGGTGTGTACTTAAGGCTCTTTCTTATAAAGGTGTAAGGTTACTTAAATGTATTAATCACCCAGCAGGAGACCCTAAGGAGAAAATGATTCCAAATGACAGACTTTGGGAGATTATCTACAGGACAAGGATAGTAGAAAGGATAGATATCAAGGGTCCTAGGAAGTACTTGTCAACAAAACGTTTAGGCGTGCTTTGGATGCATGTGTCTGGGAAGAGATGAAGAATCAGTTTAGCTCTAATCATGAAATCAGCATGTTCCAAACTGTGGAATAGGCATCATGGTAGAGAAGAAAGGACATTAGGCCAGGGGTTAGAAAGTGGTATTGGTCAGTATCAACTGTATCAAACAATAATTCTTTGAGAGCTCTTTCAACCAATGTATAAATTTAAGATGTTGGACTAGTTGACTTTAGTGTCCACACTAATTTCAAAATTCTATGTTATAATAAGGAATTCCTTTCTTCATCATTTTATATTTTGTCCTTTCTCCCTGGGGAGGAGAACATCATAGCTTCACTTAGCTTTGGTTTCCCTAAAAACTTGAACTAAAAAGTTTAAATTTCTGGAAATTACTTAAAGTTTCTTTACTAAAATCTATTCAGCATGATACAGTGTTTCCATTACAAAAGATCTTCCCCTACCTAACCTACCTTCCCCTACCTTGGTTTCCTTGAAACCAAGCACATGGCTCTTCTAGAGCTATTAACATACCAAGATGGTGCCTCCTACAGCTATTAACATACCACTGTTGTGTAGTACACAGAGGCAAAAAATGGCTCCTCATCAATTTTTGACACCCCCAATGGCCCTGTTCTAAAACTCTCCTGAAGCAGAAAGGACTAGCTAACAAAACTATTCATTGCTCTTCTTTCCACCTTGTTGCATTTTCTCCAAAGGACAAAGCATTTCCATGAGTCCTCCTGCTTTGTCCATTTGTGAATCCTCAAGGTGATGTACTGTAATCCTTGTGAGCAAACGAGCTCTCATGCAGTCAGCCCTAATGAAGGTAATTTCTGTTATTACAAGTCTCTGTCTCCTGGTCAGTACAATCTAGTGATGTCAAATCACTAATTAGCTTCTCACACTTGTGATGGTTTTTCTTATATCTGTGTTGAGGACAATGATACTTGAAAGTGTAAATGGTGAAGACTGAAGTCCATAAAGACATGGGTTCAGTGCATTTGCCCCCATCCAGTGGATCCTGAAGAATGTTGTTTTTTCCTGGTAGGTACAAATATTTTTGTACCTAGAGGTACAAAATAGAGGCTACTCTAGAGGCTAGGCACTAGAAGAGTGCTGTTTTTCCTCAGCCTTCTAATTCAGTAAGAAAAGAAAACAAAGAGAGGCAATCATACTCTACTCTTTCAATCTTGGATTATTCTATGTCCATTTTGCTTATTATTGTTGTCCAAATATCTGTATCTGAAAAGTAATAGACAGCTGTATTTCTTTGCTAAAACCAGGATGGATTTACTTTTTTGATTGAATATGCTTTTATTTTAATACAACATTTTGTAATAATTTTTATAATGGAACTAGCACAATTTGGGGATTATGCTTTCAAAAGGCCGAGAATTATAGAATCAAAAAGATTAGGAAGGAGAGTTCTTATCCTCTTTTGAAAAGAAATGGTGTACCTTCATAGCGGTAAATTGCCTAAAATTGCAGTTATTTAGTGAGAGGTAGAATCAGAACATACATTTCAGTGACTCAGGCTACTTCTTGTATAGTCCATGATATCGTTGGACATCACCTGCTGATTTGGGTTTCAGGTTATTTTAAAGCTTATAATTTAGGATGGCTTTTGTTGATTCATGACAAAGAAATACCAATATAAATAAATTATGGAAATCAAAATATCCTGCTGAATATATGCCCTACTTGTGAAAAAGAAGATATGTCATATATGAGTACTATATTTTAGAATTTTACTACTACTATGATAAATTTATTACATAGTAAATTCATTATGGCACAAAATGTTTGATTAAAATATTTGATAATTATATATCTCTGAGAAGCAGGGTAAAAGTTACCTACACTTTGAATCAAGGGAAAGTAAGATAAGGGGAAGAAAAAGCCTAAATATTCCCTAAACATGGTTCTGATAAATGACACTATATTCTTGACATTTCAATATTTTTACAGACCCAAAATTATATAATAATCACTCTCATTGGTGATGCTTCCTAAAAATATTCTTGCTAATTAAAAACAAAGTTTATATGAAATTGTAGATTAAGTTCACTAAGAGCTTCTCCTTGAGAACAGTGTTTGAATCCTTCAAAAATTTCATCTATTCTCTGGACCTGTCAGATGAGGTTAAGTTGAAAGAAAGCATTCTCCTAGAATATGTGGGTAAATAATTCTATACTTAAAACTTCATTGGAGACTAAAAACTACTTCTCTTCATGTATGCTCATTGACATTTAATTGGTTTTAATTTCTGGAGATCTTTGAAAGTCATTTGTGCTAAATTCTTTTAAAAATTGTAAAATAGCATTTTTTTTTTTTTGCATTTCTTCCTTTTTATCTATTGCTTTGTCTTTTAGATTCCTGACTGCTCCAAGTACTCCCCCAGTTAATTAAGACATACATTAGGACACAGCATCCAGGTCGATGTCCCCTTAAACAGCTCATCCTGGCTACAGACATCTTGAGTCTATTTCCTACTTATTTTAAAGTAAACTTCTTTATAACTCATCTATTCAAGGCCAGGTTTGTTTTCTTAGAAGATGTATAAGTAACAACTAAATTTGATCCATGAATTAATGGCTATAGATTATAAGCTTTCTCCACACTTTTCACTTCATCTTAGGTAAATGAAAGCATTTTGTCAATATCCTTTTAAAGATGACACACAAGCTTTCTCTCCACAGAGTTGGTTAAATCTCTGATCTGGATTTACACAGAGAAGGTAAAGGCAGCAGAAATGTTGGAAAGCTTCTAAAAGATTTATCTTTGACTGGTAGAGTTTGGTGGCCTCTGTAAACTATACTCAATTATTTCACTTCATGTACCAGTATTGAGTTCTGAGATAGAAGTATTAGAGAAATAATTATTTGATAGAATTTCATATAGAAGGGGACTGAGGGTCACCTAGTAAATCTTACATGCATGTTAATTTATCTTTAATTATTATAAGAAATGAAAAATTGGTGTTTACATGAACACATCTACTAATTGGAACTCATTCTTAAATGAGACAGATAACACCATCTTTCACGAGTAAAATAATCTGAAAATAGTAATAATTAGTTATTCTGGTCTGAAACAATACATTATTCAGAACATTTGCATATATTTAATCATTACAATTGATTAAAGATGTGTCACTGATGTAATTGGTTAAGAAATATTTGCAGTGTCTCCTTGAGAGCAACATCATTTTCAATATTTGATATTTGAGGATAATGAACCCTGAAAGACTAAATATTCAGTGTCATATAGCTGCCCAACGACAACTGTTTTTATTCCAACAGCTTTATATTTCCACTAGTACAGTAGTTTTATTTGATGTAAAAAGACAGTCCAATTCCTCTAAAAAGGAATATTGTAGGGAATGAAAGGAAATGAGGATTCATCAACTTCTCTAAATGAAAAAAGGGATTATAAATATTAATAAATGAGCTTCAGGGAGGCGAGTTATAAACCTAAGTGATCTATCACCAGCTCATGGCACAGAGCCTTGGGGAGAATGGACAGTATGTGCTTAGAGAATAAATGAACTAAAAAAGAAGGAACTTCATTAGAAGTAAAGGATTTATACTTAGAGTAATTAATTTAGTTTCTTTTGCTCACCACTTTGATCTTGTGTAATAAGGTCAGATGTTGATTGAATCAGTTTTACCAATATTCTCTCTGGAAAGCGGTATCCTTTCTTTCTCTGGGAACCCCCAAGAAGCCAACGACAGTGAAGAATACACGTATGCAAAAGATTCAATGGGAGGGTAACTCTTAGGATGATTGTCTCACATAATAGATTTTATTCTAAAGATGCCAGAATGTCTTCTCTACTCACAATGACTCCTGCTGCCCCTTTCTGTTCTAGCACCAAAAGATCTCCCTTGGAGGCTCCCTGTGCTTTGCTTTTTCTGATAGGGCAGATATGAACCCTTATTTGCTGGTTTTGTTAGATATTAAGTCCTGCCCTCTATCTAGGGGTTCAGTGCAGGATTCATGTCAGGGGTGTAAGAGTCAGGGTGTTTTCCAGGGAGGATACATCAAGGTGGGTTCCTGGAGTTGACTTGCTAATACGAAACTCCCGAGGAATGATAAGGAGGGGAGAATGGCACTGAAGAAAATGTGGTGACTCCTTAAGTATAAAGTTGTTTCCATGTGTAGTTTTACTGGCCACCTGTTCTGACTTCAACCTCTACTTGTTAGCTTTTCGAACAGCCTGGGATCATATATTTTGATATAATCTGGGATAAAATGTGAATTAATTCTTTGGTAGATTTTCTAGAGAATTAGAGATTTGAAATATACAGGTGAGTCCCTGAAATTGGTTCCTGGGGATTGAAATTATTCATTATATACCCTGTCTTTATGTGTAAACCTTCCAGTGAAACTCAAAGGATGCTAGGAACGTTTTAATTATAATCTAAGAAGACATTAAGTTAAAAAATTGCAGATGAGTAGAAATCAGTAAAATGTACTCTTTCCCAAGACCTAATTTAGATCCAGAGAAAGGTTCTTCAAAATCATATGCTTCATTACATTTAATCACACAACTTTTCCAAGTTTTTTTAAAGTTAAAATAGCATAAAAGGGAGAAAGTTCTGATAAAATAGAATATAAAATAACTGAAGAGGAAAGAAAAAAGAATTTTCCTATGATACAAATTTCTTACTGACTACTCTTTTTTTTTTTTTTTCCCTTGGAGATTTATTTTTCTTCTTTTTTTTTTTTTTATTCTTCCAATTTTATTTTATTTTTAAACTTTACATAATTGTATTAGTTTTGCCAAATATCAAAATGAATCCGCCACAGGTATACATGTGTTCCCCATCCCGAACCCTCCTCCCTCCTCCCTCCCCATACCATCCCTCTGGGCCGTCCCAGTGCACCAGCCCCAAGCATCCAGCATCATGCATCGAACCTGGACTGGCAACTCGTTTCCTACATGATATTTTACATGTTTCACTGCCATTCTCCCAAATCTTCCCACCCTCTCCCTCTCCCACAGAGTCCATAAGACTGTTCTATACATCAGTGTCTCTTTTGCTGGTCTCGTACACCGGGTTATTGTTACCATCTTTCTAAATTCCATATATATGTGTTAGTATACTGTATTTATGTTTTTCCTTCTGGCTTACTTCACTCTGTATAATAGGCTCCAGTTTCATCCACCTCATTAGAACTGATTCAAATGTATTCTTTTTAATGGCTGAGTAATACTCCATTGTGTATATGTACCACAGCTTTCTTATCCATTCATCTGCTGATGGACATCTAGGTTGCTTCCATGTCCTGGCTATTATAAACAGTGCTGCGATGAACATTGGGGTACACGTGTCTCTTTCCCTTCTGGTTTCCTCAGTGTGTATGCCCAGCAGTGGGGTTGCTGGATCATAAGGCAGTTCTATTTCCAGTTTTTTAAGGAATCTCCACACTGTTCTCCATAGTGGCTGTACTAGTTTGCATTCCCACCAACAGTGTAAGAGGGTTCCCTTTTCTCCACACCCTCTCCAGCATTTATTATTTGTAGACTTTTGGATCGCAGCCATTCTGACTGGTGTGAAATGGTACCTCATAGTGGTTTTGATTTGCATTTCTCTGATAATGAGTGATGTTGAGCATCTTTTCATGTGTTTGTTAGCCATCTGTATGTCTTCTTTGGAGAAATGTCTATTTAGTTCTTTGGCCCATTTTTTGATTGGGTCGATTATTTTTCTGGAGTTGAGCTGTAGGAGTTGCTTGTATATTTTTGAGATTAGTTGTTTGTCGGTTGCTTCATTTGCTATTATTTTCTCCCATTCTGAAGGCTGTCTTTTCTCCCATTCTGAAGGCTGTCTTTTCACCTTGCTAATAGTTTCCTTTGATGTGCAGAAGCTTTTAAGGTTAATTAGGTCCCATTTGTTTATTTTTGCTTTTATTTCCAATATTCTGGGAGGTGGGTCATAGAGGATCCTGCTGTGATGTATGTCGGAGAGTGTTTTGCCTATGTTCTCCTCTAGGAGTTTTATAGTTTCTGGTCTTACGTTTAGATCTTTAATCCATTTTGAGTTTATTTTTGTGTATGGTGTTAGAAGGTGGTCCAGTTTCATTCTTTTACAAGTGGTTGACCAGATTTCCCAGCACCACTTGTTAAAGAGATTGTCTTTAATCCATTGTATATTCTTGCCTCCTTTGTCGAAGATAAGGTGTCCATATGTGCATGCATTTATCTCTGGGCTTTCTATTTTATTCCATTGATCAATATTTCTGTCTTTGTGCCAGTACCATACTGTCTTGATAACTGTGGCTTTGTAGTAGAGCCTGAAGTCAGGTAGGTTGATTCCTCCAGTTCCATTCTTCTTTCTCAAGATCGCTTTGGCTATTCGAGGTTTTTTGTATTTCCATACAAATTGTGAAATTATTTGTTCTATCTCTGTGAAGAATACTGTTGGTAGCTTGATAGGGATTGCGTTGAATCTATAAATTGCTTTGGGTAGTATACTCATTTTCACTATATTGATTCTTCCAATCCATGAACATGGTATATTTCTCCATCTATTAGTGTCCTGTTTGATTTCTTTCACCAGTGTTTTATAGTTTTCTATATATAGGTCTTTAGTTTCTTTAGGTAGATATATTCCTAAGTATTTTATTCTTTCTGTTGCAATGGTGAATGGAATTGTTTCCTTAATTTCTCTTTCTGTTTTCTCATTATTAATGTATAGGAATGCAAGGGATTTCTGTCTGTTGATTTTATATCCTGCAACTTTACTGTAGTCATTGATTAGTTCTAGTAATTTTCTGGTGGACTCTTTAGGGTTTTCTATGTAGAGGATCATGTCTTCTGCAAATAGTGAGAGTTTTACTTCTTCTTTTCCAATTTGGATTCCTTTTATTTCTTTTTCTGCTCTGATTGCTGTGGCCAAAACTTCCAAAACTATGTTGAATAGTAATGGTGAAAGTGGGCACCCTTGTCTTGTTCCTGACTTTAGAGGAAATGCTTTCAATTTTTCACCATTGAGGATAATGTTTGCAGTGGGTTTGTCATATATAGCTTTTATTATGTTGAGGTATGTTCCTTCTATTCCTGCTTTCTGGAGAGTTTTTATCATAAATGGATGTTGAATTTTGTCAAAGGCTTTCTCTGCATCTATTGAGATAATCATATGGTTTTTATTTTTCAATTTGTTAATGTGGTGTATTACATTGATTGATTTGCGGATATTGAAGAATCCTTGCATCCCTGGGATAAAGCCCACTTGATCATGGTGTATGATCTTTTTAATGTGTTGTTGGATTCTGATTGCTAGAATTTTGTTAAGGATTTTTGCATCTATGTTCATCAGTGATATTGGCCTGTAGTTTTCTTTTTTTGTGGGATCTTTGTCAGGTTTTGGTATTAGGGTGATGGTGGCCTCATAGAATGAGTTTGGAAGTTTACCTTCCTCTGAAATTTTCTGGAAGAGTTTGAGTAGGATAGGTGTTAGCTCTTCTCTAAATTTTTGGTAGAATTCAGCTGTGAAGCCGTCTGGACCGGGGCTTTTGTTTGCTGGAAGATTTTTGATTACAGTTTCAATTTCCGTGCTTGTGATGGGTCTGTTAAGATTTTCTATTTCTTCCTGGTCCAGTTTTGGAAAGTTGTACTTTTCTAAGAATTTGTCCATTTCTTCCACGTTGTCCATTTTATTGGCATATAATTGTTGATAGTAGTCTCTTATGATCCTTTGTATTTCTGTGTTGTCTGTTGTGATCTCTCCATTTTCGTTTCTAATTTTGTTGATTTGATTTTTCTCCCTTTGTTTCTTGATGAGTCTGGCTAATGGTTTGTCAATTTTATTTATCCTTTCAAAGAACCAGCTTTTGGTTTTGTTGATTTTTGCTATGGTCTCTTTTGTTTCTTTTGCATTTATTTCTGCTCTAATTTTTAAGATTTCTTTCCTTCTACTAACCCTGGGGTTCTTCATTTCTTCCTTTTCTAGTTGCTTTAGGTGTAGAGTTAGGTTATTTATTTGACTTTTTTCTTGTTTCTTGAGGTGTGCCTGTATTGCTATGAACTTTCCCCTTAGGACTGCTTTTACCGTGTCCCACAGGTTTTGGGTTGTTGTGTTTTCATTTTCATTCGTTTCTATGCAAATTTTGATTTCTTTTTTGATTTCTTCTGTGATTTGTTGGTTATTCAGCAGCGTGTTGTTCAGCCTCCATATGTTGGAATTTTTAATAGTTTTTCTCCTGTAATTGAGATCTAATCTTACTGCATTGTGGTCAGAAAAAATGCTTGGAATGATTTCTATTTTTTTGAATTTACCAAGGCTAGCTTTATGGCCCAGGATGTGATCTATCCTGGAGAAGGTTCCATGTGCGCTTGAGAAAAAGGTGAAATTCATTGTTTTGGGATGAAATGACCTATAGATATCAATTAGGTCTAACTGGTCTATTGTATCGTTTAAAGTTTGTGTTTCCTTGTTAATTTTCTGTTTAGTTGATCTATCCATAGGTGTAAGTGGGGTATTAAAGTCTCCCACTATTATTGTGTTATTGTTAATTTCTCCTTTCATACTTGTTAGCATTTGTCTTACGTACTGTGGTGCTCCCGTGTTGGGTGCATATATATTTATAATTGTTATATCTTCTTCTTGGATTGATCCTTTGATCATTATGTAGTGACCTTCTTTGTCTCTTTTCACAGCCTTTGTTTTAAAGTCTATTTTATCTGATATGAGTATTGCTACTCCTGCTTTCTTTTGGTCCCTATTTGCATGGAAAATCTTTTTCCAGCCCTTCACTTTCAGTCTGTATGTGTCCCCTGTTTTGAGGTGGGTCTCTTGTAGACAACATATGTAGGGGTCTTGTTTTTGTATCCATTCAGCCAGTCTTTGTCTTTTGGTTGGGGCATTCAACCCATTTACATTTAAGGTAATTACTGATAAGTATGTTCCCGTTGCCATTTACTTTGTTGTTTTGGGTTCGAGTTTATACACTGTTTTTGTGTTTCCTGTC
Source organism: Bos taurus (assembly GCF_002263795.3). NCBI lineage: Eukaryota > Metazoa > Chordata > Mammalia > Artiodactyla > Bovidae > Bos > Bos taurus. The sequence continues at coordinate 27,348,213 of NC_037337.1, forward strand.
TAGAGAATATCCTTTAGTATTTGTTGGAGAGCTGGTTTGGTGGTGCAGAATTCTCTCAGCTTTTGCTTGTCTGAAAAGCTTTTGATTTCTCCTTCATACTTGAATGAGATCCTTGCTGGGTACAATAATCTGGGCTGTAGGTTATTTTCTTTCATCATTTTAAGTATGTCTTGCCATTCCCTCCTGGCTTGAAGAGTTTCTATTGAAAGATCAGCTGTTATCCTTATGGGAATTCCCTTGTGTGTTATTTGTTGTTTTTCCCTTGCTGCTTTTAATATTTGTTCTTTGTGTTTGATCTTTGTTAATTTGATTAATATGTGTCTTGGGGTGTTTCTCCTTGGGTTTATCCTGTTTGGTACTCTCTGGGTTTCTTGGACTTGGGTGATTATTTCCTTCCCCATTTTAGGGAAGTTTTCCACTATTATCTCCTCAAGTATTTTCTCATGGTCTTTCTTTTTGTCTTCTTCTTCTGGAACCCCTATGATTCGAATGTTGTAGCGTTTAATATTGTCCTGGAGGTCTCTGAGATTGTCCTCATTTCTTTTAATTCGTTTTTCTTTTATCCTCTCTGATTCATTTATTTCTACCATTCTATCTTCTAATTCACTAATCCTGTCTTCTGCCTCTGTTATTCTACTATTTGTTGCCTCCAGAGTGTTTTTAATTTCACTTATTGCATTATTCATTATATATTGACTCTTTTTTATTTCTTCTAGGTCCTTGTTAAACCTTTCTTGCATCTTCTCAATCCTTGTCTCCAGGCTATTTATCTGTGATTCCATTTTAGTTTCAAGATTTTGGATCAATTTCACTATCATTATTCGGAATTCTTTATCAGGTAGATTCCCTATCTCTTCCTCTTTTGTTTGGTTTGGTGGGCATTTATCCTGTTCCTTTATCTGCTGAGTATTCCTCTGTCTCTTCATCTTGTTTAACTTGCTGAGTTTGGGGTGTCCTTTCTGTATTCTGGCAGTTTGTGGAGTTCTCTTTATTATGGCGTTTCCTCACTGTGTGTGGGTTTGTACAGGTGGCTTGTCAAGGTTTCCTGGTTAGGGAAGCTTGTGTCGGTGTTCTGGTGGGTGGAGCTGTATTTCTTCTCTCTGGAGTGCAATGAAATGTCCAGTAATGAGTTATGAGATGTCTATAGTTTTGGGGTGACTTTGGGCAGCCTGTATCTTGAAGCTCAGGGCTGTGTTCCTTTGTTGCTGGAGAATTTGCTTGGTATGTCTTGCCCTGGAACTTATTGGCCCTTGTGTGGTGCTTGGTTTCAGTGTCGGTATGGAGGCATTTGATGAGCTCCTGTCAATGAATGTTCCTTGGAGTCAGGAGTTCCCTGGAGTCAGGGTTTGGACTTAAGTCTCCTGCTTCCGATTATCGGTCTTATTTTTACAGTAGTTTCAAAACTTCTCCTTCTATACAGCACCATTGATAAAACATCTACATTAAAGATGATAAGTTTCTCTACAGTGAGGGTCACTCAGAGAGGTTCACAGGGTTACATGGAGAAGAGAAGAGGGAGGAGGGAGTTAGAGGTGACCCAAATGAGATGGGGTGAATCAATAGTGGAGAGAGTGGGGTAGCCAGTAGTCACTTCCTTATGTGCACTCCACAACTGGACCACTCAGAGATGTTCACAGGGTTATACAGAGAAGAGAAGAAGGAGGAAGGTAACAGAGGTGGCCAGAAGGATAAAAGGGGGGAATGAAAAGGAGGGAGACAGATCCAGCCAGTAATCAGTTCCCTAAGTGTTCTCCACCGTCTGGAACACACAGAAATTCACAGAGTTGGGTAGAGTAGAGAGGGGTTAGGGAGGAGACACAGGCGACCTGGTGGAGAAAAAGGAGGGTCTAAAGGGAGAGAGAGCAGTCAAGCCAGTAATCTCACTCCCTAGTGAAAAATGGGTCCTGAAGATTGGGTCCTTAAAGGTACAAAATTGGTAACAAATACATAAAAGCAAAAATTAAAAATCTAGAGTAGAGTTTGGAATTTCAAAAATACGATGTTAAATAAAAGAAGAAGGAAAAGAAAGAGAGAAAGAACGAACAAACAAAAACAAACAAGGTCGCGAAAATTATAAAGAAAGTACAGGTACAAAATTGATAACTAATACCAGAAAGCGAAAATTAAAAATCTAGAGTAGAGTTTGGAATTTCAAAAATACGATGTTAAAGAAAAGAAGAAGGAAAAGAAAGAGAGAAAAAACGAATAAACAAAAACAAACAAGGTCGCGAAAATTATAAAGAAAGTACAGGTACAAAATTGATAACTAATACCAGAAAGCAAAAATTAAAAATCTAGAGTAGAGTTTGGAATTTCAAAAATACAATGTTAAAAAAAAAAAAAAAAAGAAGAAAAATAAAGAGAGAAAACAAACAAACAAATACGAACAATGTCACAAAAATTATAAAGAAAATACAGGTACAAAATTGATATCAAATACCAAAAAGCATAAATTAAAAATCTAGAGTAAAGTTTGGAATTTCAGATATACAATGTTATATAAAAGAAGAAGAGAAAGAAACAGAGAAGAAGGAAAAAAAAAAAAAAAGTCACAGAAATTAAATAAAAAAAAAACTATAGGTACAAAATTGATAACATATACCAAAAAGCGAAAATTAAAAATCTAGAGTAGAGTTTGGAATTTCAAAAATACAATGTTAAAGAAAAGAAGAAAAAAACAAAAACAAACAAACAAAAAAAAAACAAGGTCAAAAAATTATAAAATATATATATATGAAGTTTGCTGAAGAAGAAAAAAATAGGGTCTTTTTTTTTTTTTTTTTGCAAAGTAATAGGTTATAAAAGTGAAAATTAAAGGAACAATAGAGGACTTAAAATTTTTTTTTTTTAATTAAAAAAAAAAGAAAGAATGATCGTAAAAATAATAAAAATATATCTAGGGCTTTTTTGGGGTTTTTTTTTGTGGGTGTTGTGGGTTCAGTTCATTTTTGGCTAGTTCCTTGGTCAGATTTATATTTCTCAAGATCTATAGACCCCTTCCTATGTAGTCCGTAGTAACCACAGGGTTTTGATCTATTGCCTGTAGCTTCCAAGGCGTTTCCCTCTGTTATATCTTCTTCTGTTTGCTAGTCTCTTCAGTATCTGGTTTCCGCCCTGACTCAAAGGGCACGGTGGAGGACACTTTTTTTTTTTTTTTTTTTAGGCTTACTTGTTCAGTCGTGCTGTGGGGAGGGAGGGAGGGATGCTGCAAACAAATAACACTGGCGTGGGCTCGCTGTGCCTCAGCCACCCTGGGTCTGCCCCCGCTCACGGCGCGTGTAGCCTCCCTGTCCACACTGCTCGGACTCTAGGTTGTTCCGCCGGGAACAATCCGAGGCTGGCCCTGGGCTGCATGCACCTCCCAGGTCCAAGCCGCTCAGGTTCAGGCACTCGGGTAGTCCTCAGAGGCGCAGACTCAGTTGAGCCTGCGTTTTGTGCTCTTCCCAGGTCCGAGCGCCAATTTGCTCTTCCCAGGCGAGTGCCAATGCTGTGACTTATCGCCTCCCCGCCACTCGGTTATCTGGATGTAAAACCGGCGCACCTTCTCAGGCAGATGTTGACCGTCCAGACCCCCAAGAAGTTTTAGTTAGCAAAGAAGCCTGCTTACACTTTTATAGATAATGTCTCTCTGGGGCTGCGATTGCCCCCTTCCGGCTCTGGCTGCCTGTCACCGGAGTGGGAAGGTCTGCAGCCGGCTATCTCTGTTCAGTCCTTTGTTCCGTGCGCGCGGGCCTGGCGGTCTTAGGTTAGGGCTGGCTTTTCGCGTGGTAGGTATCCCACAGTCTGGTTTGCTAGCCCAAATTATTTCGCTCAGATAGCGCTCAGGGTATTCAGGCCAGATTCTTACTCTCAGCGATGCAGCCCACGCCGCGCCTCCCTGCCCAGCCCCGGTTTGCTAATGGCGGATGCAGGCGTCTGCGCTGCTTCTCTGCTGGGGGAGTTACCGTAGGGCTCGCAATCTGCGAGTTTTAAATTGTTTATTTATTTTTTCTCCCTGTTATGTTGCCCTGTGTGCTTCCAAAGCTCGGCACAGATTCGGCAGTGAGAAGGTTTCCTGATGTTTGGAAACTTCTCTCTTTTTAAGATTCCCTTCCCGGGACGGAACTCCGTCCCTCCCTCTTTTGTCTCTTTTTTTTTGTTTTTAATATTTTTTCCTACCTCCTTTCGAAGAGTTGGGTTGCTTTTCTGGGTGCCTGATGTCCTCTGCCGGCATTCAGAAGTTGTTTTGTGGAATTTACTCGACGTTTAAATGCTCTTTTGATGAATTTGTGGGGGAGAAAGTGTTCTCCCCGTCCTACTCCTCCGCCATCTTGGCTCCTCCCCTCTTACTGACTACTCTTATGCAATATAATTTTTAAGTCTTGCCAAATCAAATAAAATATCAATAATAATTCAATAATAAGTCTACATTACTAACACCAATGGCTGAGTTTAAAGAAGCTTAATATCTTTGGGGAATAGCTGGGAGGAACTAACAGTATATTCTTTCTTATGATAGAACTGCATGAAGAGATGAATCACAGCTCTAGGAGGACTTACAATAAACTCTGGATTTTTAAGTTTTGCTGTGGTTTTGTGTTTTAGTTGGGATAATTTGTAACTCAATAGGGAAAGGAATAAGATTTAATTATTCAAGGCAATGAGTTCCTATGAGCTCTCTCACATAATGTAATGCCATCTTTTCTTCTCCTGTTTAATTTTTTGAACATATATCACATACATTCAAATGTACATGGAGCAGAAGTACATATCTTGATAATTTTTCACAAAGTGAATACTCCTATGTAACTATCAACATCAAGAAAGAGAACATCACCAGCAGTTCAGAAGGCCCTTCCTATCCTTTCTGTCCCCAGTTTCCCTTTAAGTATGGGGAAGGAGGAGGGTTCAGGATGGGGAACACATGTATGCCTGTGGCGGATTCATTTCAATATACGGCAGAACCAATACAATATTGTAAAGTTTAAAAATAAAATAAAATTTAAAAAAAAGAAAATAGAAAACCATAAAAAAGAATAATCATTATTGAAGCTTTTTCAACCTTAGAGATTAGTTTCACCTGTTTTTGAACTTTATTTTAAAAGGTTAGCACAGTATACACCTCTTTGTATCTAACTGTCTTGGTCAATATTAAGTCTATGAAATTATCTTCCTTTGTATTAGCAGTTTAAAAAGAATTTACTCCCTTTACTGCAGAAAAATGATTTAGTCTCTGTAGATTCTTAGACTGGATTTCTGTGATGTCAAAAAAATTTCAGATACTCAATTTCATTGTTAAATTAGTTTATTACATTTATTAAACTTATGTAATTGGTGCCAGTTGGTTGAACATCTCTCCCCTCCATCCTTCTTGAATAGTGTTGTTATGCTCTCTATATGATCTTTGATAATATGTGAAAACTTAGACACAAATATAAACAGAAACTAGAATCCTAGGGTATGAAGCAGAGCTGGGAAATCAAACCCATGCTCAGTTCACTGATTGATTTCTGTTTCTCTCACATTCAGGTGACTAAAGAGAAGTCCTTTCCAAAGTCAATGAATGAGACAAATCATTCTCAGGTGACCGAATTTGTGTTGCTGGGACTCTCTAATTCCCAGGAGCTCCAACCTTTCCTGTTTCTCATATTTTCACTACTCTATCTAGCAATACTGCTGGGCAATTTTCTCATCATCCTCACTGTGACCTCAGGTTCCCGCCTTCATACCCCTATGTACTTTCTCCTTGCAAACCTCTCTTTTATAGATATATGTGTTGCCTCCTTTGCTACCCCCAAAATGATTGCAGACTTTTTGGTTCAACGCAAGACTATTTCTTTTGATGCTTGTCTGGCCCAGATTTTTTTTGTTCATCTTTTCACTGGCAGTGAGATGGTGATTCTTGTATCCATGGCTTATGATCGTTATGTTGCTATATGCAGACCTCTTCACTATATGACGATCATGAGCCGTCATGTATGTATTATTCTTGTACTCATCTCCTGGTGTGTGGGTTTCATCCATACTACTAGCCAGCTGGCATTTACTGTTAACTTGCCTTTTTGTGGGCCTAATCAAGTGGATAGCTTTTTCTGTGACCTGCCTCTGGTGACTAAGTTGGCCTGCATCGACACTTATGTCATCAGCCTACTCATAGTTGCAGACAGTGGCTTTCTTTCTTTGAGTTCCTTCCTGCTGTTGGTTCTCTCCTACACTGTGATACTCGTCACAGTTAGGAGCCACTCCTCTGCTAGCATGGCCAAGGCCCGCTCCACACTGACTGCTCATATCACTGTGGTCACACTCTTCTTTGGACCATGCATCTTCATCTATGTGTGGCCCTTCAGCAGTTATTCAATTGACAAAGTCCTTGCAGTGTTCTACACCATCTTTACTCCCATTTTAAACCCTGTTATCTATACCCTAAGGAATAAAGAAATGAAGGCAGCTATGTCAAAACTGAAGAGTCGCTATTTGAAGTCTGGCCAGGTTCTGCAGTCATAAGAAATATTGTATTTCTGGAAACAAAGTAAATTCTCTGGACTATTAACACTGTAGCTGTGTCTCTACGTATTTACAAATGGAATCACTGTCATGTTAAAACCAATCATTTTAACCAGTGGGAAGTGTTGACTAAGTTGAAGTAAAGGTTAATGGTGATAATGAAAAATACAACAAACCTTAGTAATTTTCATCTTTTCTTCCTTCTATTATGTTTACTTGCCTTTTTTACTTCCTTTCTCCTTAATTTTTAAAACTTATATTTGTTTTAAGATAAACAGCTACTGACTGTGATATCAATGGTACAACATCTTTAACTGTATAAAGTGTAAATACATCGGGCCTTGTTTGGGTGGAAAAATTATTGTTTATACCACAACGAACAGAATTATTTTTACTGTGTATAAATAAGGCAATGCACTGTTTTAAAACAACATTTCAAAATTGGAAGAATAGTGACGTGTACTTTCTGTTTTGTCGTTTTATGTTCGCTCTCCTGCTATTGCAGGAGAATATTGTGAATACTGTTCCAAGTCATTTGTTTGGTGACATCATTGGATTGTTAGTTTTCAAGGGGTTCCTCCACCAGCTCCATTATTCCTTGTAAACTTCCCTGCCATTTGGGTCATATGGGCAATGAATTCCAATTAAATGGAAGTATTCACAAGACACAAGGTCATTATGGGATTCACTAACAGGGTCAAATAGATGAGCAGCAATGATAACTCTAAGGATTCTGGAGGAAAATTCTTTACTCTGCAACTGAGCACCACCCACCATTTGAAAAGCAGATCATAGGACCCTCTTGGGACTTATTCTGAATTGAGTTCCTGACCATGAGTTAAGTGACTATGTGACTAGGATTTCCCACCATTTAAAAAATCACAATTTCTGTCATTCACTGTTCTTACATCAATGTCCATTATACACCATTCTCCATAGAGGACGCAGTTAAGGTCTGGGAAAAGGATAATCTGTTAGCCCACTTTGGTTCTGTATCCCCTCAGTACTTACATAATGGAGACATGAATCAGCTGAAATTTAGGCTATGGATCAGATGGTAAAGAATCTCCCTGGAATGCAGGATACCCGGGTTCTATCCTTGGGTTGGGAAGATCTCCTGGAGACGGGAATGGCTACCCACTCCAGTATTCTTGCCTGGAAAATTCCATGGACAGGGGACCCTGGAAGGCTGCAGTCTATGAGTTTGCAAAGAGCTGGACACAACTAAGCAACCCACATACACCTGAGGCATTGGATTCCCTTTCATTAAGGTTTTTTGACTACAACTACTCTTAAAACTTTACCTATAAGTAGAAGAGATTGATATTGAGAACTTGCCAATCGGTGGCAAGTATATTACATCAGACCTCCTCCTCCACAGGTGGCAGTGACTTGTCTTTACAGGAATGAAATTTTACTCTAGACATGAATTTTCTCTCTCTGCTTTTATTTCTTCTTCCAAGATCACTATCCAAGGCCTCAGAAAGGGTCTGATTTATGAATTTAGGATTCTACAAAGATGACCTGTGCAACACATTTTACTCTGAAAAATATTGTGGCAATAGATACAGGACCATGAGATCAATTTTCCTGAACAAGTCCAGGCTCAAAGAACAATTGAATGTACAATTAAATGCTCAGGAAAGAGTCTAGCATTATGATTATACCTACTTGGAAACAATGAACTCTAAGATATGATATATACATTGAATGCTGAGTGCTCAGTCATATCTGACTCTTAGCAAGCCCATGGACTATAGCCCATGAGGCTCTTCTGTCCATGGGATTTCCCAGGCAAGAATACTGGAATGGGTTGCCATTTCCTTCTCCAAGGGATCTTACTAACCTAGGGGTCAAATCCATATCTCCTGCATTGGCAGGTAGATTTTTTTTTTTTTTTTTTACCAATGAGCCACTGGGGAACCTATATGCACTGAACTAGCAGTTAATTGTAACACTGTGCTGTTAACTTTTAATATACAGTTTTGAAAAGTATAGAGTAGAAATAAGAGTGTTCCTCTTTCCATCCTTCTTAGTGACCTATTTATGAATTTTTTGCTTCTTGCCACTGGAATTCCAGGCTTTGCTATACTGAAGATTCTGATTGCCAGAAGAACAACACTATTGAGAAATACACTGTGATTTCCACTCAACCAAATCTTTGCCAACTGCTTGACCACATTGGGATTTTCATGTTAATAGACAAGCAGCCCACAAAAGGGGAGTCACTGCATTAACTAGAATAGATGACGTAGTTAACATGAGGAGCTAAATAATGTTAGTGAGTTCAGTCTCTCAGTCATGTCTGATTCCTTGTGACCCTATGGACTGAGGCATTCCAGGTTTCCCTGTCCATCACCAACTGCCAGAGCTTGCTCAAGCTCATGTTAATAATGCAGACTGCAAAAACATATCAAAGTAAGACATAGAAGAAGGAAACCTATAAGAAGTTAATTAATGATCAGGTTACCAGTATAGGAACTGGGCCTTGATGTTCCTAGAAGCCTTTGATGAACCACATGTCCCAGTTCCCTGTTGATTTGATTACTATAGCTTTGTAATATAAGAAAGGAGAGGGAAATTTATTGAAAGAAATAATGACAGAAAATTTCCCAAATATGAGGAGGAAAATGTACATCCATTTCCATGATACCTAAAGAACCCAAATAAGCTGAACATCAAGAGATCTTCACTAACACATATTATAATCAAATTGTCAAAAGTTAAAGACAGAGGGAATTTTGGGAATGGCAAGAGAAAAAATACTCAAGACATCAAAGGGAATTCTTATAAGTCTATCTGCAGATTCCTTTGCAGACCAGGAAATAGTGAGACAATCTATTCAAAATACCTGAGAGAGAAAAGCTTCCAGTCAAGCTGAGGACCTTATCCCTGATCATCTTGCTGAATGTCACTCCACTCCATATTTTATATTTGTTCAGCCTCAGCATACATGCAAGTCAGTTTTAGAATTATCAATATATACTCCCTGAGAAACAACTTTACCAACTGTAGTGCAGTGCTAATGTATAATTATTTTTATCTTTAAACTTTCAGGTTAAAATTGGAATGCTCCAGTTATGTAGGGTGGTTCCTTTCTCCCTTCCTCCTTCAGTGCAGTTATGTCATACATTTCTAATACAGTTAGAGCTGTTTTTCAGATTCTGAATTCTAGGAGGGATGCCCTTACAACCTGGTTGATGTTTTGCTTGTTTGCTTATTTGTTTATGTTTGCTACTAAAATTAAACACTTATTTACATGTCTATGAGTTTTGAAAAATACATAAAGTCATTTATCCACCAGACTTGTAACATATAGAACAGTATGAGGGCCTTTTTAATGTAAAACAATAAAGACATAAAGAAAAGAATAGGGAAAAATTTTTAAATACATTTACATTTCCTCCCACAGATATCAAATGTTGGTATTGTACCATAGCTGCTTCAGATCTTTAAAAGTATATATAGTATCACTGATCCAGTTGAAACAAGTTTCAGCTTACTTCCTGACTATTTCTCTTATCTTTCATTCAAATACTACTCAGAATTTGGTGTTTATCACTTCCCTGGATGTTTTGGAACGTTTATTGTCCATAATTATTTAAACCCTGTGAAAACGTGATCATTTAAATTGTGTAATTTCATTTTTAAACTTGCTTAATGTTTATATATAAAATTTGATTTTAATTGTAGGTAGTATGCCATTGTGTTAAAATACTATAATTGTTTTCATTTCCCCATTTTTTATTTTTAATTTTTTAATTTATTTTTTTTAAACTTTACATAATTGTATTAGTTTTGCCAAATATCAAAATGAATCCACCACAGGTATACCTGTGTTCCCCATCCTGAACCCTCCTCCCTCCTCCCTCCCCATACCATCCCTCTGGGTCGTCCCAGTGCACCAGCCCCAAGCATCCAGTATCGTGCATCGATCAAACCTGGACTGGCATCTCGTTTCATACATGATATTTTACTTGTTTCAATGCCATTCTCCCAAATCATCCCACCCTCTCCCTCTCCCACAAAGTCCATAAGACTGTTCTATACATCAGTGTCTCTTTTGCTGTCTCGTACACCGGGTTATTGTTACCATCTTTCTAAATTCCATATATATGCGTTAGTATACCATATTTATGTTTTTCCTTCTGGCTTACTTCACTCTGTATAATAGGCTCCAGTTTCATCCACCTCATTAGAACTGATTCAAATGTATTCTTTTTGATGGCTGAGTAATACTCCATTGTGTATATGTACCATAGCTTTCTTATCCATTCATCTGTTGATGGACATCTAGGTTGCTTCCATGTCCTGGCTATTATAAACAGTGCTGCGATGAACATTGGGGTACACGTGTCTCTTTCCCTTCTGGTTTCAATCCCTATCAAGCTACCAATAGTATTCTTCACAGAGCTAGAACAAATAATTTCACAATTTGTATGGAAATACAAAAAACCTCGAGTAGCCAAAGCTATCTTGAGAAAGAAGAATGGAACTGGAGGAATCAACCTACCTGACTTCAGGCTCTACTACAAAGCCACAGTTATCAAGACAGTATGGTACTGGCACAAAGACAGAAATATAGATCAATGGAACAAAATAGAAAGCCCAGAGATAAATCCACGCACATATGGACACCTTATCTTTGACAAAGGAGGCAAGAATATGCAATGGATTAAAGACAATCTCTTTAACAAGTGGTGCTGGGAAATCTGGTCAACCACGTGTAAAAGAATGAAACTAGAACACTTTCTAACACCATACACAAAAATAAACTCAAAATGGATTAAAGATCTCAATGTAAGACCAGAAACTATAAAACTCCTAGAGGAGAACATAGGCAAAACACTCTCTGACATACATCACAGCAGGATCCTCTATGACCCACCTCCCAGAATATTGGAAATAAAAGCAAAAATAAACAAATGGGACCTAATTAACCTTAAAAGCTTCTGCACATCAAAGGAAACTATCAGCAAGGTGAAAAGACAGCCTTCAGAATGGGAGAAAATAATAGCAAATGAAGCAACTGACAAACAACTAATCTCAAAAATATACAAGCAACTCCTACAGCTCAACTCCAGAAAAATAAATGACCCAATCAAAAAATGGGCCAAAGAACTAAATAGCATTTCTCCAAAGAAGATATACAGATGGCTAACAAACACATGAAAAGATGCTCAACATCACTCATTATCAGAGAAATGCAAATCAAAACCACTATGAGGTACCATTTCACACCAGTCAGAATGGCTGTGATCCAAAAGTCTACAAATAATAAATGCTGGAGAGGGTGTGGAGAAAAGGGAACCCTCTTACACTGTTGGTGGGAATGCAAACTAGTACAGCCACTATGGAGAACAGTGTGGAGATTCCTTAAAAAACTGGAAATAGAACTGCCTTATGATCCATTTCCCCATTTATAAATACTTAGATTATCCTCTTATTTGAAAATGTTTTAACAAAGACATTGTGCATATATCCTCATGCATGTAAAATTTTTACTAGAGTATACAGAAAACAAGTTTGATGAATGGTACAGAATCCCATCTTCCACTTTAAAAATGACCAGTTATAAATTACAGCAGAATCTCTGAGGACAGTCAGGGATGTAACACATATAAAATATCTAAAATATGGTCTAATAGACTACAGGTGTATTTGTCCAGGAAATAGAAGATTCGTCATGGAGAAAAAATGTAAGCATCTTCAAATATTTGAATAACAAATATGTTGAAGGAGGAGATTTCTTCAACTACAGGTGGTAGAACCAGTTGAACATTATAACAACAAACTAAACTGTCTTGCTGGAGAAGGCAATGGCACCCCACTTCAGTACTTTTGCCTAGAAAATCCCATGGATGGAGGAGCCTGGTAGGCTGCAGTCCACGGGGTTGTTAGAGTTGGACACAACTGAACGACTTCACTTTCCCTTTTTTTAAACTTTCACTTTTCACTTTCATGCATTGGAGAAGGAAATGGCAACCCACTCCAGTGTTCTTGCCTGGAGAATCCCAGGGACGGGGGAGCCTAGTGGGCTACCGTCTATGGAGTCGCACAGAGTCGGACACGACTGAAGCGACTTAGCAGCAGCAGCAGCAAACTGTCTTGCAAAGTAGTGAGCTCCTTGTGACTGGAGAAAACCTTCCCAAAGTTGGTGATCATTTATAAGACTGTATGATGTCTCTAATGATAGTCAGAAAGTTGGGGGTCAGAAAGATTACTCACTAGGAGTTTGAGTGATAATCAAACAATATTTTGCTTTCATATATACCACTTGGTTGAAGTTTTTTTTTCTTTCAGCTTCTGTTAAAATTATTATGTAAAGTATAATTATTCCCACTGCAGGATGACTGCACAGTTTTATAAAGGGTGATATTTAACTTCTCCAATGAGATCAATTTCCTGGCATCCTGGTAATATAAAATGTCTTATCTTAGGATACTGAAATTATATGGTTGAAAGAAAGAGGAGCAGAGCCTGCACTACCTTGGCACAGAACCTGAGAGGCTTAGCACATTTCAGTTCAGAGACCAATTTAAAATCATGTCAAGAGTCTATTGAAAATGCATTCGACATGAAAATTCATGGGTTATTGGAAATTTAGAAGAGTCAGAGAAACAAGGACTAAGAGAGTTATTAGAACATGTAAGTATCATAAGTACATTTTGAACAGATTTGCTTGGAATAGAGAAATAAATAATAAGCTGTTTTCTAGATGCAAAATTGACAACTAGAATTCAGCAAAAGAAAGTCACTGTTGTCTCAAACTGAAAACTCCATCTAGAAAAAGCAAATTTCTGTTCTTTTCTCTCTGCATATAACATAGACTCTCCTACTGCACTGGCTTTAGGGATAGCCCTGATAGGAATAGGATTAAAATTTGACGAATTGAGGGAAGTATGTTATAACCATTATCTGTGTCTTCTTTGCTCCTTTTACGCTTTCTATTCAAAGGATATTTAGACACTAGTAGCCTGGTGGGCTACAGTCCATGGGGTCACAAAGAATCGGACACGATTGAATGACTTCACTTAAGTCTATATTTACTGCCTATCAAAATTTACCTGGAATGAAGACAGGAATTGCTGTTCTTTATTTCATTTTGCTTTTAATCTTATAGGAAAGTAAGTTTTATAAGATACATTATGGACAAGAAGAATTATGCATACTCATGTTCTCAGAGTTCTATTGATATGTTCTAGAGAAAGATATTAATGTAAGATTAATTCCCTAAGTATCAAACTTCACCTAAAACCAGGAGGAAAAATTTATTTTATGATGGCTTTGCAGTCTGAAAATATTTTTATGCCTGAGATTTATTGGCAGTGAGAAAATACATAATTCATTAACTAAAATGCTGCTGGACTTTCTAAGGAAATTCTAAGAAATTTGAGCAATTTTTCTGAAATTCACATGTTCCCATTACATAACTGCCTCTACATTTCTAATTTTAGAAATGAAAATAGCCTTGGAGATTATCTAATCTTATTTTCTAAGCTAATAAATGGAAGAAGTTTATTTATCTATACTAATATGTGCCTATCTAAATTATTAAAAAAGAATGCAAAATATTATATTGACCTGGTCTGTAACACTTGTGTTAATAGTAAAGTCAATGTGGAGAGGATATTCTAGTTACTTCTTTTGTTTTGAAAAGTTAACTGACAATTCTATTGGGGAGATGGATATTATATGAAATTGGGAAGTTTCGGGAAATTTCTTAGAGATAAGACAATCTGTACAATAGATAATGAGTGATAACACTTCCTTGTGTAACATTATAAAACCTCGGGCTTTCTTCTCTCTTCAACTCCCATCCCTGTCCTTGTCCCTCTCCCCAAACCTTGTCTCTGAGTGTCTATTATGTTCAGCATACATATCTCTCGTCACTCATTACTATAGTCTCCTAATGTCAAATCCCCAATTAGTTTCTAATCATTGTAAAGGCTTTCCTTCTATCTGTATGCTGAGGGCAATAATGTTTCAGAGTGTAAATGGTTAGAGTGAAGTCTTAGAAGACTTGTAGTCTCTATTTTGGCCTTTATGTGAAGGCTTCTGCAAAATTTTGTTTCACTTGCCAAATGTAAATACTACAAGGCATAGCACAAAGAGGGAGTTGTGCTGCCCTAGACTCTTGATTCAGTCAGAAGAGCAGAAAAGGCAATTTTTCTTTACCTTCTTCTTGGATCTTCTTAGGTTCTATGTCCATTTTATCTATTAACAAATGTCTGAATACCTGACCCTGCAGAGTAATTGATGCCTAAATTTCTTTGATGAAACCATCATGATTTTACCTTTTCTTTTTTTTAATCATATATACTGTTTCCATCAGTGTAACCAGTTACTTTTTTTTTTTTTTTTACATTTAAGCAATTTGCTCTCTGGGGATTATTTTCAAATGCCAGAGAATCATAGGCTATTATGGTTAAAGAAGAATAGTGCTCATCTGCCTCCTTTTTTCAAAGAGAAACTGAGTACCTGAAAGGTTGTGTGATTTGCCTAAAGCTTGGTAAGATAGTGGAAAGAAGTTGAAAAGATTTTATCCTCGGCTAATGCTCTGTCTACATCATATGATACTTTTGGACATCTTTTCTTGATGTTCCTTTCAGGCTATTTTAAAGCCTGTAATTTAGAATGGTTTGCTTATTCAATCAAGAAAATATTAGTAGATATAAAATATATTTATAGCTACTAGATATAGTTATTAGATATAAATAATGAATGAAAGTAAGAATCACTTGTACTTAATTGTGAAAAAAAAATGTACTGGAGTGACTTTAACTTTCACTTTTACTTTCCTATATGATGCCTGTGTTTGAGAATATTATCACTAATGCTTTCATTCATGTGTGCTCATTCATGTCCAAGTCTTTGCAACCCTATGGACTGTAGCCCTCCAGGCTCCTCTGTCCATGGGATTTTCCAGGCAAGAATACTGGAGTGGGTTGCCATTTCCTTCTTAGGGGATCTTCCTAATCCAGGGATCAAACCCATGTCTCTTACATTGGCCAGCAGGTTCTTCACTGCTTACATCATCAGAGAAGCTCCACTAATATGGTTAAACCTATTATATTGTTATAGGATAAAATGTCTAATTCAATTATATGAAGATCATACATATCTCTGAGGAGGGAAAAATTAATATGTACTTTAAAATTAAGGAGAGTAGGAAAAGAAGGAAGAAGTCTAAAATTTTTCTAAGCATTATTTTGAGAAAATGATTAAATTTCCAGACAATTCAGGAACTTTACAAAATATAAATTTCATGGCAATAACTATAATTGATTGTGCTTCCAAAAAATTTTGGAGTGGATTTGATTAATATTTCTGACTAAAATTTTTTCTAATCAGAAAAAGAAGGCTTACATAAAAAAATTATATCTGGAACGTTTTGAGTTCCTCCTGGATATCAATGTTTTAACTATTTGATTAATTC
Source organism: Bos taurus (assembly GCF_002263795.3). Lineage (NCBI taxonomy): Eukaryota > Metazoa > Chordata > Mammalia > Artiodactyla > Bovidae > Bos > Bos taurus. The sequence continues at coordinate 27,364,135 of NC_037337.1, forward strand.
CATTCATATCTCTGGAGGCTAAGTTGGAAGGTCACATTTCCCAAGAATATGTGGCTGGAATGTAGGTCAGGATTCAATCTTCTTTATGTGACCTTTAGTGACGTTTTATTGATTTTAATTTCCAGAAGTCTCTACAAATTGCTGTGATTGCCAACATATTTCCTTATTTACTGCTATCATGAAGAAAAGCAATGTAGCAACAACTAGGCTAAATTCTGCACAACATTTGAAAATATCTTTTCATCACTTCTTTGCTTCTTTTTACTACCTCTTTTACCACTCTCAGATTTCTGAGAGCTCCAAATGCTCCCCCAGCTACGAAGGACTTCCATCAGGATACAGCATCCAGCCCTGTCACACGTCCTTGGAGACAAGTCCATCCCAGGTACAGGCACTGTGCCTCTTACCTTCTTTAGAAGTAAAGCTGTTTTATGGCTCATCATCTGAGGGCCATGTCAGTTTTTCTTGGTAACTTGTGCCTGACAACTAAATCCTTTCCAAGACTTAATGACCATAGATAAAGATGTGTGCACACTCTTCATTTTATCTTAGATAAGAGGCAGCATTTTATTTGTGTCTTTCTGAGGACCATACAACAGTGAGGGACCAGGAAAGGAGAAGAGCATGGAAAAAGAAGACAGTCAAGAAAGTTTCTGATATTCTTTCTAAGTTTGAACTGGTAGAGTTTATTGGCATCTTAAATTATACTCATGCCTACTTTATCTTACCTATCAGGCATAATTTTTCATCAATAAAAAGTATTGGAAAGAGGCTTTATCTCATAAGATTTAGGGAAAGGAGGAATCTGCAAGCCTCCTAGCAAAAACGCCTATGATTGCATGAATTCACTCTAAAGTATTAAAAAAAATAAAAAAAGAATTTACGTGAGCCCATCCAGTAGAGTAAACTTGTTCTTTGAAAAGTTAGATAACACCATCCTTGAACAGGCTTTATTGTCAGAAAGAAAATACTCTGATATGAAATAACACATTATTAAGAATGCTCACACAGGCGTGGTTTTTACACTTGATTAAAGATTTATCATTTATAAATTTTTTTCTTTTAACAAACGTTTTTCAGTGTCTCTTTCAGGACAACATTATTCTCAATGTTTTATTTCTGAGAATAATGAGCCCTGAACAGTTAAATGACTTGTTCAATGTCATACAGCTGCCTGATGACACAGTTGTGATCTTAACCTAAAATATTTTCCCAATAGATTTATGTTTCCATTATTTTTATTGGGTATAAAAATTGTGTCTTTTTATTAAGTGATAAAGCTATTCTTATTTCATTTAATAAAGAATGTACTGGAGACTGATAGAAAAAGGTCCATCACCTTCTTTAAAAGGAGTAAAGATTATAATATTAGTAAAGAATTTTCAGGAGGGAAAGTTTTAAATCTAACTACTCTATCACCATCCTACCTAGCTCAGTGTTCTGGGAAATTATTATAAATTATATATAAATTATTATAAAACAAGTTTACTAAAAGTAAGAATGGATTTATATTGCAAAAAACTTAGAGCTTTGTTTGCCCAAACTCTTCATCCTACATTCTTAAGAATGGAGGTATTGATTTAAGAGCTTTTCTGAGGTCAATGAGCTACTCTGTAACAGAAGAGGAAATAGATATAATCTATATGTTTATCCTTCACAGTTTTTTCCCCCACTTTGGAGCAAAGATGAGAAAGCTTAACTTTCTTCCTCTTATGTCCATAGCCCCCTATCATAAGAGAAAAAATTGAAAAGATGAAAATATTCATGTATTATGCAAATCTCAATGATTTATGACATAAAATATACAATCATCTTCCACTAAGGCTGAATTGTGAAAGATAGTTTCTGAAGAAGCCAATGCCCCAAAGTATCTTACTAGCAATGAGAAAATAATTTTAACTGTTACGGCAGGAGGAGGTTTTTAGAATCCACAAGGGACAGAAAAAGAAAGCCCCTTTTTTCTGAACATCCTAAGAAACCACACAGCTGAATCAAAATCAGACCATTACTAGCAAACCAGTGTTTCTGTCCCTTTAATCCCATCAAGGAAAACTGCTATCCTAACTTCAAATACTATAGACTTGCTTGTCTGTCTTTAAACTTCATTTAAATAGAGTAATAGAGTATTTACTCTTTTGTGTCTAATGTCTTTTGCACATTAATTTTGTGAAAATGTATTTCCTTCTGGTAGCAGTTCACACATTTTTCTCTTTTTAAGAGTTCTTATTTTATTTAGTGAAGAAAAAGTGACATTTTGTCTCTGTAGATAATAATAGTGGATTTCTGTAATGTATAAACAACTTTTAAGATATTTATTTGTAACACTCATTTGTAAATCTCACTTGCAAATTAACTTACTTAACTTACTAAACTTAAGCAATTAATGAATCAGTTGGTTGAAATTCTCTCCACCAACCTCCCAACCAAAACCCTCCTCTTCCAGAAAACTTTTGGCTCAAAATTCCATCCTGACTCTGTTCTCCTTTTGATTACTAGAGCACTGTCTGTATTTAGACATGTCTGGGTCTAACAAGTACATTTGAGTAGAAACTAGACTCTCTAACTGAACTGGAAAATTAAACCATAATTAGTTCATTCACTGATTTCTATTTCTCTCCTATTCAAGTGACTGAAGAGAAGTCCTTTGCAAAGTCAATGAATGAGACAAATCATTCTCGGGTGACCGAATTTGTGTTGCTGGGTTTATCTAGTACCCAGGAGCTCCAACCTTTCTTGTTTCTCATATTTTCACTGCTCTACCTAGCAATACTACTGGGAAACTTTCTCATCATCCTCACTGTAACCTCAGATCCCTGCCTTCATACCCCTATGTACTTTCTGCTTGCAAACCTCTCTCTTATAGATATATGTGTTGCCTCTTTGCTACCCCCAAAATGATTGCAGACTTTCTGGTTGAACGCAAGACTATTTCTTTTGAAGCCTGCCTGGCCCAGATTTTCTTTGTTCATCTATTTGCTGGGGGTGAAATGATGCTCCTTGTATCCATGGCTTATGACTGTTACATTGCTATATGCAAACCTCTCCACTACACGACAATCATGAGCTGGCGTGTGTGTATTACTCCAGTCCTCATTCCATGGTGTGTGGGCTTCATCCATACCACTAGCCAGCTGGCATTTACTGTTAACTTGCCTTTTTGTGAGCCTAATCAAGTGGATAGTTTTTTCTGTGACCTCCCTTTAGTGACCAAACTGTTCTGCACAGACACTTATGTTATCAGTTTACTAATAGTTGCAGACAGTGGCCTTCTTTCTTTGAGGTCCTTCCTCCTGTTGGTTGTCTCTTACTCTGTGATACTCATCACAGTTAGGAGCCACTCCTCTGCTAGCATGGCCAAGGCCCGCTCCACACTGACTGCTCATATCACTGTGGTCACACTCTTCTTTGGACCATGCATCTTCATCTATGTGTGGCCCTTCAGCAGTTATTCAGTTGACAAAAGTCCTTGCAGTGTTCTACACCATCTTTACTCCCATTTTAAACCCTGTTATCTATACTCTAAGGAATAAAGAAATGAAGGCAGCTATGTCAAAACTGAAGAGTCGCTATCTGAAGTCTGGCCAGGTTTCTGCAGTCATAAGAAATGTTCTTTTCCTAGAAACAAAGTAAATTTATAGAACTGTTATTACCACTGTAGCCTGTGGCGAGACATTTACAAATTGAATATCTGTGATATTAAAGCAAATCATTTTTACCAATAAGGAGGACTGATTAACTTGAATTAAAGAGTAATGATGATAAAAAAAAATTGAATGAATTTTACTTATTTTTATACTTTCTTCCTCCAAATATGTGCTTTTATTCCTTTTTTTTCTATTTCCTACTTTTTGTTTAACCTCTTTAAGATACAGCCTTTGAAAACATTGAGAATGGAATTTATGTTTAAGTGATAATTAAACTGTATCTATCTCTCTCAAGATAGTGCTGCTCAGATGCCAATTTTAGAGTAATAATAGGTACATAACACTTTATCATAGAGATAATAAATATATTTGCATATATAATGTATGATATACTTAAGTAAGACTGCATTTCTCACTGTACTATGTAACTGACAGCATGAAGGCAATTCTAATTATCTAGTAAGGTGTAAAATGGCCTGGTTATACAGCAGAAGGCATTTATCTTCAACACTTTCACAAATCCTTCTCCAATGTTGTTGCTTAATATGCATTATTTATGGAAAACAATTCAGAGGATAAATGTACCAGTGTGTTCTGTGTCTGGTTATCTTAATTTCTGTTTAATACTGATAAAATAATCTGGAGAATTTCAGAGATAAATTACAATTCTCTACCTCTTGTCTTCACAATGATGAGAGACTGAGTCTAAGATAGAACATACTCTCTCCCCCAGGTCTTCATGATTTCTGTATTTTCAGATAGGAGTGAAAGTCACTCAGTCATGTCCAACTCTTTGCAACTGCATGGACTATGCAGTCCGTGGAATTCTCTAGGCCAGAACACTGGAGTGGGTAGCCTTTCCCTTCTCCAGGGGATCTTTCCAATCCAGGGATCGAACCCAGGTTTCCCACATTACGGGAAGATTCTTTATCAGCCGAGCCACAATGGAAGCCCAAGAATACTGGAATGGGTAGCCTTTCCCTTCTCCAGTGGATCTTCATGACCCAGGAATTGAACCAGAGTATCCTGCATTGCAGGTGGATTCTTTACCAACTGAGCTATCAGGGAAGCCCTTCAGATAGGTAAGGTAGTTTTCAAATAGATACTTGGTAGAAACTATCATATTTTTATGTGGACTTTTTCTTTAGTTAACATCTTATTTTTTATATTGCCTAATGCATGTCCAGAAAATGACAGAAACCTATTTCAAGGCCTTAGGAATAGTCATGAATTTATCCTCCCCAGTCACAAAATCAATATTTATTAAGGATTTCTTACTATATGCTATTTTCAGTTTTTCCTCTTGTATTGAATTTGAGACTTCTATATTTCATACTGTGTTTGATTCTACCATATGTTATAATGTTAATGGACTATTTTCTAGTCTTACCCTTTAGAGTCTCTAATTGCAGCCATGAAATTAAAAGACACTCCTTGGAAGGAAAGTTATGATCAACCTAGACAGCATATTAAAAAGCAGAGATATTACTTTGCCAACAAAGGTCCGTCTAGTCAAGGCTATGGTTTTTCCAGTGGTCATGTATGGATGTGAGAGTTGGACTGTGAAGAAGCTGAGCACCGAAGAATTGATGCTTTTGAACTGTGGTGTTGGAGAAGACTCTTGAGAGTCTCTTGGACTGCAAGGAGATCCAACCAGTCCATTCTAAAGGAGATCAGCCCTGGGTGTTCATTGGAAGGACTGATGGTAAAGCTGAAACTCCAATACTTTGGCACCTCATGTGAAGAGTTGACCCATTGGAAAAACCCTGATGCTGGGAGGGATTGGGGGCAGGAGGAGAAGGGGACGACAGAGGATGAGATGGCTGGAGGGTATCACCGACTTGATGGACATGAGTTTGGCTGAACTCTGGGAGTTGGTGATGGACAAGGAGGCCTGGTGTGCTGTGATTCGTGGAGTCGCAGAGTTGGACATGACTGAGCAACTGAACTGAACTGAAATACTAAAGGATATTTTCACTAAGTCTCATTGAGAAACTGGGAATAAATATAATTATAATAAATCAATTTTTATTAGAAAGTGAATACAGCTTGTCATATTTTAATAGATACAATAACATTTAAATGTTGTTTTATAAATTTAGCATGTATAATTATTGACTCACTTGAAAAAATTTTGTAATAAATTTTAGTATAGGATAGATTGTATGTGTATGTGTGTGATATTGGTAGCAAAGTATTAACTAGCATTCAATCAGAATTCTAACAAGTTGACTAGTAGTTTATTTTTATGATTATTTTTATTTGCCTGAAAAATTTTACTATAACTGCAAATTTTTCTCTAATAAAAGAACAAATAAACACAGCTTTATTAACATTTTATTAATTGAATTAGTTCTTCCTCCTCCAGAAAGTTATTTTTCTACTTCAGTTAATACAGTTGAATATTAATACTTTATTTATCTTCCATACATTATTTCAGCTGTCAACACAAGTTCTTCAAAGATTTCTTCCAGGTCTTTGATTAAATCTTACAGTCCTAAGTAATTTTATTAGATCTGCCTTCATCTCTTTATTCTAGAGATATACTATAGATCAAGTGGTTGAATACTGAAGTTAACATGGAATAGAACAGACTCAAACTTTTCTGGTTCTCTTGGATTCCCTGCTCTTGGACTCACATATACAATCACAATAGAGCCATAGAATAGGGACATCACAGTCAGATGGGAGGCACACGTAGAGAAAGCCTTAAACCACCTGTCTGCTGAGAGGACCCTAAACCAAGCTCTGATCACCAGGGTATAGGAGCTGGTAATGAAGAGTAAGGTAGAAAAAATGATGACTGAGTTACAGGTAGCACAGATGATCTCAGTGACAGGAGTTGGCATAAGGACAACTTTATAAGGAGATCTGGTTCACATAGGAAGTGATCAGTCTTATTGAGACAACAGAACTGGAGCTGAGGGATTAGGTAAGTAGACAAGAGGAAGTATAAGAAGCAACACACGCAGCAGCAGGCTCCCATATTGATATAGCATTGTACCGTCATGACAGTGGGGTAGTGCAGGGGCCGGCAGATGGCAAGGTACCTGGCAAAGTCCATGGCAGACAAGCAGGTCTCGGTGGTGCCCATGGAGAAAAAGTAGAACTTCAGGAAGCAGCCAGAGAAAGAGATGGTGTTGGTCTCAGAGAGGTTAGCGAGCATATTGGACACAGAAGTGACATACCACATACCACAGAGTTTAGGTTTCTAATTGAATTTCACAAGTTTCTTTACACAACTAGAAGCATTTAAATTGTAAAATTCCAAAGAGCTGTATAACTTACATGATATTTTCTAGAAAACCATGCCTCCTATATAAGTACTAGATTCTTTTTAGTGTGGTGGCTCAGATGGTAAAGAATCTGCCTGCAATGCAGGAGACCCAGGTTCAATCCCTGGGTCATGAAGATTGTCTGGAGGAGGGTATGGCAACCCACTCCAGTATTCTTGCCTGGAGAATCCCATGGACAGAGGAGCCAGGTGGGCTACAGTCCATGGGGTCACAAAGAGTTGGACATGACTGAGCGACTATAGTTTTTTTTCACTTTCAATCCTTTATCAGCAGCATTCTGAAGGAAGATTTAAAGGATGGAGTCTTTTTTTTTTTTTTTTTTTGCCCCAGGAAAACACCTTTACTGGATTACTGGATTTACCTGGAGTCTAGTCGCTAAGGAATTTAGTGTGTTTCCCCTGTCTTCTTTTCTTTACCCCAAGGGATTTCCTCATGTGAAAGAAGTGAACGGATAGTTGAATAGCCACTGTAATTTCTTTTTATCCTGCATTAGTAAGCACATTTTTTGCTGCAATTTGATCACCATCAAAATTGCCCTTATTATAACTTCTTAACTATTTAGCCATAGTTAAGTCTTTTTTCTAAACAATTTGATATTTTATATGTATTTAAAGAAAAGAACTTTATTACCACACATTATTTATTTAATTATTATAGTCATTTCATTAATTCTCCATTTTCCACAATATGCCTATTTTCTTTTATATAGGTAATTTATTTTTCATTCTTTTTTCCTATCCTAAATAATGCTTGAAATGTCACTGAAAGGTACTATTTAATTATAAATTATATGAATAATTTATTTTTAAATGATTAGATAAAGATTTTATAATCTCAGGGACATAATCAAAAAGATTCCTTTTGAAAATGTGTGATAGAAAGCAATATTTTCAGGAATATCAAGACGGCAAAACAAAAAATAAGTAAGTATGCTTGTGACTCATATTGCCCCATAAACTTTGTGACAGATTTGGATATGCCATAAAATACTTGAGAAACTTTTATTTTAAAGTAGTGATTTGGAGTTTGTGTTTGATCTCTGGTCTTGACAAATACTTATTAAAATATAAAATGAATATAAAAGTTGGAAAAATCATCTATAATAAAGAATAAATATATAAATAAGCATAATAGTATGTTTTGTGACCTTCGATTAGGTAAAGATTTCTTAGATATGAAACCAGCATCACAAGTGATAAGGTAAAAAGATAAGTTGGATTTCATTAAAATTCAAAACTTCAAAGGACAATCATAAAAGTAAAAATGTAACTCACAGATTGATAAAAGATATTTGCAAATTATTTATCTAATAAGTGACTTATATCCAGAGTATATGTAAAGACCTTTACAGTTGAGAATTAGAAAGATGAATAGGCTAATGATTTTAAAAATTATCAAGGATTTGAATATATATTTCCCAGTGAAGACATGGAAGTGGCCAATAAGCACACTGAAAGATAATCAGCATCCTTATCATTAGGGAAATGCAAGTGAGCACCATAATAAGATACCTCTTCGTATATACAAGGATAGCTAAAGGACAAATAAAAAAGAAAGAGCAAACAAGTGTTGGTGAGGATAGAGAGAAACTGAACCCATACATTTCATACTATGCTGATATGATAGTAAAGATGGCACAGTCACTTCGGAAAATAGTCTGACAATTCCTCAAAATGTTAAATAGTTAACATATGACACAACGATTCCTTTCCCTGGAGTAAATCCCCGAAAGTGAAGATATATGTTCATACAAAAACTTGTTCATGTATAACTCATAATAGACCAATGATGGAAACAACTCAAACATCCATCAACTATTGAAAAGATAAAATGTGGGTATATCCATACTAAGAAATGCTATTCAGCCATAAAAAGGAATAAAGTACAGATAAACATGCCCAGCAAAAATGAATCTTGTACACATTATGTTAAGTGAAAGAAGTTGGTCACAAAAGGTCACATATATTGTATGATTCCATTTATATGAAATTTGGAGAATTAACAAATCTGTAGAACAGAAAGTAGATCAGTTGTTTCCAAGGACTGGAAAGAGGAAGGATGGGGGAGTAATAACTAATGGATTCAAGGTCTTTTTGTGGAATGAGGAAAATCTGGCTGGCAGTATGAGATGCTATTGTTCTTGACATAGTTAGCAAAGCAAATCTAGCAATTTCTGTAATCGCAACAAAACCTGAGGGTCACTGGTTGTTATCTCTAGCTTGTAGAATACACAAATGATGTATAAAGAAAAGGCAGTGTATGGTTTATTTTATAGAGAATTTATTTTAAAAATAATTATTAGATTAAACATATAATGGAGAAATAACGGCAACCATCTGGATCCAAATTCTGAGTATTTAAACTAAATCTTGGTGAGAAAGTGCGAAGTACAATTATGATAAATTAACTTTTATAAAGAGGTTAACTAATCTTGTCATGTCTTTAATATTGACATAGAAATTAAAATTTAAATGTTGTTTTGTAAATTTAGCATGCCTTTTGACTTACCAGAGAAATATCAGTAATAAATATTTGATTATTGTGTATACATGTGTAACTGATATGCTAACATCAAAATTTTAATATTAAGTCTGAATGCCAGGAAGAAGATTGATTATTTTTTCTTTGATTATTTTTATTTGAATATGAAAAAATTTTACTATTAATGTAAATTTTCTCAAACAAAAAAATGGACAGATGGCCACAGTTAATTTAATAAACATTTCATTACATTTGACTATGTTCTTCTCCCTCCCTCAAATATATTTGTCTAATGTGGTTAATACAATTGAATGCTAATCTTTCAATCATTTGTTTCACATATATTATTTCAGTTGCACACACAAGTTCTTCAAAGATTTCTGCCAGGCCTCTGCCTAAATCTCACAGTCTTAAATAATTTTCTCAGAGCCTCCTTCATCTCTTTATTCCGGAGACTATAGATCAAGGGGTTGAAGAGTTGAGTTAGCACAGAATAAAACAAAGTCACATATTTCTGAATCCCGGCTGGATTGCCTGCTGTTGGGCTCACATATACGACCATAATAGAGCCATAGAACAGAGACACTACAGACAGGTGGGAGCCACATGTAGAGAAAGCCTTATGCTGGCCTTCTGCTGAGGGGACCCTAAGCACAGCTCTGATCACCAGGGCATAGGAGCTGGTAATGAAGAATAAGGTGGAGAAAATGAGGACTGAATTGTAGATGGCACAGATAATCTCAGTGACAGGAGCTGGCACACAAGACAGCTTTATAAGGGGTCCTGGATCACATAGGAAGTGATCAATTTTATTGAGACAACAAAAGGGGAGTTGAGAGATTAGATATATAGGCAAGAGGAAGTACAAGAAGCCACACGCCCAGCATGGGGCTCCCATTCTGATGCAGCGTTGCACTGGCATGACAGTGGGGTAGTGAAGGGGCCTGCAGATGGCAAGGCACCTGTCAAAGGCCATGGCAGACAGGAAGAAGGTCTCAGTGGTGCCCATGGAGAAGAAGAAGTAGAACTGCAGAAAGCAGCCAGAGAAGGAGATGGTGTTGGTCTCAGAAAGAAAGTTGGCTAGCATATTAGGGACAGTGGAGGTGACAAACCAGATCTCCAAGAAGGGAAAATTGGCCAGCAGGATGTACATTGGAGTTTGCAGTTGATGGTCGCACCTCACAGCACAAATAATGCACAGATTTCCAATGAGTGTCAGAATATATGTCCCAGAAAAAACTGAGAAACAGAGGATCCGAATTTCCCAAGTATAAGGGAAGCCTAAAAGGATGAATTTACTCACAGAACTAGAGCAATTCTCTACATGGGTATACTTATTTGTTTTCAAAGCTACAAAAGAATGACAGATTTCCATATTAGAATTGGCCTTACAAAACATGACTCATTAGGGCAGATGACTTGCTTTGAGCCACATTACTTTGTGCTGTACTTAGTTGCATCCAGCTCTTTGGTACCCCATGGACTGTAGCCCACCAGGCTCATCTGTCCATGTGATTCTCCAGTCTAGAATACCGGGATGGGTTGCCATGCCCTCCTCCAGGAGAGCTTCCCAACCCAGGGATCAAACACACATCTCCCACATTGCAGGCGGATTCTTTACTGTCTGAGCCACCAGGGAAGCTCAAGAATACTGGAGTGGGAAGCCTATCCCTTCTCCAGTGGATCTTCCTGACCCAGGAATTGAATTGTGGTCTCCTGCATTGCAGGCAAATTGTTTACCAGCTGAGCTACCTACCATACACAGAAATGTTACCATGATTTTCAAGTATTCATATTCCTATTCTGGATATAATAAAAACAAAGTGAACAAAGAGCTTTCCTAATTTCCTACAGCTAACAAAGTGTTGACAATAAGTAAATATGTATAAGGACTTACCATTTTAAATAATACTGAAAAAAACACAGATTCCCTCCCCCCCCCAAAAAAAAACAAAAACACAGCCAAGTTAACTCAGTGTTTGTGATGTACAAAGACATTAAAGATAATGCTATTCAATATTCTTTGTTCTTCTGGTGAGAAATGCTTTGAGTTGAATTAAGGACAATATCAATAAATCTAAATCCTTTATACAACTTTAAATTTCTTTGAGTTACGTTATGAGAAATATTCCTATATCTTTTTAAGAATAGATTATAAGTTAATATTAAAATGAAAATTTACAAGAGTTCACATTTCAATTCCTCCCTTCAGTAAAAACACACTATGGAAAATACATGTTAAAATTAAGTAGTATCAATTATTAAAACATGTTTAATAATTAAACTTTACGTTTAATAATTAAAACATGACTTTAATAATAAAGTCATGTTTACTTACGCTCATAAAAAATGTCCTAAATTTTGAAATCTCAAGTACAAATAAAATTCCTTGCCTGCTACTCATTAAAAGTAACAGAAAGTACAGGGGATAGACTTTTCTGAAAGAAGGTGTATCCATTCATTTTCTGGAATTTTCCCTGATTTAGGATCAGAACACCTTTATATAGAGTGGGAATAAAAAGGAGCACCTGGCAAGATCATTTAAGAGTTTTAGCAAATGTTTGAAGTAACGCTTTTTATAAGCTCTCATATAAAATCTCAGCTATGATTCTGGAGAAATAGTACTTTTCTAATTCGTATATTAAGTTATAAAATGAGAAGGGGTAGAAGAAAGAAATAAGGAGAGCTCAGACACATGTGAGCTTTACCCTACCTGAAGATACAAGGTGAATATCATAGAATTCTGTATAGTTGAATGCCATTTTCCACATCTGAGTATACAGAAAAACAAAATACAACAGTTTTCTTATATCTCAGAAACACCAGATATAGTAGTGCTCCATGAATTATTATGGGAATTCATATGAATTGCTGAATAGGCTTTTAGGAACAATCTTATGGGATTAAGAAGTCAGTCTTAGGTACTCTTCAGGTTTCCCCTCTGTAGGTCTCCCTTTTTATATAAACTGTAAAGGCAAGGTGACAGCGGGAAAGAAAATCATGGTCTAGACAGAATCAAAAGGAGAATTTAAATATTGTTCCCTTTTATGTTCTGTAGAGGCCATCTTTGGAAATTGGCCCTCTAGAGAGGGAATTCATAACACAGTTCTGTTGAACCTGGTTTCTTATTTTGGTCTTTATTCAGCATGCTGGATTAAGTTTCAGATTCTTACATGTTTTTATTCTAATTGAAGATTTCTCTTTTGTAATAATGAGGAGGAATGGAAACAAAAAAGAATGGCAGGGAAAGTTTGCTGTTTTAGCTATGATGGAAAGTAAATTTATCTCTAGTGATTAGAAGAAAGTTGTGACTGGCAAGGAGACTTGATTTTACACTTGAAGAAAAGTCTCTGGAATAAAAGTTAGCATAGAGATTAGGAGTCTGTGTATTTAACTGTATTGAAGACCCTTTTGCATGTGTTAATTCCATCTTTGAGGCCCTACCCCAAGCTCACTACTACCACCACGTTGAGAGACACATTCTTTAGCTATGAATATGATATTTTAAAATAAAAAGTAATTTATAAAAATTTACCATGCAGTTCAGTTCAGTCACTCAGTTGTGTCTGACTTTTTGCAACCCCATGAATCGCAGCACGCCAGGCCTCCCTGTCCATCACTAACTCCCGGAGTTCATTCAGACTCATGTCCATCGAGTCAGTGATGCCATCCAGCCATCTCATCCTCTGTTGTCCCCTTCTCCTCCTGACCCCAATCCCTCCCAGCATCTGTGTCTTTTCCAATGAGTCAACTCTTCGCATGAGGTGGCCAAAGTACTGGAGTTTCAGCTTCAGCATCGTTCCCTCCAAAGAAATCCCAGGGCTGATCTCCTTCAGAATGGACTGGTTGGATCTCTTTGCAGTCCAAAGGACTCTCCAGAGTCTTTTCCAACACCACAGTTCAAAAGCATCAATTCTTTGGTGCTCAGCCTTCTTCACAGTCCAACTCTCACATCCATACATGACCACTGGAAAAACCATAGCCTTGACTAGACTGACCTTTGTTGGCAAAGTAATGTCTCTGCTTTTGAATATGCTATCTAGGTTGGTCATAACTTTCCTTCTAAAGAGGAAGAGTCTTTTAATTTCATGGCTGCAGTCACCATCTGCAGTGATTTTGGAGCCCCCCAAAATAAAGTGAGTCACTGTTTCCACTGTTTCCCCATCTATTTCCCACGAAGTGATGGGACCAGATGCCATGATCTTCGTTTTCTGAATGTTGAGCTCTAAGCCAACTTTTTCACTCTCCACTTTCACTTTCATCAAGAGGCTTTTTAGTTTCTCTTCACTTTCTGCCATAAGGGTGGTGTCCAAGCCAGGCTTCAGCAATACGTGAATCGCGAACTTCCTGATGTTCCACCTGGTTTTAGAAAAGGCAGAGGAACCAGAGATCAAATTGCCAACATCTGCTGGATCATGGAAAAAGCAAGAGAGTTCCAGAGAAACATCTATTTCTGCTTTATTGACTATGCCAAAGCCTTTGACTGTGTGGATCACAACAAACTGTGGAAAATTCTGAAAGAGATGGGAATACCAGACCACCTGACCTGCCTCTTGAGAAATCTGTATGCAGGTCAGGAAGCAACAGTTAGAACTGGACATGGAACAACAGACTGGTTCCAAATAGGAAAAGGAGTACATCAAGGCTGTGTATTGTCACCCTGCTTATTTAACTTATATGCAGAGAACATCATGAGAAATGCTGGACTGGAAGAAACACAAGCTGCAATCAAGATTGCTGAGAGAAATATCAAGAACCTCAGATATGCAGATGACACCACCATGCAGTTAGCCACTTTAATAACATGTTTGAATGATTCTGTACTAAAATATTAGTATTATTATATGGATATATACGGTTTTACACAATGACTACCTAATTGTTGAGCCCTTGGAGTTGGTGATGGACAGAGAGACCTGGTGTGCTGCGATTCATGGGGTCACAAAGAGTCGGACACAGCTGAGCGACTGAAATGAACTGAACTGAACTGAACTAGGTGTGATAACCAGAGTTACAAAGATTATATTATATTAAGCCACATTCTAGAGTAAAATATTTCCAAATAATATAATATTATCAAGTAAGATGTATACCTTAAGGGTTATCCCTAATTGTATCATATGTTAATATAATATATAAATATAACATAATTTTTAATTAATAGAAGTAACATAAGAATGTCTTGATAGATGTAGAAGCAAAAATAGATAAAATTGAAACCCATTTTTGACAAAGCAAACCGGAAAAAGACATAGATAATTTAACTAGGTAGAAAAAAACCTCTTCATCAGAAATAATTTGCAAAATCATACTTTAGTAGTAAAACACAAAAACATTACAATTAAAATCAAGGACAAAACAAAATATTCATATGACAGAGTTATTGTTCTAACTGATTCATTTTCCTTCTTTACTAGAGGATAATATTTCTATTATAGCAAACACCCTTTTCCAACAACACAAGCGAAGACTCTACACATGGACATCACCAGATGGTCAACACTGAAATCAGATTGATTATACTCTTTGCAGCTAAAGATGGAGAAGCTCTATACAGTCAGCAAAAACAAGACCAGGAGCTGACTGTGGCTCAGATCATGAACTCCTTATTGCCAAATTCAGACTGAAATTGAAGAAAGTAGGGAAAACCACTAGACCATTCAGGTATGACCTAAATCAAATCCCTTATGATTATACAGTGGAAGTGAGAAATAGATTTAAGGGCCTAGATCTGATAGATAGAGTGCCTGATGAACTATGGAATGAGGTTTGTGATGTTGTACAGGAGACAGGGATCAAGACCATCCCCATGGAAAAGAAACACAAAAAAGGAAATGGCTGTCTGAGGAGGCCTTACAATTAGCTGTGAAAAGAAGAGAAGTGAAAAGCAAAGGAGAAAAGGAAACATATAAGCATCTGAATGCAGAGTTTCAAATAATAGCAAGAAGAGATAAGAAAGCCTTCCTCAGCAACCAATGCAAAGAAATAGAGGAAAACAACAGAATGGGAAAGACTAGAGATCTCTTCAAGAAAATTAGAGATACCAAGGGAATATTTCATGCAAAGATGGGCTCAATAAAGGACAGAAATGGTATGGACCTAACAGAGGCAGTAGATATTAAGGAGATGGCAGGAATACACAGAAGAACTGTACAAGAAAGATCTTCACGACCAAGATAATAACGATGGTGTGATCACTGACCTAGAGTCAGACATCCTGGAATGTGAAGTCAAGTGGGCCTTAGAAATCAAATCTACAAACAAAGCTAGTGGAGGTGATGGAATTCCAGTTGAGCTATTCCAAATCCTGAAAGATGATGCTGTGAAAGTGCTGCACTCAATATGCCAGCAAATTTGGAAAACTCAGCAGTGGCCACAAGACTGGAAAAGGTCAGTTTTCATTCCAATTCCAAAGAAAGGAAATGTCAAAGAATGCTCAAACTACCGCACAATTGCACTCATCTTACACGCTAGTAAAGTAATGCTCCAAATTCTCCAAGTCAGGCTTTAGCAATACATGAACTGTGAACTTCCTGATGTTCAAGCTGGTTCTAGAAATGGCAGAGAATCCAGAGATCAAATTGCCAACATCTGCTGGATCATGGAAAAAGCAAGAGAGTTCCAGAGAAACATCTATTTCTGCTTTATTGACTATGCCAAAGCCTTTGACTGTGTGGATCACAATAAACTGTGGAAAATTCTGAAAGAGATGGGAATACCAGACCACCTGATCTGCCTCTTAAGAAACATGTATGCAGGTCAGGAAGCAACAGTTAGAACTGGACATGGAACAACAAACTGGTTCCAAATAGGAAAAGGAGTACATCAAGGCTGTATATTGTCACCCTGTTTATTTAACTTCTATGCAGAGTACATCACAAGAAACACTGGGCTAGAAGAAGCACAAGCTGGAATCAAGATTGCAGGGAGAAATATCAATAACCTCAGATATGCAGATGACACCACCCTTATGGCACAAAGTGAAGAGGAACTAAAAAGTCTCTTGATCAAAGTGAAAGTGGAGAGTGAAAAAGTTGGCTTAAAGCTCCACATTCAGAAAATGGAGATCATGGCATCTGGTCCCATCACTTCAGGGCAAATAGATGGGGAAACAGTGGAAACAGTGTCAGACTTTATTTTTTGGGGCTCCAAAATCACTGCAGATGGTGATTGCTGCCATGAAATTAAAAGCTGCTTACCCCTTGGAAGGAAAGTTATGACCAACCTAGATAGCATATTCAAAAGCGGACACATTGCTTTGCCAACAAAGGTCCATCTAGTCAAGGCTATGGTTTTTCCTGTGGTCATGTATGGATGTGAGAGTTGGACTGTGAAGAAAGCTGAGCGCCGAAGAATTGATGCTTTTGAACTGTGGTGTTGGAGAAGACTCTTGAGAGTCCCTTGGACTGCAAGGAGATCCAACCACTCCATTCTGAAGGACATCAGCCCTGATATTTCTTTGGAAGGAATGATGCTAAAGCTGAAAGTCTAGTACTTTGGCCACCTCATGCGAAGAGTTGACTCATTGGAAAAGACTCTGATGCTGGGAGGGATTGGGGTCAGGAGGAGAAGGGGACGACAGAGGATGAGATGGCTGGATGGCATCACTGACTCGATGGACCTAAGTCTGAGTGAACTCCGGGAGTTGGTGATGGACAGGGAGACCTGGCATGCTGCTATTCATGGGCACACAAAGTGTTGGACACGACTGAGTGACTGAACTGAACTGAACTGAATATTTCTGTGTTTCACAAATGTTAGACTAGGCAATGTGACCTGTTTTGCACAATAAGACAAATTTACATATGGCACTTTTAAAGAAAACCTTTAAGAACCATTATGCAATGCACCATAGCTTTTTCCCATGCAATAAAGTAAACCCATGGCTGATTCATGTCAATGTATGGCAAAAACCACTATAATATTGTAAAGTTATTCAGTTCAATTCAGTTCAGTTGCTCAGTTGTGTCCGACTCTTTGCAATGCCATGAACCACAGCATGCCAGGCCTCCCTGTCCATCACCAACTCCTGGAGTCAATTCAAACCCATGTCCATCGAGCCGGTGATACCATCCAACCATCTCATCCTCTGTTGTCCCTCAATCTTCTTCTCCTGCCCTCAATCTTTCCGAGCATCAGGGTCTTTTCAAATGAGTCAGCTCTTAGCATCAGGTGACCAAAACATTGGAGTTTCAGCTTCAACATCAGTTCTTCCAATGAACATCCAGAACTAATCTCCTTTAGAATGGACTGGTTGGATCTCCTTGCAGTCCAAGGGACTCACAGGAGTGTTCTCCAACACCACAGTTAAAAAGCATCAAATCTTTGGCACTCAGCTTTCTTTATAGTCCAACTCTCACATCCATACATGACCACTGGAAAAACCATAGCCTTGACTAGATGGACCTTTGCTGGCAAAGTAATGTCTCTGCTTTTTAATTTGTGGTCTAGGTTGCTTATAACTTTTCTTCCAAGGAGTAAGCAGCTTTTAATTTCATGGCTGCAATCACCATCTGCAGTGATTTTGGAGCCCAGAAAAATGAAGTGTGCCACTGTTTCCACTGTTTCCCCATCTATTTGCCATGAGGTGATGGGACCAGATGCCATGATCTTCGTTTTCTGAATTATGAGCTTTAAGCCAACTTTTTCACTCTCCTCCTTCACGTTCATCAAGAGGCTCTTTAGTAATTAGCCTCCAATTAAAAAAATAAATTAATTAGGAAAAAAATCCTATTTGCAGGGCAGGAATAGAGACACAGATATAGAGAATGATGTGTGGACATAGTAGGGGAAGGGAAGGGTGGGATGAACTGAGAGAGTTGCATTGACATGTATTCTTTACCATGTATAAAATAGCTAACTAGCACGAAGCTGCTGTATATTACAGGGAGCCCAGCTCAGTGTTCTGTGATGACTTAGACGGGTAGGATGGGAGGGGAGGTACAAGAGGGAGAGAAAATATATATACCAACCAGAAGCAGCAAGTCAATGTGAGTTTAAAAAAAAAAAAAAAAAAGAACTTGGTGTAAGTCACTGATACTTACAGGTTCTTAAAAGATAACATAATTGGGGGAAAGTCACTTGATACATCATCATCACTGCTCCTATATACACCAACGAAATGAGACAAAGGTAATAATATACAGGCATGAATATTATGAAGAGAAATTTTGATTGTTGGCTTAGAATTGAATGACCACCAAGAAGAAGAGAATCAACTAAAACACAAAATGATTCAATAAGTTGACTAACTACAAAACATGTAGGTAATAAAACTTTCCTTTTATGGATGAGAAGATTTGTAAATTCTTATGGGTAAACTACTTCATTTTTAATAGCAACACAAATCAGCTGGAAATAAACTTTGAAAGATAGTACATGCACCATTAAGAAAATGTGAATCTTTACAGAGGTATATATATAAAAAAAAAAAAAAACAGATTATCTGGAAAGTTATACCGTGTTCTTTCATGGATTGACTTCTTAGTGTTAAGCATAAACATTTAACAAGGCAGTACACAAATCCAAGGCAGTCTAGACAATTGCAGTCAGACTGTGGGAAAGAAACTGTAATAGAAGTTTTCAACTTGAGAAAGAGATTTAAAAAATGTCCTTTGAAATAAATCTCAGGATAATAAATGTATTTTGAAAAAGTAAAGTAATGATGTAAGATTTGATCTATCAGATACACAAAATGAAAAGACAACTTATAGAATGGGAGAAAATGTTTGCAAATGTTGCCAGCATCACCCTGATATCGACATCAGACAAAAACATCACAAAAAAAGAAAACTACAGGTCAATATCACTGATGAACGTGGAGGCACAAATCCTCCAAAAAACTTGCCAAACAAATTAAACAATGCTTAAAATGATTATACACCATGATCCAGTGGTGCTTATCTCAGAAGAATAAAGACCAAATATCATTTTAATAGATCCAGAGAAAGCTTTTGACAATATTCAACATGCATTTATGATAAAAACTCTATGCAAAGTGGATATAGAGGGAAGGTACTTCAACATAAAAAAGCCATATACAATAAGCCCACAGCTAACATCATACTCACTGTTGAAAATCTGAAAACATTTTCTTTAAGATCAGGAACAAGACAAGAATGCCCACTCTTACCACTTTTATTTTTCATAGACTCTTCAGTAGATGTCGTTGGAAAACCTGGATGGCTACATGCAAAAGGACTAAACTAGATTACTTTCTCATGCCCTTTATAAAAATTAATTTAAAATAGATTAAAGACTCAATGGGGTCACAAACAGTTGGACACAACTGAGCAACTAACATTTTCACTTCACTTTTTTTTCTAAATGTAAAGCCTCAAACCATAAAACTCCTAGCAGAAAATGCAGGAAGTATGCTCTCTGACAATGGTCATAGCATTATTTTTCTAGATCCATCTCTTTAAGCAAAGGAAATAATAAAATAAATAAATATGAATACAGAAAACTTTGCCTTTTGCATGGCAAAGTAAACCATCAACAAAGTGAAAAGGCAGCTTACTAAACTGGAGAAGTCATTTTCTTTTTTTTTTTTTTTATTTTTAACTTTACAATATTGTATTGGTTTTGCCATATATCAAAATGAATCCGCCACAGGTATACATGTGTTCCCCATCCTGAACCCTCCTACCTCCTCCCTCCCCATACCATCCCTCTGGGTCATCCCAGTGTACCAGCCCCAAGCATCCAGTATTGTGCATTGAACCTGGACTGGCGACTCATTTCATATTATAATATTATACATTTTTCAATGCCATTTCCAAAATCATCCCACCCTCTCCCTCTCCCACAGAGTCCAAAAGACTGTTCTATACATCAGTGTCTCTTTTGCTGTCTCATATACACTGTTATCATTTTCAAATAATACACATGATATAGGGTTAATATCCAAAATATATAAATTACTCATATACCTCAACAACAAAAACCAACCAGTTGAAAAATGGGCCTGCATTGACATTTTTCTAAAGAAGACATACATCTGGCCAACAGGCACATGATAGGATATTCAACATCAGAAATCATCAGAGAATTGCAACTGAAAGCCATAATGACAGAATGGCTATCATCAAAAAGACAACAAATAAGGAGTATTGATGAGGATGTGGATAAAAGGAAACACTTGTATACTGCCGGTGGAATTGTAAATTGGTGCAGTCACTATGGAAAAAGTATGAAGTTTCTTCAAAAAATTAAAATATAACTGTCATATGATTCGGCAATTTCATGTCTGAGTATTTATCAAAGAAAACAGAACCTTTAATTGAAAAAGATATATGTACCCCAATGTTTATTGTAGCATTATTTATAATAGCCAAAATATGGAAACAACCTAAATTTCATTACCCTGACATCAAAGCCAGACAAAGCCATAGGAAATGAAAACTACAGACCAGTGTCTCTAATGAATGCTGAAATAAAAATCATCAAAGAATACTATCATAGAGAATTTAACAGCATATTAAAAGGATTATACACTGTGACAAAGTGGGTTTTTTTTCCTGGAATGCAAGGATGGTTTAAACGATGAAGAGTAGTCACAGTAACATGTTAACTACATGAAGGACTAAACCCATATGAGTATCTCAACTAATGCAGAAAAAACATCTGACAAAACTCCTCACCCTTACATGGTAAGAAACATTAAAAACAAAAAACACTAGGGGTAGAAGTGAATTATCTCAACATAATAAAGACCATTTAGGAAAAGATTCACAGCTAACATTAGAGCCAATGGTGAAAGACTGAAAACATTTCCTCTAGATTAGAAATAAGGCAAGAATTCCCACTCTTGCCTCTACTATTCAACATAAGAGGAAGTCCAGAGCCATTACACAAGAAAAAGAGGTAAATATTATCCTGAAATAGAAAAGGGAGAAGTAAAATAATTTCTGATTGCAGACAACATGATCTTATAAGTAAAAAACCCTACAGATTCCAACAAACTGTTAGATCTTATGAACAAATTCAGCAAAGTTGTAGGATAAAAACTCAAAACACAAAAAAATAGGGAGCGGGTCCCGGGCGGAGCCGGAGCCTGAGAGCGCGCGCGTCCGGTTCGGCAAGGACCGCGAGGGTGGGGGCTCCCCTCATCTGAGAGGGTCTCCTCTGCCCTCCTGTTAAAAAAAAAAAAAATTATCTGCACTTCTAGATACTTTCAGTTCAGTTCAGTTCAGTCACTCAGTCATGTCCAACTCTTTGCAACCCCATGAATCGCAGCATGCCAGGCCTCCCTGTCCATCACCAACTCCCAGAGTTCACTCAGACTCACGTCCAATCAAGTCAGTGAGGCCATCCAGCCATCTCATCCTCTGTTGTCCCCTTCTCCTCTTGCCCCCAATCCCTTCCAGCATCAGAGTCTTTTCCAATGAGTCAACTCTTCGCATGAGGTGGCCAAAGTCTCAAATAAAATTAAATATCATTCATTTACAATAGTATCAAAATTAAAATAGGAATGAAGCTAACATAAGGAGGTTGAAGATACATACACTGAAAACTATAACATACTGTTGAACTAAATTATAGAGCCAAATAAATGTAAATACATTCTGTGTTCATGGATTGGAAGACATAATATTGTTAAGATGTGCATACTAGCCAAAGTAATCTGTAGATTCAATACAGTAATATTTAGGCTAAGTGAATATAGCAAAGTCACTACAACTGTTTAAAAAAAATTAAAGAAAAAGAAATTTGCAGTTCAAAAATAACATAAAGAGTAAAAAAATCTAACTAAACTTTACTCTGAAAACTAAAACACATAACTGAGAGAAATTAACTGAAGCCATATGTTCATGTTTATGTACACATGCCTCATTGCTGTTATATGGCAATGATCCCAACAGTTACATTGTTTGACTGATATATTAAAATTCCAATTAGTATCCTTATATATGCTAAAGGAAGTTGATAAGCTAATTCTATCAGATCAGATAAGATCAGTAGCTCAGTCGTGTCTGACTCTTTGCGACCCCATGAATCGCAGCACGCCAGGCCTCCCTGTCCATCACCAACTCCTGGAGTTCACTCAGACTCACATCCATCGAGTCAGTGACGCCATCCAGCCATCTCATCCTCTGTCGTCCCCTTCTCCTCCTGTCCCCAATCCCTCCCAGCATCAGAGCCTTTTCCAATGAGTCAACTCTTCGCATGAGGTGGCCAAAGTACTGGAGTTTCAGCTTTAGCATCATTCCTTCCAAAGAAATCCCAGGGCTGATCTCCTTTAGAATGGACTGGTTGGATCTCCTTGCAGTCCAAGGGACTCTCAAGAGTCTTCTCCAACACCACAGTTCAAAAGCATCAGTTCTCTAGCGCCTCAGCTTTCTTTACAGTCCAACGCTCACATCCATACATGACTACTGGAAAAACCATATTCTTGACTAGACGGACTCCTTGACGAGACTTCTCTGGTGGCTCAGATGGTAAAAGCAACTGCCTACAAAGTGGGAGACCTACAATGAGATCTTCCTAGAGGGTTGGGCAGATCCCCTGGAGAAGGAAATGGCAACCCATGCTAGTATTCCTGCCTGGAAAATCCCATGGACAAGGGAGCCTGGCAGGCTACAGTCCATGGGGTCACAAAGAGTCAGACAAGACTGAGCAATGCCACTTCACTTGACTAGACAGAACTTTGTTGGCAAATAGTCTCTGCTTTTTAATATGCTGTCTAGTTTGGTCATAACTTTCCTTCCAAGGAGTAAGCTCTTTTAATTTCATGGCTGCAGTCACCATCTGCAGTGATTTTTGAGCCCCCCAAAATAAAGTCAGCCACTGTTTCCACTGTTTCCCCATCTATTTGCCATGAAGTGATGGGGCTGGATGCCATGACCTTAATTTTCCTAATGTTGAGCTCTAAGCCAACTTTTTCACTCTCTTCTTTCACTTTTATCAAGTAGCTCTTTAGTTCCTCTTGACGTTCTGCCATAAGGGTGGTGTCATCTGCATATCTGAGTTTATAGATATTTCTCCCAGCAATCTTGATTCCAGCTTGCGCTTAAAGAGTATACAAATCTGGTCAACCACTTGTAAAAGAATGAAACTAGAACACTTTCTAACACCATATACAAAAATAAACTCAAAATGGATTAAAGATCTCAATGTAAGACCAGAAACTATAAAACTCCTAGAGGAGAACATAGGCAAAACACTCTCTGACATACATCACAGCAGGATCCTCTATGACCCACCTCCAAGAATATTGGAAATAAAAGCAAAAATAAACAAATGGGACCTAATTAAAATTAAAAGCTTCTGCACATCAAAGGAAACTATTAGCAAGGTGAAAAGACAGCCTTCAGAATGGGAGAAAATAATAGCAAATGAAGCAACCGACAAACAACTAATCTCAAAAATATACAAGCAACTCCTACAGCTCAACTCCAGAAAAATAAATGACCCAATCAAAAAATGGGCCAAAGATCTAAATAGACATTTCTCCAAAGAAGACATACAGATGGCTAACAAACACATGAAAAGATGCTCAACATCACTCATTATCAGAGAAATGCAAATCAAAACCACTATGAGATACCATTTCACACCAGTCAGAATGGCTGCAATCCAAAAGTCTACAAAATAATAAATGCTGGAGAGGGTGTGGAGAAAAGGGAACCCTCTTACACTGTTGGTGGGAATGCAAACTAGTACAGCCACTATGGAGAACAGTGTGGAGATTCCTTAAAAAACTGGAAATAGAACTGCCTTATGATCCAGCAATCCCACTGCTGGGCATACACACTGAGGAAACCAGAAGGGAAAGAGACACGTGTACCCCAATGTTCATCGCAGCGTTTATGCCAGACATTAAGATACTCCAAAGCTGTGGATGTCTCAGCCCATTGAATCATTCTAAAGGGATGAAACTGGCTATTATGAGCCAAAGCAGTATACTAACACTAACGAAACCATTAAGAATATGATGACAGCTATATTGAATTTACCCTGATCGAGGCATAGGTTTGCACGAAATGCTTGTTACCATGTATAGGAAGAGTATACAAATAATTAAAAACCCAAAGATGTTCATGAATACTGCTGATGAGGCAAACACAAATTAAAATAATGAACTATTATTTTACCTGTCATATTTGCAAAATTACAATAAAGATTGATATTATCCAGTGTTGGAAAGCTTGCAAAATAGCACCATGTATATTGTTCACAGGAGGGAAAAACAGTCTGTCAACATTCTTCTCAGAAATTTCACTCTCAGGCCTATATCCCTTCCAAATACCCAATAAATACCTAAATAACTATGAGCAAAATTCAAAATTTAAAATTATTCATTGTAGTGCTGTTTGCAGAAGTTATAAAATAATAAATGATATGCATGTCCATTAATGAATATTTATTTCATTATAGCAGAACTATTTTAAAATATTATGTATTATTTTAAAAAAATTAGCATTGCATACAGTATACAAAAGTATATCCATAAATCAATCTTTCTCTCTCTTTCTGTTCCTTCTCCTTTTCTCTCTATTCACCCCTCTCTCTTCTTCTTTCCCCTCATGGTATGGATGTGGCAGTGGAAGAAAGGGTGAGAATTTTATTCTTATTTACATAGTTCTATAATTTAGAAAAATAAAACAATATAGAATCTAAAGTGGAATCCTGACTAGAGAAGGCACTTCAAATAAAGAAAGTGGTGAAAAGGTTTACTGTTTTTGGCAAGGCACTTGGAACCAAACTTTTCCTAATGTTTCATTATCTTTCTTATTAACCTCAGTCCTGGGAACATTTACCTCTCGGCTATGTAACATTTTCACTTTTCACTTTCATGCATTGGAGAAGGAAATGGCAACCCACTCTAGTGTTTTTGCCTGGAGAATCCCAGGGACGGGGAAGCCTGGTGGGCTGCAGTCCATGGGGTCGCACAGAGTTGGACACGACTGAAGCGACTTAGCAGCAGCAGCATATAACATTTTAAAAATAGGTCTGCTATAATGAAATAAATATTCAATTAATGGACATGCATATCACTTATTATTTCATAACTTATGCAAACAGCACTACAATGAATAATTTTAAATTTAGAAATTTTAAATAACCCAGTTGACATACTGTAACTATCACCCAGCTGATATGTTGCAAAAAGGAATTTTTTCCTCTTTTTTTCCCCTATCCATTGCCATTTACCCCTGCATCCCACTATTACCCTAAAACACACATATTTTTTGTGTTTGGTAATTTCTGGCAATAGATTATGATTTAAAATTTTTAATATTCCCATTGCAATTTGATTATGAGTGCCTGAATCCCTAAATCCCTGAATGCCCAAATTTCCTAACAATGGCCAGTGTAACCTAGGGGTTCTTCTTTTATTTATTTCCTACCTCTATAGTATTTAGGATGGCTCCGTAATGTTAATGTGCCAGGCTTCTGTGACCACAAGACCCGAGAATCTACACTTTATATGCAGAAGGTATATAATTAGACTTAAACTCTATTATGTTGAAAGCTTTACTTCATGTTCCTGTTATCTATACCCATTTGCAAGATCAGTATTTAATGGAAATTGCAGAATTTTTCAGTAGTATATCATATTGTATATGTAATATCAACTATATAAATAAAAAATACACTTTAGAAAGCTTTCAAGAATGTATGACGCACTAAAGTTAATCATGTTTGCTTCTTGGTATTAGGAAAATTATTTTCCTCATGTTTATCATGTTTCTAAATTTCAGCAATAAATGTTCATTATTTTTGTAATTACAAAAATGTTTAAACATGAAAAATTAAATTGTGAAATACTTTTTGAAAAACATATTTGTCATCAAAACCTTGCTTTTAATAAATCTGAGGTTTTTTATGTTATAGCTAGACAACAATAATAGCTCTGTAAAAAAAGTTACATGGATTATAATTAAGGGGATTTTTAATCTGAAATTTAGTAACTAAAATAAGCAACAATTAAGTTGCAAATAAAGGACAAATCCAAATATTCAGTTTTTTAATATAAAATAAGAGTTTTACTATCAAAAAAGCTGTGTGGATATTTATAACTGCACAAATTCACAGAGTTATATATTAATCAAAAGTATAATTGAGTTTATTATAGAAAATTTTAAACTATCAATAAGTAAAAAGAAAGTTTCAATTGTCCAAGTAAATATTTATATTTTATTGTCTTTTCCTTTAGTATAGCTGTTTTATATAGCTTAACTTTTTTGTGTATATAAATTACTTTCATGTTTTAAGTATATTTTTGTGTGTTGTTTTATTTCCCTTTACTATTTTACCATTTTCTCTGGTTAATGAATCTTTTTGCAAGCATCACTGTAACA